>NC_053024.1:605896817-606242622 GCF_003073215.2 Triticum urartu | reverse complement strand
GTTGCATCAGCAGCAGGCCTGGCACCCAGCGGTGCTTCTAGGACGTAATTCTTCTGTGCAGCAATGAGGATAATCCTCAAGTTACGAACCCAGTCCGTATAATTGCTACAATCATCTTTCAACTTTGCTTTCTCAAGGAACGCATTAAAATTCAACGGAACAACAACACGGGCCATCTATCTACAATCAAACATAAACAAGCAAGATACTATCAGGTACTAAGTTCATGATAAATTTAAGTTCAATTAATCATATTACTTAAGAACTCCCACTTAGAAAGACATCCCTCTAATCTTCTAAGTGATCACGTGATCCAAATCAACTAAACCATAACCGATCATCACGTGAAATGGAGTAGTTTTCAATGGTGAACATCACTATGTTGATCATATCTACTATATGATTCACGCTCGACCTTTTGGTCTCAGTGTTCGGAGGCCATATCTGCATATGCTAGGCTCGTCAAGTTTAACCTGAGTATTCTGCGTGTGCAAAACTGGCTTGCACCCGTTGTAGATGGACGTAGAGCTTATCACACCCGATCATCACGTGGTGTCTGGGCACGACGAACTTTGGCAATGGTGCATACTCAGGGAGAACACTTTTATCTTAAAATTTAGTGAGAGATCATCTTATAATGCTATCGTCAATCAAAGCAAGATAAGATGCATAAAAGATAAACATCACATGCAATCAATATAAGTGATATGATATGGCCATCATCATCTTGTGCTTGTGATCTCCATCTCCGAAGCATCGTCATGATCACCATCGTCACCAGCGCGACACCTTGATCTCCATCGTAGCATCGTTGTCGTCTCGCCAATATTATGCTTCTACGACTATCGCTACCGCTTAGTGATAAAGTAAAGCATTACATGGCGATTGCATTGCATACAATAAAGCGACAACCATATGGCTCCTGCTAGTTGCCGATAACTTGGTTACAAAACATGATCATCTCATACAATAAAATTTAGCATCATGCCTTGACCATATCACATCACAACATGCCCTGCAAAAACAAGTTAGACGTCCTCTACTTTGTTTGTTGCCTGTTTTACGTGGCTGCTACGGGCTTAGCAAGAACCAATCTTACCTACGCATCAAAAACCACAACGATAGTTTGTCAAGTTGGTGCTGTTTTAACCTTCGCAAGGACCGGGTGTAGCCACACTCGGTTCAACTAAAGTTGGAGAAACTGACACCCGCCAGCCACCTGTGTGCAAAGCACGTCGGTAGAACCAGTCTCGCGTAAGCGTACGCGTAATGTCGGTCCGGGCCGCTTCATCCAACAATACCGCTGAACCAAAGTATGACATGCTGGTAAGCAATATGACTTATATCGCCCACAACTCACTTGTGTTCTACTCGTGCATATAACATCAACACATAAAACCTAGGCTCGGATGCCACTTTTGGGGAACGTAGTAATTTCAAAAAAATTCCTACGCACATGCAAGATCATGGTGATGCACAACAACGAGAGGGGAGAGTGTTGTCTACGTACCCTCGTAGACCAGAAGCGGAAGCGTTATAACAATGCGGTTGATGTAGTCGTATGTCTTCACGGTCCGACCGATCAAGCACCGAAACTACGACACCTTCGAGTTTTTGCACACGTTCAACTCAATGATGATCCCCGGACTCCGATCCAGCAAAGTGTCAGGGATGAGTTCCGTCAGCACGACGGCGTGGTGACGATCTTGATGTTCTACCGTCGCAGGGCACTGCCTAAGCACCGCTACAATATTATCAAGGATTATGGTGGAGGGGGGCACCGCACACGGCTAAGAGATCAATGATCAATTGTTGTGTCTCTGGGGTGCCCCCTGCCCCTGTATATAAAGGAGTGGAGGAGGGGGCCGACCAAGGAGGGTGGCGTGCCCAAGGGGGGGAGTCCAACTCCCGTGGGAGTAGGACTCCCCTTTTTCCTATTAGGAGTAGGAGAGGGAAGGAAGAGGAAGGAGGGAGGAAGGAAAGGGGCCCCCCCTCCCAATTCGGATTGGGCTTGGGGGGGGGGCGCCCCCTCCCTTGCTCCTTTCCCCTCCTTTCCACTAAGGCCCAATAAGGCCCATATACCTCCCGGGGGTTCCGATAACCTCCCGGTGATCCGGTATTGTCCCAATCTTACCCGGAACCTTTCCTGTGTCCAAATATAGTCGTCCAATATATCGATCTTTATGTCTCGACCATTTCGAGACTCCTCATCAAGTCCGTGATCACATCCGGGACTCCGAACAACCTTCGGTACATCAAAATATATAAACTCATAATGAAACTGTCATCGTAACGTTAAGCGTGCGGACCCTACGGGTTCGAGAACAATGTAGACATGACCGAGACACGTCTAAGGTCAATAACCAATAGCGGAACCTGGATGCTCATATTGGCTCCTACATATTCTACGAAGATCTTTATCGGTCAGACCGCATAACAACATACGTTGTTCCCTTTGTCATCGGTATGTTACTTGCCCGAGATTCGATCGTCGGTATCTCAATACCTAGTTCAATCTCGTTACCGGCAAGTCTCTTTACTCGTTCCGTAATACATCATCTTGCAACTAACTTATTAGTGGCATTGCTTGCAAGGCTTAAGTGATGTGTATTACTGAGAGGGCCCAGAGATACCTCTTCGACAATCGCAGCGACAAATCCTAATCTCGAAATACGCCAACCCAACATGTACCTTTGGAGACACCTTTAGAGCACCTTTATAATCACCCAGTTACGTTGTGACGTTTGGTAGCACACAAAGTGTTCCTCCGGTAAACGGGAGTTGCATAATCTCATAGTCATAGGAACATGTATAAGTCATGAAGAAAGCAATAGAAACATACTAAACGATCGGGTGCTAAGCTAATGGAATGGGTCATGTCAATCACATCATTCTCCTAATGATGTGATCCCGTTAATCAAATGACAACTCATGTCTATGGTTAGGAAACATAACCATCTTCGATTAACGAGCTAGTCAAGTAGAGGCATACTAGTGACACTTTGTTTGTCTATGTATTCACACAAGTATTACGTTTCCGGTTAATACAATTCTAGCATGAATAATAAAAATTTATCATGATATAAGGAAATAAATAATAACTTTATTATTGCCTCTAGGGCATATTTCCTTCATAGTTATGTGATCCAATTATGTTAGTATTGTTGAAGGAACTTGCACTAGCGAAAGTATGAACCCTAGGCCTTATTTCCTAGCATTGCAATACCGTTTACGCTCACTTTTATCATTAGTTACCTTGCTGTTTTTATATTTTCAGATTACAAAAACTATTATCTACTATCCATATACCACTTGTATCACCACCTCTTCGCCGAACTAGTGCACCTATACAATTTACCATTGTATTGGGTGTGTTGGGGACACAAGAGACTCTTTGTTATTTGGTTGCAGGGTTGTTTGAGAGAGACCATCTTCATCCTACGCCTCCTACAGATTGCTAAACCTTAGGTCATCCACTTGAGGGAAATTTTCTACTGTCTTACAAACCTCTGCACTTGGAGGCCCAACTATGTCTACAAGAAGAAGGTTGTGTAGTAGACATCAAGCGCGCGGATGCCGCTCTCATCGAGGCCCTCATGCAGGCAGAACCGGACATCCTGGACTTGAACCGGGCGACGGAGGCTCGACTCGACGTGGAGAGCACGGATGCCACTGCCATCGAGGCCCTCCTGCAGGCGGAACCGGACGTCCTCCACTTGAACCAGGCGGTGCTCTCGTCCGTGCAGAGCGCCCGCATGCTCCATGTGAATGAGTAGCTGGAGGCTGAGGACAAGCACGGTGCAGAGACACACATCGGCAGCTATTGCTGGTTCACGCTGGCAGACAAAGACGACGACGCCGTGTCGTTCCGCGAGTAGTGATAGTTTTTCTTTATGTTGTTGTTTTTATGGATCTTTTGCTTTGTAAAAACATATATTGTTATGCAAGTCGCCTGACTTGGGTCAGTCTACCATTTCAGGCAGTTGGATGAATATCCTACATCTTCTAACCCTTCTTCCTCACCTCTTCTTCTTCCCCAACAGACCACTGCACAGGCCGTACGGATACTCCCCAACATGCGGTTGGATAAAAATACTCTATGAACGAAAATTATGTGTCAGTGGTAGGATGGCTGAGTTTGGTTTGTTCACATGTGACATCACGTGTCAGTGATGGTGCGTTCCCTTGGTTGGGTTTGCGGCGTGCAGGAGCGACTGTGTGAGGGTGCGGTGCGACCGCGGCGTGTAGGAGCGACCGTGTGAGGGTGCGGTGCGACCGCGACAGCCGTGCGCAAGTGTACCTCCTTTTCATTTTGAAAACTTTAGGCAAGCTTGGCAAAAATGTGTGGCGAAATATGGCAATGCAAGGCCTACACCCAAACAGGATAAGTACGTAGTACGTACTAGGAGTACTAGTGTTAAAAAAGAAAGGTGGGGTTTTCCTTCACGGGATTAATCGATACAAATCTTCGTTTCACGTGTCAATTAATGCGTATTTTTTTCTCCAAAGCCCAAAGAGCTAACCATCTCACTCATCATCGTTTGATTAATGCAGCACCATGCAAACCAACCTTCTCACTTCCGCATGCATGCAGGGGATATTAATGTCCTTGGTTGCTAGTATGAGGCAAACCCCATCAATTTTGCCTCGATTAGTGTTAGTGGCCTTTTGCAAATTGTAATTTTGATATATTGGCCTTGTGTACAAAAAAATGGAGGTAGCAACTATATTTGACTTCCTTCCCCATTGCGGTGACGTCGACGATATCTCGAACGTTGTGGTTTGGCAAAGTGCGTTCGACGGAGAACACCATTGAGGGAGACCACGGTAAGTCGTTCACAAGTGCCGCCTGCAAGCCGAGACAACCGCCTTATTTGCATCCAGGAAGTCCATTGAACCAAAGGACACGTAAATGTACTAGTACTACTTGTACACAATAGCGTCGTCCGTCCAGCTTAGTGCGGTGAGATGGTTTCTCGAAGAAGACGATGGAGAAGCGGAGTCAGCAAAGAGTGAAATGATGGTTGCTTCGTCCGTGCTTTGTGATTTGATGCCTCACTGCTTTTGTGATTTGTGATAGAAGGGACAGGGGAGTAGACTCTGTGCTCTATACTGTACACGAGTCCAAGCACGGGAGAAATAGGAGAGATGTTGCATTTTTCTATTCCTTCAATCAATCAATCAATCAGGGAGCTTCGGTTCCATCCTTTTGGCTTTGGCAACACCGTCCACAATGGTTCCCACGATGCCAAAAGCTATTTTCACATTTGGCTACACATTGTGGCTCCTATGTGCTTCTATACAAATCTCAATTATATTGATCTAAAAAATTATAGAATCAAGATTAGTAAAAAGGAGGTGATTTTGCCGCGCGGATGGCAGGGGAGGTTTCTTATTTATAGAGGACGTTGTCCTGGCGGTTTGCTAACATGCAGTCCCACGTGTCAGTGCTTTACCAAGCCGATCCGCGTCCCACATGAGGCAGAACAACAGCAGATGCAACACATGGTTAACTTGAAGAAGATGAGACTAGTCACAATGGAGAGTAACATACACTAGAAACATACACATATCCCTAGACTATATTACTACCTTCGTAGTGGGTAGTAACATAGGTGTGGTGTCATGCAAAGCTCCATTTATTAGGTTCTATACTCATACTGCATTGGGACATGTGATGTTACAGTAACTAGCTAAGTTACTAGAACTACCTGTCTCTTCATTAACTCATTGCCACATAGACAAATTTGCTGAGTTGGACTTGAAGTTACTACTGAAGTTACTCCCACTGTGGCTAGTCTGAGGGAGAAGCGGATTCAACAACGAGTGAAATGATGGTTGCTTTGTCCCTCCAACTTCTTTTTTTAGCATTATTACTTCGTCCCTCCAACTTAACTGCGGGAAAGGTGCAGCTTTGTGATTTGACGCCTCATTGCTCATTACTACGCTGGCGCCATGACTGGGTGCTTCACCCCGGCTGCTCTGCACTGTATTCCGGTATGGCACGTGTACCCGGTATCTTGATGTCCCACATGTCGGCGAAAGGGACTAAAAGATTTATGAAAGTGAGCGCTACACTCTTATGACGGAGGAGTACACGACACGACGACCCAGTGAACTGTCACTTGTACTGTATAGTACTATAGTTTTGCTGTTTCGCACGATCCATCGATACAAACCCGATTAAACAGGAAAGGGCGGGATTTTTCCCGCGCGGTATATGATACTGGCCATACATTTCAAAGGCAATTTTAATGTATGCAAACTGAATAATTAAGTAACAATATGATATCTAGTAAAACTAAAAACACATATGATTTATTGTGTTAGAGTGTAGTAGTAGTTCTGTATTGCATAGTTGTTAGATGTAACATGCGAGAATGTGTAGAGATGTAGTTTTGGAGGGCCTACAGAGATAAAAGCGTAATACGTTCACCGAACTTCAGAATAAGCTGATTACGGTCACAATATATGTTTTGCGGTGATTATACGGTCACTTGCTCACGGTTCAGCATCGGATTGCACTATGTTGACTGGCCAAATAGTCTGCATGGCACCATGTTGACTAGTTAAATTGACCATGTTCCTTGTGGGTCCCACCTGTCAGTTCGCATAGGGAAAAGGTCAGATAAACACAAATTTACATAGGCGCGACAAGACTCCAACCCGTGCACGGGAATCACCTGGTTGTGTATGTGTCTGTCAGGGCCTGATGTGCGCGCATGCACGTGTAGGTTGAGCACTTGAGCGTGAGAGTGTGTGTTGGTCGTGTGGTGTACTGGTGTGTGCATGCATGCGTGCGTGTGTGCGTGTGAGTGTTGTGTGTGTGCGTGGTTGCGTGTGTACGTGTGAGTGTTGCATGCGTGGGTGCATGTGTTCGTGGGAGTGTTGCGTGTATGCAGTTCGTGTGCATGCGTGCGTGTGTGTATAATCACCACACCAGCTCCTATGTGTTAAAACAGACGGCTCAACATACCAATACAAGGCCGCCTTGTCCGCGCGGTCATGACTTCGAACCACCGTCCAATATTTTTTTGTCGTTTGTTTTCATTCTTACTAGTAAGATGCCTGTGTGAGGGAGTCCTGGATTAGGGGGTGTCCGGATAGCCGGACTATACCTTTGGCCGGACTCCTGGACCATGAAGATACAAGATTGAAGACTTCGTCCCGTGTCCGGAAGGGACTTTCCTTGGCGTGGAAGGCAAGCTTGGTGATACAGATATGTAGATCTCCTACCATTGTAACCGACTCTGTGTAACCCTAGCCCTCTCCAGTGTCTATATAAACCAGAGAGTTTTAGTCCGTAGGACGAAGAACAATCATACCATAGGCTAGCTTCTAGGGTTTAGCCTCTCTGATCTCGTGGTAGATCTACTCTTGTACTACCCATATCATCAATATTAATCAAGCAGGATGTAGGTTTTTACCTCCATCAAGAGGGCCCGAACCTGGGTAAAACATCGTGTCCCCTGCCTCCTGTTACCATCCGCCTAGACACACAGTCCGGGACCCCCTACCCGAGATCCGCCGGTTTTGACACCGACATTGGTGCTTTCATTGAGAGTTCCTCTGTGTCGTCACTTTAGGCCCGATGGCTTCTCCGATCATTAACAGCGATGCGATCCCGGGTGAGACCTTTCTCCCCGGACAGATCTTCGTATTTGGCGGCTTTGCATTGCGGGCCAATTCGCTTGGCCATCTGGAGCAGATCAAAAGCTATGCCCCTGGCCGTCAGGTCAGATTTGGAAGTTTAAACTACACAGCAGACCTCCGCGGAGACTTGATCTTCGACGGATTCGAGCCGTAGCCGAGCGCGCCGCACTGTCATGATGGGCATGATCTAGCTCTGCCGCCGAACAGTGCCCCGGAGGCCGCACCCGCATCAGCTCCGACACTTAATTCGGAGCCAACTGCGCCAATCGAGGATGGGTGCTTGGACACCGCCTCGGGGGCTGCAATCTCTATGGCGATCGAGCCGAACACCAGCCCTATTCTCTGCGAAGCCCGTGACTCCAAGGAGCCGGACTCCTCTCCAGACTCCGAGCCCTCCGCGCCCCTACCGATCGAACCCGATTGGGCGCCGTTCATGGAGTTCACCGCCGCGGACATCTTTCAGCACTCGCCCTTCGGGGATATTCTGAATTCACTAAAGTCTCTCTCTCTCTTTATCAGGAGAGGCCTGGCCGGACTATGGTCAGCAAGGTTGGGATGCGGATGATGAAGAAATTCAAAGCCCACCCACCACCCACTTTGTAGCCACTGTCGATGATTTAACCGACATGCTCGACTTCGACTTCGAAGACATCGACGGTATGGACGCCGATGCAGGAGACGATCAAGAACCAGCGCCTATAGGGCACTGGAAAGCCACCTCGTCGTATGATATATACATGGTGGACACCCCAAAAGAAGGCAATGGCGATGGAACAGTGGAGGATGACCCCTCCAAGAAGCAGCCTAAGCGCCGGCGTCAGCGGCGCTGCTCTAAATCCCGCCAAAGCAAAAACAGTGATTCCGTCACGGGAGATAATAACACCCCGGACAGTGCCG
The DNA here is from genome assembly GCF_003073215.2 of Triticum urartu. NCBI lineage: Eukaryota > Viridiplantae > Streptophyta > Magnoliopsida > Poales > Poaceae > Triticum > Triticum urartu. The sequence goes on along the minus strand of NC_053024.1, from coordinate 606,234,072 downwards.
AAGACAACCACCTCCAGCAAGATTCAGCACAGGAGGATGGAGAAGCCAACCCTCATGAGAGAGCGGCAGACAGAGAGGTCGAGGACGATAATTATATGCCTCCCTCCAAAGACGAGGCAAGCCTCGACGACGACGAATTTGTCGTGCCGGAGGATCCCGTCGAACAAGAGCATTTCAAACGCAGGCTTATGGACACGGCGAGCAGCCTCAAGAAAAAACAGTAACAGCTTAGAGCTGATCAAGATTTGCTAGCCGACAGATGGAGTGAGGTCCTTGCGGCCGAAGAGTATGAACTTGAACTCCCCTCCAAGAGCTACCCATAGCGCAGGCTGCTACCCCGATTAGAGGAGGAAGCACCTAAACCTACATCACCAGCGCATGATGTGGCCGACCGGCCACCCCGTGGCCGCGACAGAGAGGCCTCTTGGCCCTCCACTCAAGCCGCACCCCGGCGCCGCTCAAAAAATACCAAGGCACGGGAAAATGCACCAGACCTGCGAGATATATTGGAGGACAAGGCAAGGCAAACAAGATCGATCTACGGATCGCGTGGGCGCCCCACGGCACGAGACGGTAATCGTCACTCCGGATACAGTCAATCCGGCCGGGCCGAACACAGTAGACAAAGCTCGTTTGAGCTGCATCGTGATATAGCCCAATACAGAGGCGCCGCACACCCACTATGCTTCACAGATGAAGTAATGGATCATCAAATCCCCGAGGGTTTCAAACCCGTGAACATCGAATCATATGATGGCACAACAGATCCTGCGGTATGGATCGAGGACTATCTCCTTCATATCCACATGGCCCGCGATGATGACCTACACGCCATCAAATACTTCCCACTCAAGCTTAAAGGACCAGCTCGGCATTGGCTTAACAGCTTGCCAGCAGAATCAATTGGTTGTTGGGAGGACCTGGAAGCCGCATTCCTTGACAATTTCCAGGGCACTTATGTGCGACCACCAGATGCCGATGACCTTAGCCACATAATTCAGCAGCCAGAGAAATCGGCCAGACAATTCTGGACACGGTTCCTAACCAAGAAAAATCAAATCGTCGACTGTCCGGACGCAGAGGCCCTAGCAGCCTTCAAGCATAACATCCGCGACAAGTGGCTTGCACGACACCTAGGATAGGAAAAGCCGAAATCCATGGCAGCCCTCACGACACTTATGACCCGCTTTTGTGCGGGAGAAGACAGCTGGCTAGCTCGCAGCAATAACATGACCAAGAGCCCTGGTAATTCGGATACCAAGGACAACAGTGGCAGGTCACATCGCAACAAGCAAAAGCGTCGCATTAACGACGACAATGCTGAGGATACAACAGTTAATGCCGAATTCAGAGGCTCTAAACCCGATCAGCGGAAAAAGCCATTCAAAAGAAATACTCCGGGCCCATCCAGTTTGGACCGAATACTGGACCGCTCATGCCAGATACATGGCACCCCCGAAAAACCAGCCAATCACACCAACAGGGATTGTTGGGTGTTCAAGCAGGCAGGCAAGTTAAATGCCGAAAGCAGAGACAAGGGGCTGCATAGCGATGACGAGGAGGAGCCCCGCCCGCCGAACAACAGTGGACAAAAAGGTTTTCCCCCACAAGTGCGGACGGTGAACATGATATACGCACCCACGTCCCCAAGAGGGAGCGGAAGCGTGCACTAAGGGACATATACGCGATGGAGCCAGCCGCCCCAAAGTTCAACCCATGGTCTTCCTGCCCGATCACTTTTGATCGAAGGGACCACCCCACTAGCATCCGTCATGGCGGATTCGCCACATTGGTTCTAGACCCAATTATTGACGGATTTCACCTCACTAGAGTCCTTATGGACGGCGGCATCAGCCTAAACCTGCTTTACCAAGATACAGTGCGGAAAATGGGCATCGATCCCTCGAGGATTAAACCCACTAAAACGACCTTTAAAGGCGTCATACCAGGTGTAGAGGCCAACTGTACAGGCTCAGTTACACTTGAAGTGGTCTTCGGATCTCCGGATAATTTCCGAAGCGAGGAGTTAATCTTCGACATAGTCCCGTTCCGCAGTGGCTATCACACACTACTCGGGCGAACCGCATTTGCCAAGTTCAATGTGGTGCCGCACTACGCATACCTCAAGCTCAAGATGCCAGGCCCTCGAGGCGTCATCACGGTCAATGGAAACACCGAACGCTCTCTCCGAACGGAGGAGCATACGGCGGCTATCGCAGCGGAAGTACAAAGCAGCCTCTCAAGGCAATTCTCCAGTCCGGCCATTAAACGTCTGGACACCGTCAAGCGCGCCCGGAGTAACCTACAACAAGACCACCTCGCATGTTCCGAGCAAGCGTAGCAATGCGGCCCCAACCCCAGCCCTCATGAACTTGCGAAACCAGTGTTGTGCGTACATAACTACGCTCTGGAAATACCATGGGCACAGGGGGAGGGGCACCATCACGGCACGCCTGAAACGCGGCTTAAACCGCACTAGGGGATGCCGATTTCTTAATTTTCTCTTATTTTCAGGACTCCATTCTTCGGAAGGCTTGTCCGGCAGTACAATTGCCGCACAAATGATACAACCAGGGAAGCAGAAAACTACGCCGCACTATGGAACTCTAAGGTGGTCTCTATAACGAGCAGTATACCTGTTTCACATAACATTCTGCAGCTTGCCCCTGGAAAGGACATGTTAAATAGTCCCATCTTTTGCTTATTGCAGTATTTGTATCGTTCTGCTTTGATCGCAGCTTTTTTAAATAAACAATGCATAACTTCCGTCTATTATTGCATTACTCTTTTTTTACGAATATATGTCCATTAATGACATGTTGCACCCGTACACTTTGGTACAAGCAATACACCAGGGGCTTAAGTACCCCACAATATGGTGTGAGAAGTCCGAACACTTTCACAAGTGCGGCACCCCGAACTTATAGCATTATATGCATCGGCTCCGAATCATGTCTTGGGTCAATAGTTGGGTTTGCCCGGCTCCTATGTTTTGGTACCTTACGTTCCGTTATATCGGCTAAGGTAGCACTAGGAGAACTACTGTGATTGTGCCCCAGTTGAGCTGGGCTAAGCACCTCAGTAGAGAAAGCTAAAACTGACCGTCATGATGAGGCGAGAGCTGGTCGCTGTTCGAGAGGTTTTCGAGTCCCTAAAGACTTATGCCGTTTAGAGCGAGGAGTCGGCTTTATCCGGCCTAGGCGTGGATAGCGCCCCGAACTCGGTCTTCCGAACACTAGGGGCTTCGCCGAAATTTAAAATTATAGAATTCTATGTCTAAGTGAGAGTGTTCAAGCATTATAGTCCGATTGCCTTGTTCGTTGTGTTGAGCGCCTCCCTCGAAGGACCCAAGAATGGGAAAAAGAGCGCTCATGTTTATCCCGAACACCCCAGCACTCATGGCACGGGGGCAGAAGCCGACGACTCGCCATCTCTCAAATTTTATAAACGGCCGCACAGAAGGTAATATTTTAAATTCAAAAGCGTTGCTTAGCGCATATGAACAAGTTTTCAGCGTACAGGATCACAAATGCGAGTTTACTCAAAAATTACATCTTTGGAGCATTCATCCGCTATAAGACGGGCACCCTTCAAGATGCCCTCATAATACGCTTCCGGGACGCGATGCTCCTTGCCCGGCGGCGGCCCGTCCTTCACCAGCTTCTCCGCACGCATCTTTCCCTAGTGCACTTTAGCACGGGCAAGCGCCCTACGGGCACCTTCGATGCAGACGGAGCACTTGATTACTTCAAGCCGTGGACAGGCATCCACCAGCCGCCTCACCAGCCCGAAGTAGCTCCCAGGCAGAGCCTCTCCAGGCCAAAGCCGAACTATGAGGCCCTTTATGGCCTGTTCGGCCACCTTGTGGAGCTCGACCATTTGCTTCAGCTGGTCGCTCAAAGGCACCAGGTGTCCGGCCTCAGCATACTGAGACCAGAACACCTTCTCCGTCGAGCTCCCCTCCTCGGCTCGGTAGTAGGCGGCGGCATCGGACGCACTACGGGGCAAATCTGCGAATGCTCGTGGAGAGCTCCGGACTCGGGTAAGTAACAGGTAATTCACTTTCACGTGCTTGCTTTGCATAATGAATGCCTTACCCGCTGCTATCTTCTTCATATCTCCAATTTCTTGGAGGGCTTTCTGGGCTTCGGCCTTGGTAGACTTCGCGCTTTCGAGGGCTGCCGCAAGCTCAGACGCTTGCATCTTCGAGTCAAGCTCCAAACTCTTGTGTTTTTTCACGAGAGCCTGGAGCTCTTTCTGCACCTCCTACACCCGCGCCTCCTGCTTCCCTCTCTCTGTACGCTCCACGGCCGCTCTGTTTTCGGCCTTGGACAACGCTTTCTTAAGGGTTGCCACCTCGGTCGTGGCCCCTATAATAGCACGTTGATCCTGTCATTTTTGCAACCACATCTTCTCTATATACTTGCGCAAGGTATTACTTACCTTCCTTCTCCTCGAGTTGCCTCTTGGCATGGACGAGCTCGTTCTTGGACCGCACAAGGTTTTGCTTCAGCGTATCCACCTCCGCAGTCAGTGTGGCGGAGGCCACCAGCGAAGCCTGCATACGCATATTGACTTGATTATGTTAGACTCCTGCGAATGTTATTAGATCCTCTATTCGGCTTTTCTTTCCGAACGCCGAACAGAGCATCAGGGGCTATTGTCTATGCGGCAATATTTTTACATATTCTTTACTTACCTCAAAGCCTGTTAGAAGGCTGGCACAGGCTTCAGTCAGTCCGCTCTTGGCGGACTGAACCTTTTGGATGACCGCACTCATAATAGTGCGGTGCTCCTCATCGATAGAGGCACCGTTAAGCACCTCCAGCAAATTGTCTGGTGCCTCTGGTTGGACAGAGGTCGCCGGCTCGGTAGGCTTTCTCCTCTTGGAAGGAGGCTGCCTACCGGAGTCCAGAACCGTTGAAGGTTCCGGCGCAGTGTCCGACTCAAGGCCGGACGTGGAGCCCTTGGGGGTTCTATCCCCTTTACGCCTGGAGTCCGGGAGGTTGCCTTGCGGTGCCTCCAGGACCACCTCCTCCTGGCTTGGAACCTGTTGGGACGCCACCGTGGCGTCATCCGTAGGATGGGGGGAGGTAGCCGTCGGAAGCGAATTCACGTCCGACGAATCCAGGGAACCGCTCGACGACATGTCGAGCCGGTCTTTGGGTGGACTGCATAAATGTGTTCGACGTAAGGAAAAGCTGTGCAATGGGGGAATACTATGAATCACTCTGGTATCCGGATACTTACGATCTCGCCAGGGGCTTGGCCCTGTGCGGCCAGTCCTCTTCGCCGTCGTCGGCATTGGCGGAGTAGTCCGGAGGAGGGGTCTTCCCCTTCTTGGACCCTTCGGCCTCCCCAGTTGGGGCGGCCTTCCTTTTCTTCCCTCCCCCCGCTGGAGGGGGAGAGGTCTCTTCTTCCTCCTCCTCGTCTTCATGGGAGGAGTGCGCCTTGGAGTCGTCGGATGATGAATCCGACACCTCCTGGCGCCGGTCACTCTTTCGAGTCCCTGTTGCCTTCTTCTTGGCCTTCTTCTCCGGCACCACATAGGGTGCCGGAACCAGCAGTTTCGCCAAGCGAGCGTCCACTGGGCCTTCGGGCAAAGGAGCCGGATAGTTGATCTATCCGGACGTCTCCTGCCAATCCTGTCAAAGGTAAGGGAGCTTAGATCCCGCATGGAGTCAAACTATGAAAAACTAATACCCTGTAAAAGGTAAAAACAGCTTACCGCACGAGCGTGACGCTGCATGCTGAATCCGCGATCCTCGGTAGCGGATGCGGGGGCCTCGACGCCCTTGAAAAGCACCTTCCAGGCATCTTCGTACGTCGTGTCGAAGAGCCTGCTAAGAGTTCGGTGCCGCGCCGGGTCGAACTCCCACAGGTTGAAAGCCCGTTGTTGACACGGGAGGATCCGGCAGATGAGCATATGAAAGTGCAACTATCCCTGGGTGGTTTTGGTAATTTCTAACAACATATAGCTCATTGAGCTAACATTATTCCAAGATTAATATTTTAGGAAAAGCTCAATGAATGGCATGGCATGGATGAGGAAAGTGGATCCCTCAAAATTCTAAGGACAAAAAGTTTGGCTCAAGCTTCAAAATCAAGACTCTACATTTTATATTTTAGTGATCCAAGATCACATTGAGTCTATCGGAAAAGCCAATACTATCAAGGAGGGATGAGGTGTTGCTTAATGGCTTGCTTGCTCAAAGTGCTTAGTGATATGTTCCAAATCCCTCAACTACCTTCCCACATCCACATTTGACCTAAACCAAAAGTCAAACTCGGCCCCACCGATTCTATCTATCCGGTGCCACCGAGTTTCAAATGTCATAGCCACTGCCACAAACCCTAGGCAAATCGGTGTCACTGATAGGGATCTCGGTCTCACCGAGATGGGATTGTAATCTCTCTATTTCCCTTCGTAACGTTTCGGTATTACCGAGATGAGCGATCGGTCCCACCGAGATTGCAATGTAAACTCTCTGTTTCCCTTTTGTAACATTTCGGTCTCACCGAGATGAGTGAATCGGTCCCACCGAGTCTACCTGACCAACTCTCTGGTTAGCTTATTACCAAAATCGGTCCCACGGAGTTTGTGTAATCGGTCATACCGAGATTACGTTATGCCCTAACCCTAACCATATCGGTCCTACCGAGTTGCATCTCAGTCCCACCGAAAATCCTAACGGTCACTAGGTTTGCTGAATCGGTCCGACCGAGTTTAACCATTCGGTCCCACCGAGTTTGACCAATTGTGTGTAATGGTTAGATTCTGTGTGGAGGCTATATATACCCCTCCACCCACTCTTCATTCATGAAGAGAGTCATCAGAACATACCTACACTTCCAATACACATTTTCTGAGAGAGAACCACCTACACTTGTGTTGAGGTCAAGATATTCCATTCCAACCATATGAATCTTGATCTCTAGCCTTCCCCAAGTTGCTTTCCACTCAAATCTTCTTTCCACCAAATCCAAATCCTGTGAGAGAGAGTTGAGTGTTGGGGAGACTATCATTTGAAGCACAAGAGCAAGGAGTTCATCATCAACACACCATTTGTTACTTCTTGGAGAGTGGTGTCTCCTAGATTGGCTAGGTGTCACTTGGGAGCCTCCGACAAGATTGTGGAGTTGAACCAAGGAGTTTGTAAGGGCAAGGAGATCGCCTACTTCGTGAAGATCTACCGCTAGTGAGGCAAGATCTACCGCTAGGAAGGCACCAGAAGAATCAAGGTGTTGGTTTTGAACGAAATGCCAATGGAGTTGAGTGGGAAGAAGATCAATACCCCAAGACGAAGTTTGTTCCTCAACAAGAGAAGTATGATCCTACTTCTCTCAAAGGGACACAAGCTCAAGATGATCTTCCACCACAAGACCACAAGCAAAAAGGAAAGGACAAGCTTCAAGAGGAAATTGATGCATTTGAAGAAGCTCCTAAGGCCTTGGTCAAGTGGGTTCCCAAGACTACTTCAAGTTCCACTTCATCAAGTACAACTACAACACCGAGGATTCCCATCAAGATGGTGTGGATCCCGAAGAAGAAGAACTAGAGAGTTCTTGAGGGTGACTCCGCCAACATACTTCACTCTTATCATCTTGGCAAGAACAAGTGCAATCAACTTCCACATCTTGCACTAGTTCAAGGAGTCACAAACCCTCTTGTTGGTAAGACAAGGGACAAGGTAACCTAAAAGCTTTCATAGACATCATCTTGTGTGTGCATCACTCTATGTCTATGGATATCCTTGTTTGTTCCTTGTGGGACTAACTCGTGTAGGTATTGAAAGTGCAACTCACTCCAATGGATAACTCCAAATGATCTACATCAACATTGAGCATCCACATCTTCAACATCTACATGAAGTCACCATCGACAAAATCCAAGGTTAGTTCATCCCTCTTAGGGGGATCTCACATCTAGGGGGAGCTTTACTCTAAGAATTGAGCTAAAGCAACTCTAATAGTGTGAACACAACAATGCTTTATGTAAAAGTGGTAACCCCATTTGTGCTTAAACGATGAGTATGACCTATGATCAAATGTTCTCATTTGACTCCTAAGTCAATATACTCATATATAGATGACCTAGTCATCGCAAATTCTTTGATAGATGCTAGAATTGGTTATGCATGCTTTGCCACATATTTCAATTGCCATTTTATTGTGTGAGCATGTTGATTGCATATTTTACTCATTCGAGGACATCCACTTGTTGTTTTGATTGATTGGTTTTCTTTTCTTTTGCCAAGTGGATGGACAAGAATGCCTAAGAACCCTCTCTAGCTATCTATGCTTTTCTCGTCTCAAACTCTATTCATGATGCATCACAAAATTTGATCAAGTCAGATTCAAACCACTCTGTGTGAGGAGCACTCGGAGTTCCCGATTCGTCATAGACTTAAACTTCCAAAACTTCTTTGTGCGTTTTGGTCTGACCGATTCATCCATTTCGGTCATACCGAGATCACTGAGTCGATCTAGGTTTTCAATCTCGGTGCAACCGATTTGAACTTTTCGGTCACACCGAGTTGCTGTAACTGTCAACAGTTATGCATCTCGGTGCCACCGAGTTGTTCCACTCGGTCACACCGATAGGGTCGGGTTATATATACTCACGGGCAAAATTTTGGAAATTTCTCCGAAACCCCTTCTCCCGCGCATAGCTCGCTCTGCCTCCTGGGTCTCCGGATCGTCCTCCTCATTGCCAGCCGCCTCCTGTCGCTGGTCTCCGCCGCCGTCAACAGAATTCTTCCCCGCCGTTGCCGCCGTAGAGAGTTCATCACCAAACTAGGGTATGGACTCGATCACAGTGCTATCCCTGTCCGATTCCTAGCACATTGTGTTCATTATGATTCTTACCACGATTGAAACACTTCTATCCAGTCAAAACACTCCGTAGATTAGAGTTGAATCGAAAATTGAGGGTTAGGTTTCCGCCGAAACCATCTCAGACCTACCGGGTTGCAGAACTCGGTTCTACCGATTCGGCAAAGGCCATTGCACATGTAATTTTTGGTCTGACCAAGAATTGCAAATCGGTGTGACCGAGTTCAGGACTTTGTGAAACCCTAGCAGTCTCGGTGCCACCGAACTGTGACTCGGTCTGACCGAGTTCACTAGTTTAGGTTCCAACAGCTGCTTCGGTATCACCGAGTTTGCAAATCGGTTGATCCGAAATGCTTTTTGTGGAAAACTAAAACTAAGTTTTTGACTCATTCTTTTGCAAAAACCTCTGCATTTTGTGATGCTCATCCACTCTATCTCATCTATATCTATTCACAGGGTCTGCTGTCAGTGTTTGCAACATGTCTGACCAGAGTGACAGCCAGAATAGGTCAGAGGAGCAGGTTCACCTGAGTGAGGGCACTAGTCCCTCTAGCAGTTCAGATGATGGTAGCAGGAGCACCCCAAGAAATTTGCCAAAGGCTGCCACTAGAGCAAGCAAGAAGAAAACTTCAGAGTCTGAGGATGAAGACTATGTGGCCACTGAGGATGAGGCCACATCAAAGAACAAAATGGTTAAGAAGGAGTACAGCTCAGCTGTAGTTAAGCCAGGGATGAAGATCAAAAGGCTAGCAGGAAGACAACCAATGTCTAAGGCGAGAGCATCCTCTCAAGCATCTTTGGAATCTCAACCCAAAGAGCCTGCTGCAGAAGGAAAGAAAAGGAAGGAAAGGGTCAAGAAGACCATGGCCAGAGTGATTGGAAAGGCTTCCATGATGGAAGAAGAAGAGGAAGAAGAGGTTGCTGCACCAGCACCCAAGGCACAGAAGCTTATGGGTGATGCTATCAGGACAGGGGCTGCATCATCAAAGCCCAAAGAAGCACCCAAAGCTGCCTCCAAGCCCAAGACTGCACCAAAGAGAAATACCAGAAACATACCAGCTGCTGAGAAGAACAAGGCCCCAGTGCCGGAGACTGTTGCTGAAGAAGAAGATGAAGAGCATGTTTTGAGAAAATTGAAGCAAAAAATTCCAGACCACAATGATGCTCATCCTGTGGCTGAGAACATGAAGATCAGGAGAGACTCAGGACTGAGGAAATGGAGAGAGACAGATCCATACGCTACCAGGAGAAGGACTGCTGTTGATTACAGGTTCCACACAAAGGAACGTCAAGATTTTTACGAGACAGTGCTGCTGGACAAGAAGCCTATAGTGTGTGAAATGAGGTGGGTCGACTGGAAGTATATCAAGGAAAATGAGGAACACTATCCTGGTGTGTTTGATAGCTTCAATGCTTGTGGAGTTGCAGACTTTGTTGGGCAGAAGCTCACAAAGTGGAATGAGGAGCTCATAATGCAATTCTACTCCATAGCACACTTCTATCCAGATGGCAGGATAGTATGGATGTCTGAAGGTACAAGGTACCACTCAACTATTGAGGAATGGGCAAATCTAATCAATGCTCCTAAGGAAGAAGAAGACGACTTGGATTTCTATGCCAAGAAGAAGATGGATCACAACTCTATGGCAAACATGTACAAGGAGATTCCTGAAGAAGATCTTGAGACTCACCAGTTTGGGTCAGTAAAACACTTGCTGTCAGGGCTGCCTACAATCAATTGGATCCTTAGGCACACTCTCTTGCCCAAGTCTGGTGATCACAGAATGACCAGAGGCCATGCAATTAAATTGCTACATATATTTGATGTGCCACAGAAGTTCAAGATCATGAGCCTTATAGTTGAGACTATCAAGAGGACTGCAACTGACCAAAAGAAGTTGTGGATATGCCCCATAGATCTAGGAGTTGATAAACTCAAAGATGGGCACAGGCACATACTTGTTGGATAAGGAACACTTGCCTATCTACCCAGACTTTGAGGACAACCAAGTTGTGATGAATGAAGATGAACCCTCCTCAGTGCAAGCACAAGCAAAGAAGGAGAAGGCAAAGATAGAGAAGACTGCCAAGATGCCAACTCAAGAGGAGGCATCTGAGTACTTTTTGAAAAGCAAGTAGGACCAGCTTGGTTACTTGATAGCATCATCTTTGAGGATTGAGAAGGGGTTGGCCACCCTAACTCAAAACCAGGAGAGCTTGGAAATAATCGTGGAACAAAAATTCTATGATTTAGATGTCAAAGTAACTGAGATTCAGTCTGTTGTGGAGCAGCTACAGGATGACATGCAGGAGAGGAAGGGCAAGACAACCACTAATGCATTTGCCAGAGTGCCTCGAGCTCAGAGATCTGCTGCAGTGCCTGTTCCAGACACTAGAGCCACTTCATCTGCACCAGCTACATCTTCAGTGCAACCAGCTCCAGCACCTACCCTAGCAGCTCCATCTACTTCAACTGAAGCCTTCGTCCTTGGAGTTCTCCGAACACCACCACCTGAAGACCAAGCCTGAGAGACGTTCTAGTGCTATGCATTTTCTATGAACTTTTTGGTAACTTGTTGCCAAAGGGTGAGAAAAATGTATAGATCATAGGCTTCGAGAGAGAGTGTTGCTTTTTATTCTCTCTTTCTTTGGTGGTTGAACTTTGTTTATCTTTTGATTGCTTGAGATACTATGCTATTATCTGTGAGACATTGATGATCATGTGGTTGATCATAAGCTACACTTATGCTTGTTAGATGATATTATCTTACTTATCCTTATATGATCATTCACTTTGCTTGGTGATGAGTGCATGTATTTAATTCTTATCATTTTGAGCGCTCCACGAAGATGTATGTGACATGGAAGAGTAACCCAAGATCCTAACTCATTGTGCATTTGCAGTCCAAAGCAAATCTTAAGATATGCACAAATTTAGGGGGAGCTCTTGCTTTTCACATACTTCTCAAAGCGACAATATCTTTCACTCTTATTATCATTTGTCGAAGCTTTGATCTATATGTTGTCATCAATTACCAAAAAGGGGGAGATTGAAAGTGCAACTATCCCTGGGTGGTTTTGGTAATTCCTAACAACATATAGCTCATTGAGCTAACATTATTCCAAGATTAATATTTCAGGAAAAGCTCAATGAATGGCATGGCATGGATGAGGAAAGTGGATCCCTCAAAATTCTAAGGACAAAAAGTCTGGCTCAAGCTTCAAAATCAAGACTCTACATTTTATATTTTAGTGATCCAAGATCACATTGAGTCTATAGGAAAAGCCAATACTATCAAGGAGGGATGAGGTGTTGCTTAATGGCTTGCTTGCTCAAAGTGCTTAGTGATATGCTCCAAAACCCTCAACTACCTTCCCACATCCAAATTTGACCTAGACCAAAAGTCAAACTCGGCCCCACTGATTCTATCTATCCAACGCCACCAAGTTTCAAATGTCATAGCCACTGCCACAAACCCTAGGCAAATCGGTCTCACCGATAGGGATCTCGGTCTCACCGAGATGGGATTGTAATCTCTCTGTTTCCCTTCATAACATTTCGGTCTTACCGAGATGAGCGATCGGTCCCACCGAGATTGCAATGTAAACTCTCTGTTTCCCTTTTGTAACATTTCGGTCTCACCGAGATGAGCGAATCTGTCCCACCGAGTCTACCTAACCAACTCTCTGGTTAGCTTATTACCAAAATCGGTCCCACCAAGTTTGTGTAATCGGTCACACCGAGATTACGTTATGCCCTAACCCTAACCATATCGGTCCTACTGAGTTGCATCTCAGTCCCACCGAAAATCCTAACGGTCACTAGGTTTGCTGAATCGGTCCGACCGAGTTTAACCATTCGGTCCCACCGAGTTTGGCAAATTGTGTGTAACGGTTAGATTCTGTGTGGATGCTATATATACCCCTCCACCCACTCTTCATTCGTGAAGAGAGCCATCAGAACATACCTACACTTCCAATACACATTTTCTGAGAGAGAACCACCTACACTTGTGTTGAGGTCAAGATATTCCATTCCAACCATATGAATCTTGATCTCTAGCCTTCCCCAAGTTGCTTTCCACTCAAATCTTCTTTCCACCAAATCCAAATCCTGTGAGAGAGAGTTGAGTGTTGGGGAGACTATCATTTGAAGCACAAGAGCAAGGAGTTCATCATCAACACACCATTTGTTACTTCTTGGAGAGTGGTGTCTCCTAGATTGGCTAGGTGTCACTTGGGAGCCTCTGACAAGATTGTGGAGTTGAACCAAGGAGTTTGTAAGGGCAAGGAGATCGCCTACTTCGTGAAGATCTACCGCTAGTGAGGCAAGTCCTTCGTGGGCGACGGCCGTGATGGAATAGACAAGGTTGCTTCTTCGTGGACCCTTCGTGGGTGGAGCCCTCCGTGGACTCGCGCAACCGTTACCCTCCGTGGGTTGAAGTCTCCATCAACGTGGATGTACGATAGCACCACCTATCGGAACCATGAAAAAAACATCCGTGTCTCCAATTGCGTTTGAATCCTCCAAACCCTTCCCTTTACATTCTTGAAAGTTGCATGCTTTACTTTCCGCTGGTCATATACTCTTTTGCATGCTTGCTTGAATTGTGTGAAGATTGCTTGCTTTTGCTAAGATAGCTAAAATCTTCCAAGAACTAAAATTGGGAAAAGGCTAGATTTTTATTTGGTCAAGTAGTCTAATCACCCCCCTCTAGACATACTTTCGATCCCACAGCATAACCTGGACTACATTGACAAGTTTGAGCTTCTTGTCCACCAGGGTTTGGACGCATGTTTGGAGTCCGTTCAGCTCTCCTTTTTTACCCCATGACAGGCCCGTCTCTTTCCAGGAGGCGAGCCACGTAGGGGGTCCGGATCGGAACTTGGGGGCTGCGACCCATTCAGGGTCGCGCAGCTCGGTGATGTAAAACCACCCCGACTGCCACCCCTTTAGGGACTCCACAAAGGAGCCCTCGAGCCATAGGACGTTGGGCATCTTGCCCACCATGGCGCCTCCGCACTCGCCTGGGTGCCGCGCACCACCTTCGGCTTGACATTGAAAGTCTTGAGCCATAGGCCGAAATGGGGGCGGATGCGGAAGAAAGCCTCGCACACGATGATAAACACCGAGATGTCGAGGACAAAGTTCGGGGCCAGATTGTGGAAATCCAGGTCATAGTAGAACATGAGCCCCCGGACAAATGGGTGGAGAGGGAAGCCCAGTCCGCGGAGGAAATGGGGTAGGAACACCACCCTCTCATGGGGCCTGGGGGTGGGGATGAGCTGCCCCTCTTCGGGAAGCCGGTGCGCAATGTCGTTAGACAAGTATCCAGCCTTCCTCAGTTTTTTGATGTGTCCCTCCGTAACGGAGGAGACCATCCACTTGCCTCCCGCTTCGGACATGGCTGGAGAAGGTTGAGGTGGGGTGTGCGGACTTGGGCGCTGGAGCTCGAGTGCGCGGAAATGGATAGGCATAGGAGGAAGAAGGCGTGGATGAAAAGGTGGATCCTTATCTCCTTATATGGGCGGACATGACTGTGCGTCCCCACCAGCCTGGTAAAACTCGCTTATCTCCCAAGCGTCGTAATCAATGGCGCGGTTGGGTTACCCATGCCCGTATTGATGAGAATCCCGGAATAAGGGGACACGATCTCTGCTTTGACAAGGCGTGCCAAGGAAACCGCCTCGCTAAACGCGCTGAGGTGGAACAGTAAAATGATTCGAATAAAGACTTGGCCGTGGTGTGATGTCATGCTACGGAATACGTCAGTAGATTAGATTTGTGTAAATATTATTCTCTCTATGGCAATATGTGGAAAATTATTTTGTAGAGCCGGACACTACCTTTGTGTTCAAAATCTTCTATGAAGTACTTGCAGGAGGAACCCGCCTTGCAATGCCGAAGACAATCTGCGCGCCAGACTCGTCATCATTGAAGCATGGTTCAGGGGCTACTGAGGGAGTCCTGGATTAGGGGGTGTCCGGATAGCCGGACTATACCTTCGGCCGGACTCCTAGACCATGAAGATACAAGATTGAAGACTTCGTCCCGTGTCCGGAAGGGACTTTCCTTGGCGTGGAAGGCAAGCTTGGCGATACGGATATGTAGATCTCCTACCATTGTAACCGACTCTGTGTAACCCTAGCCCTCTCCGGTGTCTATATAAACCGGAGAGTTTTAGTCCGTAGGACGAAGAACAATCATACCATAGACTAGCTTCTAGGGTTTAGCCTCTCCGATCTCGTGGTAGATCTACTCTTGTACTACCCATATCATCAATATTAATCAAGCAGGACGTAGGGTTTTACCTCCATCAAGAGGGCCCGAACCTAGGTAAAACATCATGTCCCCTGCGTCCTGTTACCATCCGCCTAGACGCACAGTTCGGGACCCCCTACCCGAGATCCGCTGGTTTTAACACCGACACTGTGCGTTACACGTAACATCAAGATGCATTTGTATGACTAGTTTATCTTGTGAGTGAAAAGGATGAATGAGGGAAGGCCTTATTTGCAAATGTGGAGAGGTGTGTGGGTACCTTTTTGCAAAATTGTCATATTTTCTTTCCTATCCGTCAGACATAAATCAGACGGCCTATATTGCAGGATGGCAGGCACACCATCATCACCAACTCTGTTTTTATAAGAGTGTATTTTATATTTTATAAGAGTGTAGACGTAGAGTAGATACAAGCCGACAAGTGGGCCCGATGGTAGTGAGATAATGTGATGCAACACTAGAGGTGCCACGTGGAGCATTTAACTGGTCAACTAGTCGTGTCTTGAGCAAATACAGAGTTGTGCGGTGAGCCCGTGACTGTATAATAACCACAAAACATAAATGGTGACCGTAATGAGTGGATTCTGAAGTCCAATGTACGTATGTGCTTTCGCTTCAAATACAATGATCATCACTGTATATATTGCGAGAGAAAGATGAAACATGCGTGAATGTGCTGGGGGCTTACTTTTAGAGGACCTGGAGATAGTTTGTGTGCATACGTGAAAGGGGCGTAGAGGGGGTTATGCGATGGAGAGAGAGATGCTCTTCGTTTCTCTTTATTATGACTAACTTTATATATAGTATAAAAATATACAAATTCACAGTGCGGAATAAATATCATTGTGGGCACCATGCAATGCAAATTAGCGTTCATACTCCTCCATATAACTTTTTAATGTTGTATATATGTAGAAATTCTAAAATAATTTTTTGGCCACACTTTATTCAAAAGGAATGTTGTATGCGAAATAAACATGAAGAGAGGGCTTTTTAGATCAATGGGGTACATGATGTAACATGTGTGAATGTGTAGTTGATGAATTTGGCAGGGCCTATAGAGGTATGTGTGTGTATTACGTATTCGAGGGAGGGAGGGGGGGGGGGGCGGGGGGGGGGGGGGGGTCGGTGTCAAAACCGGCAGATCTCGGGTAGGGGGTCCCGAACTGTGCGTCTAGGATCGATGGTAACAGGAGACGGGGGACACAATGTTTTACCCAGGTTCGGACCCTCTCTATGGAGGTAATGCCCCACGTCCTGCTTGATTGATCTTGATGAATATGAGTATTACAAGAGTTGATCTACCATGAGATCATAATGACTAAACCCTAAAAGTCTAGTCCGGATATGATTATTCGGGGGTATCTACGGACCTAGCCCTCCGGTTTATATAAGCACAGGAGGGATCTAGGGTTACACAAGGTCGGTTATAGAGAAAGGAATATTCATATTTGGTCGCCAAGCTTTCCTCCCACGCCAAGGAGAGTCCCATTCAGACACGGGTAGAGTCTTCGGTCTTTGTATCTTCACAGCCCATCAGTCCGGCCCATATCCAATAGGTCGGAGCGTTCATACTCCTCCATATAACTTTGTAATGTTGTATATATGTAGAAATTCTAAAATAATTTTTTGACCACACTATATTCAAAAGGAATGTTGTATGCTAAGTAAACATGAAGAGAGGGCTTTTTAGATCAATGGGGTACATGATGTAACATGTGTGAATGTGTAGTTGATGAATTTGGCAGGGCCTAGAGAGGTATGTGTGTGTATTACGTATTCGAGAGAGGCATGGATAGAGGGGCCGGCGGGGGGGGGGGGGGGGGGGGGGGGGGGGGGGGGGGGGGGGGGGGGGGGGGGGGGCGTGTGTCGGTGTCAAAACCGGCAGTTCTCGGGTAGGGGGTCCCGAACTATGCATCTAGGATTGATGGTAACATGAGACGGGGGACACAATGTTTTACCCAGGTTCGGACCCTCTCTATGGAGGTAATACCCCACGTCCTGCTTGATTGATCTTGATGAATATGAGTATTACAAGAGTTGATCTACCACGAGATCATAATGACTAAACCCTAAAAGTCTAGTCCGACTATGATTATTCGGGGGTATCTACGGACCTAGCCCTCCGGTTTATATAAACACAGGAGGGATCTAGGGTTACACAAGGTCGGTTATAGAGAAAGGAATATTCATATTTGGTCACCAAGCTTTCCTCCCGCCAAGGATAGTCCCATCCAGACACGGGTAGAGTCTTCAGTCTTCGTATCTTCACAGCCCATCAGTCCAGCCCATATCCAATAGGTCGGACGCCCGAGGACCCCTTAGTCCAGGACTCCCTTAGTAGCCCCCGAACCAGGCTTCAATGACGAGGTGTTCGACATACAGATAGTCTTTGGCATTGCAAGGAGGGTTCTTCCTCTTATGACTTTAAAGTGATGTATTCGACTGTCCATTTAATGTCGCACCCTTCGGCTTCCGCGCCTTCCTGACTCCAGCTTCCACGTGTTGAATGAATACAAGATGTCGGGGTATTTTTACATATACCACCCTGACCATACCAGAAAGGTGCCTATTTAAAGAGAATAGATCTCAGATCCCCTCCAAATCCACGGAAGAGATCCTCAGAGCCTGCGGAGCAGAACCACCCCAACATGGCTAACACTCCCAGCTCTTCCTCTCGTCCCCACAACTCCGAAATGGGAAATTGGGAGAGATGCTCAGTTTCTCATAGTCAGCTGGTGAAGCTGCAAACACAGGGCTTTCTTCCCCCCCGCAGATTTGGTCCCTGTACGAGCAGGGATGACGTCCTTCAATGGTGGGGATCAAGTGGAGAACTTCCCCAATCCATCCAGGGGGGAACGAGTATGCTTCATCCCTTCTTGTTACGAGGTGTCGGATTTCCGATCCACCCCTTCCTCCGAGGTCTGCTAGAGTATTACGACCTCCAACTGCATAGTGTCACCCCCGCCTCTATCCTGCATATTGCGGGTTATGTCACTCTATGCGAGCTATTCCTGGGCTGCTAGGCCCATTTCGATTTATGGAGAAGACTATTCTGCCTCATCCCACGTAATCAAGGAGGGTTAATATTTGAAGTGGGGGGAGCCGAGGTGTGGTGCATAGCCGGCACCGGATACCTGTCCGGCACGCCAAAGAAGGCTTCCAAAGAATGGCCTTCCGAATGGTTCTATATTGATGACGTCACTCTTCCCGACCCTGTCCGTATGGGCCTTCCCGAATTTTCAAGTGCTCCGTTGAAGAAATGCCATAGCTGGCGTCCTCGGAGGCTCGACGAAGAGGATAGCGCAGAGATCAGTCTGCTACTGGGCAAGATTAAGATGCTTGCCCAGTCCGGATTGTCAATAGTCAAGGTAATGTCGATCTCCATAGCGCGTGGAGTCCAACCACTCCAATATAGAGGGCTAGCCATGTGGCACTACAATGGGGAAGACGACGCGTCACGCTGCGAGCGGAAGGGCCCGAAGACCCCCGCCGCTTTGGCCAAAATATTGGCCGAACTATATAAAGGGGAGAAGGAGGAGTTCACCCGTCTCCAATATCGAGACAATTTTTCCATGTATAATCCTCCTAGCTGGGTAAGCTTTTAACTCCACTATTTTACTCCTCTCCCTGAATTATTTTTGAGGGGCAGTATCCTATCCACTTATAATAGGAATGGTTGTCGAGGGGATCCATGACCCTGCCCCTCAGCCGGAGAATCGCAACTGGGATCTTGACCCCGGATATGAAGAAGATCCGAGCATATTTGTGGAGCTCGAGGATGGAATATTCTATCAGACGAGCTATGACGGTACGGATGTACCCTGATATGTCTCGAACGTATCTATAATTTTTGATCGTTCCATGCTATTATATAATCTATTTTGGATGTTAATGGGCTTTATTTTACACTTTTATATTATTTTTGGGACTAACCTATTAACCCAAGGCCCAGTGCAAATTGCTCTTTTTTGCCTATTTTAGTGTTTCACAGAAAAGGAATATCAAACAGAGTCCAAACGGAATGAAACCTTCAGGAGCGTGATTTTTGGAACAAACGTGATCCAGAGGACTTGGAGTGGACGTCAGGCAACCAACGAGGAGGCCACGAGGTAGGGGGCGTGCCCTCCCCCCTCGTGGGCCCCTCGTGGCTCAACCGACCTACTTCTTCCTCCTATATATGTTCACATACCCCGAAAACATCCACGAGCACCACGAAACCCTATTTCCACCGCCGCAACCTTCTGTAACCAAGAGATCCCATCTTGGGGCCTTTTCCGGAGCTCCGCCGAAGGGGGCATTGATCACGGAGGGCCTCGACATCAACTCCATGGCCTCTCCAGTGATGTGTGAGTAGTTTACTTCAGACCTTCAAGTCCATAGTTATTAGCTAGATGGCTTCTTCTCTCTCTTTGGATCTCAATACAAAGTTCTCCTCGATCTTCTTGGAGATCTATTCGATGTAACTCTTTTTGCGGTGTGTTTGTCGAGATCCGATGAATTGTGGGTTTATGATCAAGTCTATCTATGAACAATATTTGATTCTTCTCTGAAATCTTTTATGCATGATTGGTTATCTTTGCAAGTCTCTTCGAATTATCAGTTTGGTTTGGCCTACTAGATTGATCTTTCTTGCAATGGGAGAAGTGCTTAGCTTTGGGTTCAATCTTGCGGTGCTTGATCCCAGTGACAAAAAGGGAAACGACACATATTGTATTGTTGCCATCGAGGATAAAAAGATGGGGGTTATATCATATTGCTTGAGTTTATCCCTCTACATCATGTCATCTTACCTAAGGCGTTACTCTGTTCTTATGAACTTAATACTCTAGATGCATGCTGGATAGCGGTCGATGTGTGGAGTAATAGTAGTAGATGCAGGCAGGAGTCAGTTTACTTGTCACGGACGTGATGCCTATGTACATGATCATGCCTAGATATTCTCATAATTATTCGCTTTTCTATCAATTGCTCGACAGTAATTCGTTCACCCACCGTAATACTTATGCTATCTTGAGAGAAGCCACTAGTGAAACCTATGCCCCCCGGGTCTATTCTCCATCATATAAGTTTCCAATCTATTCTACTTTGCAATCTTTACTTTCAATCTATATCATAAAAATACCAAAAATATTTATCTTGTCATTATTATCTCTATCAGATCTCACTCTCGTAAGTGACCGTGAAGGGATTGACAACCCCTTTATCGCGTTGGTTGCGAGGTTCTTATTTGTTTGTGTAGGTATGAGGGACTTGCGTGTCGCCTCCTACTGGATTGATACCTTGGTTCTCAAAAACTGAGGGAAATACTTACGCTACTTTGCTACATCACCCTTTCCTCTTCAAGGGAAAACCAACGCAGTGCTCAAGAGGTAGCATACCCATCGTCGCCGATTACCCCGGTCTGCTCCCCGCTTCACACGTAAGTAATCCGGAGACACCTTGTCGAAGAGAGTTTTCTCATTCTTCCTCACCCACCGCACTGTCCTGTGCTCAAAAGGGGAGGCGTTCGGTGCGTCGTGCTGCCCCAGGGGCATCTTGTCGGATGTGGGGTTCCGGCAAACCCTTAAGGTTCAAACACTGGGGTACGCGCGAAGTCTTTCCTTCCCACCAATCGATGCCCTAGCTCACTAAGATCTCGTGGACGAACTCGACAAACTCGCAACACAGAAAGACACAAGATTTATACTGGTTCGGGACACCGTTGTGGTGTAACACCCTACTCTAGTGTGGTGGTGGTGGATTGCCTCTAGGAATGATGATGAACAGTACAAAGGAAGAACAGCCTCGTGAGGTTGAGGTATTCTTGTGAGTAGGCTCTCAATCGGGTTGGATCAAGCTAGGATGGGATGCCTCTACTATGGTGGCTAGCTCTACTTATATAGGCCCTGGTCCTCTTCCCAAATATCGAGCGGGAAGGGAGCCAACAATGGTGGGCTAATTGAAGGGGGACAACTAGTACAAGCTATCCTGAGAAAAGTGGTCTTTGCCTGCCAAAGGCTCTGGTGGTGACGCCGTGTTGGGCTCCACGATGACCTCCATCTTGCCGTCCTCCTGGTCTTGGTCTCGTTGCACCAATATAGCAACCTTTACCTGATGCCTCGGTACTCTTCGCATGCGCTGGCCTCCTTAGCACCAAAGAGGAAACAAGGACGCTGCACGCGCTGGCGCCCGCCTGGCCCCCGCCTGGTGCCGTGCGTCATGGCTCACGTCATGAGGGTCTCATGAGGTTTGCCCCGTCTTGATATCTCTGCTCCTCGTGAGCCTGCCTGGCTAGGCTACTCCAGAGGAGGTCTTGCGTCATCCGCCTCACGAGGCTTGGACCCTCGCGAGGGTCTTGGATGCTTTGTTGGTGATGATGGGCCGTACGGCCTACTAGCTCGGCCACGCCGTGGGCCGCAGGCAGGCAAGTCTGGGGACCCCTGTTCCCAGGACACCGATAGTAGCCCCCGGGCCCAAGGTGCGCTCGGGCTTGGCTTCGCGGCGAAGCCAAGGGCCAAGTTCGGAGCACCTCGGGCCCCAAAATCCTTCGGCCTCGATTGACACGTTGTGGTTGATTGGACGTGGGCGTCTCCGCTTCCCCATGTTGTCTCGGCAACTGCTCGACTTGTCAGGTCCCTGCGACATGCAAGGAAAACCTTCATTTCATGCGATCGTGGGAGACGCCGGTTGGCCTTCTCTTCCTATAAATGGGGAGAGGGGGAGCCCCTGTTTCCGATCTCTTCCTCGCTTGCTTTCTTCTTCCTCCTTGGTCCACTGCCAACAACAATGGAGCCCATAAGAAAGTTTTCTACCGAAGAGAAAGGAAAGGCTCCCCGCGATGATCCGGGGCCTCTTCCACTGAAGAAGAGGTCGATCCATCACCGTGATGAGGCGGCGATGCAGGTGGTGTCGAGGCCTTGGTGCGAGCGGCCTCCTCCGGGGTACCCGCTGCCCTTGTACGCCCAAACCGAGGGCTCGGGAGAACGGAGTGACGAGCAGCGCCGCCCACGCCGCATCCAGGGCCACCGCACCTCAGCGACCCACGCCGCCGCCCCTGGGGTTCACGCCGCGGACTCCTCGTGTGAGTTGGTGCAGTGGGAGACGATGCCTCCGAGCTCCTGGATCTGCTTCCCGCGGTTCTTCTCTGACATGATGCTACAGACGCGGCCTCTCGAACTCTGGCTGCAGTACACTGACTGCAGCGCTCCGGCGACCGGAGCGGAGATCGAAGCGGTCCCCACCAGCAAGATCTTCATGACGCGTAGCTGGGGCGAGATCGCGCGGGTCTGCCATGCGAGGGGCGCCCTTGCGATCCACTTCGAGTACGACAGCGTCTCCACGCTCTTATTCAAGGTCTTCGATGCCGAGGGCCGCCGCCTGGAGTGCTGCTCCGGAGAGGAGCGCGAGGCTGATGCGCACCCTGCTCGCGACCACTCCAGCAGCAGCCCTTGGAGTCCAGCAGCTCTCCTGAGCTCTATGAGACTCTGGAGACGAGCGACGATAGCTACGTGCCCTCGAGCTCTCGCCGTGCTCGGAGCAGAGCCGCGTCATCTGGCCGTCGCCGCCGCTGATCTTGATGGGGTTGGTGCTGGCCTCCCGTGGCCCATTGTTGATGATGGCGTCCACTGCGGGAGGATGTAGATAGGATTCCCGTTAGTATCGGCTTTTGTTTCCTGCAATGAATCATGAATTACCCCGTGGGGGCATGTAAGGGTCCGTGATGTCTTTTGTGCTTATCTTCCCTGTTATGAAAATTTGGTGAACACATGTCCCGTTAAGGCTCGGTCTCCCCTTTCTTTCCTCGCGATAGCTTGTTGCTCTACGCCGACAGGTCCTGGTCCCCAGGTAGGCTACAGCCGTTGCTGGTATGCCAGGTCGCGTGCCGTGGTCAAGGCCAGGAGGTGTGCGGCCCGAGGTCCAGTAAGAGCCCCTGAGGCGCGATGCTCAGGAGGTCCCCCTTAGCGCTCAAGCGGCCATGGTAAGGCGAGAAAGGGAGTTGACGTGGCCGCAATGGGGTCGCGACAAGGCGTGAGTGACCGTTAGGCCCAAACATTTAGCCAATCCGAGTGCGGGACTTATCTTGTTGATCTCGTGGCGACTCCTGACGTTGCGCTAGGGTTGCGCGCCTACTCGTGCGGCAAGCTAGGCTGGCCCATACGAGTTTCCCACCCCTCATGCTCTCCTTAGTGCTCTATGTCCTCAGGTCCCGGCCCTCAAGCAAGCTCAGCCGCCACTGGTATGCCAGGTCGCGATGCCATGGTCAAGGCTAGGGGGTGAGGGCTAGAGAGCCAGTAAGAGCTCCTGAGTCACGATGCTCAGGAGCCCCCCTTTTAATGCGCAAGCGAATTGCACGAGACAAAAGGAGACCCGCGGTGCCGCCTGCTATCCTTCCCACGGGGTCTGTGTGAACATGCACAAGAAGAAACACGGTTTGCCGTTACAGCTGTCAGCCTGCCTCTGGTTGCTCCGGATGAGGAGAAGGCACTAAGGGCCTGGTGAGGTAACGTGCGCGGGGCGTGCCGCGAGCCAGAGCTCGACCGCTCAGATTTGTTGGTGTGGCAGGGATGGACCCATGCACCAGCGCCGTGCCTGTGTGGAGGCCTCGGGGGGACGATGATCGAGCAGGTGATAGCAGTTGCCAGGTTAAGCATGGAGAGCAGATCAGCTTGGATAAATACAGGAAGATACATGCCACCGAGTCCGGCCCGAGCGGCTTGGGGATGATGCAGCCCGAGGGGTGCCCCCAACAAGGTAAGCTGAAGACATAAGCAAAAAAGATACGCGCCGTAGGGACGGACCCATGCGGCCTAGGTATAATGCAGCCTGTGGGGCGCTCCCAGCTAAACGAGCTTGGAAGATGTCACCTGGTTCTGTAGACGAAGCAGAGTTGGTGCAGCTGAAGGCGTGCGTTGAAGAAACGACTCCTCATGAGCCGCCAGAACCCTAAGCCTCAGGAGGCTCCGAGGGTTTGGGAGGTTCCCTGAATACCGTCTCCATCTCCTCCAGAACGGCGTGGTACCTGGCTTCCTGAGCCGCCAAGACACGTCGCATGTTGCGCTGATAGGCCGACGTCACGCTCGGCAAGCCAAAGGGCATACGAACATAGCTGTGTGGCGGGCCCTCCCAGCGGCCCACACGCGAAGGCCATAAACGCTCCTGAGATGCGGGCCTGTTGAGCCCTAGGACATCGATGCAGACACGCAGCCCAGCATCCTCGCCAGGATGCGGAGCTGCGCCTTGTGGGCGGCCGTCGCCGTGCATGGCTCTTGCTTCTTGCAGTTCCTGGATGGTCTTGGTGATGAACTCCTGGGAGGTGGGCACTCCTTGCCCTGTGCTCTCTTGAGGGTCACGTGCCGCGAAGCACGCTTCCAAGTGGTGCCCAAGCGCCTCCCTCGTGAGGTTGACAAGGTCCGAGGCCCTCCAGAAGAGAGCCCCCGAGCCCTGCCTGAGGAGGGCGCCGGGCGCGCCTTCCTATGTGACAAAGGGAGGCGCCCCTGGAGCGGGCGCTGGTCCTGACGTGGCTTCTGCCGCGACACCGTCCTCCTGAGGTCCTACGTGGCGCGACTGCTTCTTCTTGGGGGTGGCCTCTAGAGGGCCTTCATTTCTGCTGTCGGGATCGTCGATTGCAGTGGCTTGAAAGGCACGCTCAAGGGAGCACACCGCATCTTTCTCTTCACACGGGACCGTGATGATTCCTCCGCTTCCTGGCATCTTGAGAACGTTCTAGCCGTGATGAGTGACTACCATGAACTTGGACAGGGCTGGATACCCGAGGATGGCATTGTACGGCAGGCGGATGTGCGCGACGTCGAAGTCAATGAGCTCGGTGCGGTAGTTCTTGCGCTCCCCGAAGGTGACAGGCAGGCGGACCTGCCCTATCAGCGTGGTGGAGCCGTCGGTCACTCCTGAGAAAGGCTTGGTGGACTGGAGCTGCTCATATGGCGCTTGGAGGTTGTCGAAGGTGTCGACGGACAGGACATTGAGCCCTACGCCACCGTCGATGAGGGTCTTGGTGACTTGCACATTGCTGATGACTGGGGAACACATCATAGGGAGGGTGCCAGCGGTGGCTGCGCACTTGAGTTGATCCGCCAAGTTGAAAGTGATGGCACATTGGGACCACCTGAGCGGGCGCGTGGCCTTGAGCTTGGGAAGCGCCGCGTTCACCTCGCGAGCAAACTGCTTGAAGATGGGCTGGGAGGCTGGGGCCTGGGCGCCGCCCAAAATGCAGGCGATCGCACGCGGCTCCTGGAAGCCCCCAGCCCCCTCGTTCTGGCGGTGGTCGTCGTTCCTTCTTGGTGGTGGCAGTGGGGGAAGACCGGCGTTTCCCTGGGGGCGATCTTCACGAGGCGGGTCCCTCCAGGCACCCTCGCGAGGTTGGTCCTGCCAGTGGTCCTCACGAGGCCGGTCGCGCCACTCCTGACGCGGGCCACGGTCATCCCAGCGTCCGCCTCCACGTCCTCCTTCACGGCCATAGCCCCGGTCATTGCGCTCGGGGCGTCGACCGTAGAGTCCTTCTCGTATGGCTCTGACCTCTTGACAGTCGCTGGTATTGTGGGTGTTCAGGTTGTGGAAGGCGCAGAATGGTCGGTCATTCTTGGATGACTCGGGCTGATCTCTGCCTCGCTTGATGTCGGGCTCCACTGCGAGCACAGCTACCTCCTTGCGCTTTACGTCCTTGGCCTTGGCCTTCTTCTCCTCCGTGCCCACGGCTAGCGGCTCAAGGAGAGAGAGGTGGCCCTCCTCAGCTCTTGCGCACCTGTTCTCCAGGTTGAACAACTCCTAAGATGTGCAGAGCTCCTCGTGGATGGCGAGCTCTTCCTTCATCTTGACTTCACGCACGCCGTCGGAGAACGCGGAGATGATGGCCTCGTCCGTGACCTTGGGGATCTTGAGGCGAGTGTTGTTGAAGCGCTGGATGTACTTCTGGAGGGTCTCTCCTGGCTGCTGCCTGATGCGGCGTAAATCACCCGCGGCTGGGGGGTGGTCGCGAGTGCCCTGGAAGTTGGCGATGAAGCGGTCACGCATCTCGTCCCAGGAGGAGATCGAGCTGTGCTGCAGGTTCAGGAGCCAGGAGCGAGCTCCATCCTTGAGAGCCATGGGAAACCAGTTCGCCATGACCTTTTCGTCGCCGTTGTCCGCTTCGATGCTCAGCTCATAGAGCTGCAAGAACTCCGTGGGGTCGGCGGTACCATCGTAGCAAGGAGGAAGATCCAGCTTGAACTTGCCCGGCCAGGTGACGCTACACAGCTCGGCAGTCAAGGCGCGGCAGCCAGTCGTGGTTGCCGGGGCCTGCCTCGGAGGTGGAGCTTGGTCTTGACGAGGCCTGCGCTGCACTGTTGCGGGCGGTGCGCGGTCTTGACGAGGTGGCCCGGGGAGCGCAGGCGTGGATTCTCGCGGCCGTGGAATTTCTTGGCAACTTCTTTCTTCGTGCGCGGGCGCCGGGCGCGACGGATCACGTCACGGAGCCGCGCGCCTTGGTGCCAATGCGACGTCTTGGGGCTAAGGTGGTGGAGGAGCGCCATGAGGCCCGTCGCCCGTGGCTGCTTGAGGGGGAGGCAGAGAATGGGACGGCGCCGGAGAGCCCCCCGCGGCATGGACGAGCTCGGCGACGCGTTCGAGCCACTCCTCGTAGAGGTCATCGATGGGGCGGTAGCGCAGGAGCTCGTTCGCTGCGAGGAGCGCAGCCCGTGCCTCCATGGGAGCACGATGCACGTGAGACGAAGAACCGGCAGGGGTCAGCGATGGAGTGGCAGTGCGGCCATCCTGCGGCATCGAAGGATGCAACGAAGATGCCTGCTGCTCGTTCCCTGCCGGGACGGTGGCAGCGTTGGCGGCGGGGGACGGAGAACGGCGATGTGGCCCGCCGACGGGAGCCGTCTCAGCGACGCGGGTGGTGAGGGCAGCCCGGCGCTCAGCTCGAGCACGGCGAGCGTCCACCATGGAGACGATGGAGCAACGAACTGATGGAAGGGAGGCTACAACGCACCCCTACCCAGCGCGCCAAATGTCGGATGTGGGGTTCCGGCAAACCCTTAAGGTACGAACACTGGGGTGCGCACGAAGTCTTTCCTTCCCACCAATTGACGCCCTAGCTCACTAAGATCTCGCGGACGAACTCGACGAACTCGCAACACAGAAAGACACAAGATTTATACTAGTTCGGGCCACCGCTGTGGTGTAACACCCTACTCCAGTGTGGTGGTGGTGGATTGCCTCTAGGGCTGATGATGAACAGTACAAGGGAAGAACAGCCTCGTGAGGTTGAGGTGTTCTTTTGAGTAGGCTCTCGATCGGGTTGGATCAAGCTAGGATGGGATGCCTCTACTATGGTGGCTAGCTCTACTTATATAGTCCCTGGTCCTCTTCCCAAATATCGAGCGGGAAGGGAGCCAACAATGGCGGGCTAATTCGAAGGGGGACAGCTAGTACAAGCTATCCTGACAAAAGTGGTCTTCGCCTGCCAAAGGCTTTGGTGGTGACGCCGTCTTGGGATCCACGATGACCTCCATCTTGCCATCCTCCTGGTCTTGGTCTCGTTGCACAAATATAGCAACCTTTGCCTGATGCCTCGGTACTCTTCACCTGCGCTGGCCTCCTTAGCACCAAAGAGGAAACAAGGACGCTGCACGCGCTAGCGCCCGCTTGGTGTCGTGCGTCATGGCTCACGTCATGAGGGTCTCGTGAGGTTTGCCCCGTCTTGATATCTCCGCTCCTCGTGAGCCTGCCTAGCTCGGCTACTTCAGAGGAGGTCTTGCGTTGTCCGCCTCGCGAGGCTTGGACCCTCGCGAGGGTCTTGGATGCTTTGTTGGTGATGATGGCCCGTACTGCCTGCTAGTTCAGCCACGCCACGGGCCGCAGGCAGGCAAGTCTGGGGACCCCCGTTCCCAGGACGCCGACACATCTCCAAAGAGAGAGACCCCCATGCCGGGCAGGCCTTCAAAGAGGAAGGCAAACAAAGATACGGCCGAGCCTTCATCAAAGAGGTATGGGTTCGCAACTATGTTCTTTAGCAGCCGCGTCCAACTGTGACTCCTATGTTCATCTTGTATCAGAAAAAAGGCACGACAGACTGTGTCCGGAGACCCGGCCAGTCGTACTCCCAATAGCCAGGATGCGGTCCCAGCCGAGGAGACGGGGCCCGATATGGGAGTGGCGCCGGACTGTCCTTCTGCTGAGGGATCGGAAAATATGTTCGTCACCTACTCGGAAGTGGGGAATGCCATGAATCATCGGCGCCGGAGGGCCATTTTACGAAATCTCCACTTCTCAAAAGAGGCATTCGGCGCCTTCATCTCAGCTGATGCATACATCCGAGCTGCTCGAGATGGGCTTAACAGAGGCTCGGAGCAGCATTTAAAAGATGTGCATGTATGTTTACTTTGTACAAATTTGATAACCATGTGCCAGCAACCCCTGAGACTTGAAGCAGTTGGTACAAATGATTTAAGGATCGTTGTATAACTAGGTTCTTATGGAGAAGAACGACCTGCTAGCCCAAGAGCTGGAAAAGTGCCGGACTCAGCTAACTGCTGCTACCACCGAACTGGAAAAGTTCAAGAAGGTGTCCTCTAGTATTATTTCCCTCCATCAAGAAACAATGATTATATGCCAGATGTGTTGATACTGTTGCTTGTCTCATAACAGGGTCGTCAGACCAACTGGAAGAGAAACTGAAGGCCGCTCAAACGAGCGAGAAAGAGGCGAAAAGACTACATGCCGCAGGCGAGCGTGTTCTGACCCGAGTGAGAGAGGAGAAAAACAAACTCCAGGATTCCAACATCCAGCTGGGCGAGGAACTAAAAGATGTGCGGGCCCAACTGGCTGACTCCGTGAAGGAGAATAAAAGGCTGTGAGGCGGCATATTCAGTATGTGACCGAACTTACCTTATAATAGTTCGGAGATGAAAGGTACTGACAAAGTTATGTTTGCAAGGTATGCTGACAGGCCATCCCGAAGAGGAGATGTCTGGATTGTCGGATGATCTGCTGCAGGGGCTGGCACAAATGCACGAGCAAGCTCGGCAGGCAATGTGGAGTGTTGCTAAGGTCTTATGGCCATCCACCTCCCCTCCAGGAAGTATGGAGGAGCTTGTAGATCTATTCAAGGGAGCGTGGCAACATATCCGATTATGGAAAATATCGGCCTGCGGGGAGGGTGCGCGAGAGGCCTGGGCCATGGTGAAAACATGGTATACCAAGATTGATCCGAATCACATGGCCCGGGTCAGACCTTTAGGGTCAGATGGGAAAGAAGTGCCCGTTAATTTGGTATATGACCAAGTAGCAGTAGCTGCGAAATATTCCCAACAAGATTGTAAGTTAGATAGCCTGTTGGATGGTATAAAGGAGGAAATTTATGAGTCCAAGTGACTATGTACTTTCCTTGACATGTAAATTCGAGTTGAATTGTAAAACGATTGTCATGGCAGACCTTTTCGCTTCAACCTCGGGACCCGAAGGTGCGGAGTATTTCCGAATACACATGTGGCCGAATAGACCGGGGTATGCATGGAAACCAGGCATAGGGTTCATAGTTGCTTGAACAGACAAGTTGTATCCGGCTAGTTATGTTATATTACATTAAAGTTGTAAGAAACATCTTCCAGAGAGAATAGTTCCATTAGGGGTTCCTTTCCTTGGGTGTGCATGCATTAATGTGCATGTCTGGACTGTGCTTGAAAAATCACAGTATGCGTGACTTCTGGGGGTTCACAATGGAGTGAATGCGAGAAAACATCTTTAATCCACCGACCGAATATTCCCTTAAGAACGCTAGCTTTTGGCTTCACCCAGTCTGAGGTACACATCCGGATGACCCGGCAGTAACAATCGCAGAGGTGCTCCCTTTATGCCCTAGCTGAACTAACGGGAATGTAGGGCATAAGCACAGGAGCCAGGCAACCCAGCTTGGCCAAAACTTAAGTCATATCGATGCATATAATGGTGAAGAAAAGGTACATATGGGAAAAACGCATATGTAATGAGCTTGATGCTTGGAGAATAATAGCAAGCTTCTATATAAGAAGCCCCCAGGTATAATAGACGTACATTTTTGAAGATGTGTGCGTCAGGGGTGCACGGTCTAACCGCATGCAAGTTTTAAGGTTAAAGGAAAAAAAGAAAAAAAAGAAAAAAAGGAAAGAGAGAAAAGGTGAAAGAGGCAACAGGGGAAGGGGACGAACAAAGAGTTCGGCTCTAGGCGTAGAACCTTCGGAGTCTGGCCGCGTTCCAGGGGTTCGGCTACAGGCGATTGTATAACGCAGTACGTAGGCGGTACGCTCCTCCGGTGAGAACCTCGTCGATGATGAAGGGACACTCCCACTTGGGCTTGAGTTTGTCCTTTTTCTTCTCCGGCAGGCGTAGAACAAGTTTGCCAACGTTATAAGTCTTGGCCCGCATTTCTGTGCTTTGATACCTGCGAGCCTACTGTAGATAAAATGTGGAACAAGGTTTTGCGACGTCGCGCTCTTCCTCCAGGACATCTAAGCTGTCCTGCCGATCCAGCTCAGCCTCTCTCTCTCTCTTCATACATGCCCACTCGAGGTGATTCATGAATAATGTCGCAGGGTAACACTGCCTCTGCTCCATACACCATGAAGAATGGTGTGTATCCGGAAGTGCGATTGGGCATGGTCCGCAACCCCCAGAGTACGGAGTCGAGCTCCTCAACCCAGTGCTTGTCTGGTTCTATCAAAGACCGCACTAGTCTAGGCTTGATGCGGCTCATAATAAGACCATTGGCTCGTCCGACTTGACCGTTTGTCTGTGGATGATAGACAGAGGCGTAATCGAGCTTGATGCCCAGATTAGCGCACCAGGTTTTCACTTGATTGGCTGTGAAGTTGGAGCCGTTATCAGTGATGATGCTGTGTGGAACACCATAACGGTGTACAATGCCGGATATGAATTCTATCACCGGCCCGGACTCGGCCGTTTTAACTGCTTTGGCCTCTATCCACTTAGTGAATTTATCCACCATGACCAGCATATATTTTTTCTTATGGCTTGCTCCTTTAAGGGGTCCGACCATATCTAGTCCCCAGACTGCAAAATGCCAAGTGATGGGGATTGTTTGTAGGGCGGTGGGGGGCATATGGCTTTAGTTGGCGAAGAGTTGGCATCCGATGCAACATTGGACAAGGTCCTGTGCATCTGCTCGGGCCATCGGCCAATAAAATCCTGTACGGAA
Source organism: Triticum urartu (assembly GCF_003073215.2). Taxonomy (NCBI): domain Eukaryota; kingdom Viridiplantae; phylum Streptophyta; class Magnoliopsida; order Poales; family Poaceae; genus Triticum; species Triticum urartu. Next base: position 606,202,780 of record NC_053024.1, on the reverse strand, counting down.
GGCCTTGCTAACAAGGGCCCGAGCTGTGGCATGGTGCCCGCCGAGACCGGCGTGAATCTCAGCCAAGAGCTGCCGCCCCTCCTCCTCGGAGATACATCTTTGAAGGACTCCGGTAGCGCTTTTCTTATAGAGTTCTCTGTCATGAACCTTGTAGGCCTTTGAACGCCAGACAATGCAGCGGGCCTCATTCTGATCCTCAGGAAGTTCCTTCCTATTAAGGTAGGCCAAGAAGGGTTCAGTCCATGGGGCAATGACTGCCATAATGAGATGGGCCGACGATGTTATTTCGGTGGTTGAGCCTCCGATGATATCGATGTGTTCAGAATCTGGGGTTGTGTTCGGATCCAGACTAGCGTTGCTGCTTTCCCCTTGCCACACCATGGATGGCTTAAAAGGCCTTTCCAGAAAGATATTAGGTGGGACAGGGTCGCGCTTGGCGTCGATACGAGCAAGAACGTCCGCCGCTTGATTACTTTCTCAGGCCACGTGATGGAACTCGGGCCCTCGAACCGAGCCGCCATTTTTAGGACGGCATTACGATAAGCTGCCATCTTTGGATCTTTGGCATCAAAGTCTCCATTTATTTGAGATATTGCAAGGTTTGAGTCCCCGTGCACTTCCAGGCGCTGTATGCCCATGGAGACAGCCATCCGGAGACCATGCAATAAGGCCTCGTATTCGGCTGCGTTGTTGGAGTCTGTGTATAGTATTTGGAGTCCGTATTGAATGACGTCTCCAGTGGGGGACGTTAAAACGACGCCCGCTCCTAGCCCTGCCAGCATTTTGGAGCCATCGAAATACATAACCCAATTGGAATATCTGTCGTACTCTTTAGGGAGTTCGACCTCTGTCCATTCGGCGACGAAGTCACCCAGTACTTGGGATTTAATAGCTCGTCGTGGTTTGTATGTAATATCAAATGGAAGGAGCTCAATGGCCCATTTGGTGATCCGGCCCATGGCATCGCGATTGTTTATTATGTCGTTGAGTGGTACTTTGGAAGCCACCGTGATCGAACACTCCTGGAAGTAGTGTCGTAGCTTTTGGGATGCCATGAAGACTGCGTATGCTATTTTTTGATAATGGGGGTACCGAGTTTTGCATGGTGTAAGGACAGTGGATATGTAGTATACTAGCTTCTGAAGCAGGAATTTGTGTCCTTCCTGTTCTCGTTCAACGACGAGCACGACGCTCACCACTTGATGTGTTGCCGATATGTATAGCAACATGGGTTCGCGACGTTTGGCACGGCCAGGATTGGGTTGCTCGCTAGAAGGGTTTTTATTTCTTCCAGTCCGGCTGTTGCCGCGTTCGTCCACTTGAAGTGATCAGTTCGCCGTAGAAAGCGATAAAGTGACAGTGCCTTTTCTCCCAATCTGGAGATAAAGCTGCTTAAAGCTGCCACGCAACCCACAAGTTTTTGGACTTGCTTAAGGTCTGTTGGCGTAGCCAATTGTGACAGAGCTCGGATTTGGCTGGATTTGCTTCAATTCCTCTATTGGAAATGATGAAGCCCAACAGCTTTCCTGCGGGGACGCCAAAAACACACTTTTCCGGATTGAACTTAATGTCATATGCGCGGAGGTTGTCAAATGTGATACGTAGGTCGTCCATTAGTGTTTCGACGTGCCTTGTCTTGATTACGACGTCGTCCACATATGCTTCAACTGTCCTTCCGATCTGTTTCTCCAGGCATGTTTGGATCATGCATTGGTAGGTGGCGCCGGCGTTCTTGAGCCCGAAGGGCATGGTGTTGAAGCAGAATGGCCCATATGGGGTGATGAATGCTATTGCATCTTGATCGAACTCCTTCACATTAATTTGATGGTATCCGGAATATGCGTCGAGGAAACAAAGTGAGTCGTGTCCTACGGTAGCATCAATGATTTGATCGATGCGGGGGAGGGGGAAGGGATCGTTAGGGCAAGCCTTATTGAGGTCTTTAAAATCGACGCACAGGCGCCATGATTTATCCTTCTTTGGTACCATCACCAGGTTTGCCAGCCAGTCTGGATGTTTTATTTCTCTAATGAATCCGGCCACGATTAGCTTGGCTAGCTCCTCTCCCACGGCTTGGCGTTTGGGTTCGGAAAAGCGCCGCAATGTTTGTTTGACCGGTTTTATCCCTTTAATATGTTGAGGCTGTATTCGGCCAGCTCGCGTGGGATTCCTAGCATGTCAGAGGGGTGCCAGGCGAATATATCCTGATTTTCGCGAAGAAAATCCCGTAGCGCGGCATCGACCGTTGGGTCTAGCTGTGCCCCAATAGATGTTGTCTTCTTGGGGTCCGTTGGTCCAACAGTCCGGCCAAAGTATATAGTCCGGCTGTCCGGAGAACCCCTAATCCAGGACTCCCTCAGCTAGCTTCTAGGGTTTAGCCTCTCCGATCTCGTGGTAGATCAACTCTTGTAATACTCATATCATCAAGAATAAATCAGGCAGGACGTAGGGTTTTTCCTCCATCAAGAGGGCCCGAACCTGGGTAAAACATCGTGTCCCCTGCCTCCTGTCACCATCGGCCTTAGACGCACAGTTCGGGACCCCCTACCCGAGATCCGCCGGTTTTGACACCGACATTGGTGCTTTCATTGAGAGTTCCACTATGTCGTCATCATAAGGAGGATGGCTCTCCTCGTTGTCAAGGACAACATCACCTCTGGGGGAGCCCTGGCTGTAGGCCAAACTCTCCGACTAGGCGGCTTCGTCATGACCGCCCGCTCGGCCGCTGCACCAACGATGACCTCTCGGGTCATCGAAAATAGCCTCCACATCGGCTCGAAATTTGCTGAGTAGATGGATCCAATGGAGCTCTCCTCTTTGAACGAGCTCTTGGATCGCATTGCCGCTCTGGGAGTCACTACAGACTATGATCGGATCGGGCTTAAACCCGACCAAAGGGAGATTAACTCTCCGCCGGTCACCCATCAGAAAGCGGTGGTGGAGGAGCAATGCGGCGATTCTCCCTCTATCCTGAGGACGAACTATGTCCGGATTCCCGAGCTCTCCGAGCAGGGTACTCGCTCACGGGAGGACACCGCCCTAACCCTGAATCCAGAATCAGGCCGCATACCGAACCCACAGGGCAACATCCCGGAGCCCGAACTTCCAAGATCGGAAACTCCCTTGCCCCGGGATCACAGATTGGGTCAAGGTATGGACTTAAATCCACCCACCCACTCAGATACAAACGATCTTTCCCACATTAGGCAAGCGCCCCAAGAGACAGTATATCACTATTGGGCCAGATTCCTCCTTGTAAAGAACAAGGTCAAGGACTGTCGCGAGGAAGACGCAATTTCATTCATTTGCAACAATTGCACGGACAAGGGAGTCCTCAACGCCATAAGTCACGGTGACATAGCACACTTCGCTGACTTGGCGGCCATAGTACGAAAATACTGTGCGATGGAAAGTGCCTGGAAAACCCAAATGCAATTTTGGGATAATCCGGCTCTGACAAACCCCCAGTCCGAACTAAAAGGGTGCACTCTCATAAGTCGCCCGACTCAATTACAAAGAAGCAAAAGCCCACTACAGGGCGTGGAACCGTATTGGAGGGATGGCTTAACGGGCCCTGCAAAATCCATAGTACAGCGGATACCATATCAACACATAGCCTTAGAGCATGTTGGGTACTCCGGCAGGTGGACAAAAGCGATGAGGATCTCCCCATCCAAAATACCTCAGAGCACCTTCCCACGAATAACAATACAGTATTAACGGTCTTTGAGACCTTCGCCTCAAATAATAGGCATAAGCGAGCACTCCGCAGCCATGCCGAAGTCAACCACGTGGCAGCAATAAATCCATGGAGCGCCACAGCTATCACCTTCAATGCCAGTGACGAACCTAAATTCCGAACAGCCCGAGCACCAGCCACTTTGGTCCTCAGTCCAATTGTGGACGGCTTTCGGCTCACTAGGGTGCTCATGGATGGCGGCAGCAGATTAAACCTCATTTATGAGGAAACCCTCCAAAAATGGAAATAGACAGCAACCGTATTGAGCAAAGCAGTACGAACTTCCGAGGGATCATCCCTAGTCGGGAGACACATTGCGCTGGGAAAATCACACTTGATGTGGTATTCGGCACTCCGGAGAATTACAGGTCTAAAGAAATTACATTCCAAGTGGCCCCGTTCAGTAGCGGATACCACGCCCTTCTAGGGCGGGAGGCATTCATGATTTTTCAAGCCATACCCCATTACGGGTACATGAAGCTCAAAATGCCCGGACCCAATGGAATCATCACTCTAGTTAGTGATTCGGACATAGCACTCCGCGCCGAGAACAAAATAGCCGCACTAGCCCTCGAGGCATTATCCGAAGCCTTTGTGGCGGAGGAGTTAACTGCGCTGCGCTCCACGGCGGACAGGGACGACGTGATACTAGATAAAAGATCCAAGTCCACGTCCTTTAAACCAGCGGACGAAATAGTCAAATTCCAAGTCCATCCAACGGACCCCACAAAAACAGCATCCATCGGGGCATAGTTACACCCCGCTGTAGACGCCGCACTACGGGAGTTTCTGCGCAAGAATTGGGACATATTCACCTGGCATCCTTCAGACATGCCAGGAATCCCACGCAGATTGGCCGAGCATAGCATTAATGTTCTAAAAGGATTCAAGCTGGTTAAGCAGACTCTTCAGCGTTTCTCTGAACCTAAGCGACAAGCCATGGGAGAGGAGCTAGCCAAGCTAATGGAGGCCGGATTTATTAGAGAATTAAAACATCTGGACTGGCTAGCAAACCTGGTGATGGTACCAAAGAAGGACAAATCCTGGCGCCTATGCGTTGACTTCAAAGACCTTAATAAGGCTTGCCCAAAGGATCCCTTTCCACTCCCCCGCATTGATCAAATCATCGATGCTACCGCATGACACGAATCATTGTGCTTCCTCGCCGCATACTCCGGTTACCACCAGATTAAGATGGCGGAGTCTGATCAAGCCGCAACGACATTTATCACGCCATACGACCCCTTCTATTTTAACACAATGCCCTTCGGGCTAAAAAACGCCGACGCAACATATCATCGCATGATCCAGACATGTCTGGCAAAGCAGATCAGCAAGACTGTGGAGGCATATGTAGACGATGTGGTCATTAAAACCAGACACGTCGACTCTTTAATAGATGACTTGAGGCTCACGTTCACCAATCTCCGAACATATGACACTAAGCTCAATTCGAAAAAATGCGTTTTCGGCGTTCCCGCCGGAAAGCTCCTGGGCTTCATTGTCTCTAGTAGAGGAATTGAAGAAAATCCGGCTAAAATCCGAGCTCTGTCGCAGTTGGCTATCCCAACTGACCTCAAGCAAATACAGAAATTAACTGGATGTGTGGCGGCTTTAAGCCGCTTTATCTCCCGATTAGGAGAAAAGGCACTTCCCCTTTATCGCCTTCTTCGGAGCACCAAACACTTCAAGTGGACGGATGCAGCCACGGCCGGACTGGAAGAAATAAAAGCCATCCTGGCCACCAACCAATCTTGGTCACGCCAACTGTTGGCGAACCAATGCTATTATATATAGCGGCAACTCACCAAGTTGTAAGCGCAGTGCTCGTTGTCGAACGAGAGATGGACGAACATAAATTCCCACTTCAAAAGCCGGTATATTATGTATCCACCGTCCTCACTCCATGCAAATCACGGTACCCACATTACCAAAAGATAGCATACGCGGTATTTATGGCATCCCTGAAATTACGACACTACTTTCAAGAGTGTTCGATTACGGTGGCCTCCGAAGTACCACTCAGTGACATAATAAACAATCGTGATGCCACGGGACGGATTGCCAAATAGGCTATCAAGCTCGTCCCGTTCGACATAACATATAAGCCACGACGAGCCATCAAGTCGCAAGTACTGGCTGATTTCGTAGCCGAATGGACAAAAGCCGAACTCCCTAAAGAGTACGGCCCATACTCCAATTGGATCATGCACTTCGACGGGTCTAAAATGCTGGCTGGTCTGGGGGCTGGCGTCGTCCTGACGTCCCCCACCGGAGATACGGTGCAATACGTGCTCCAAATACTATATACAGACTCCAATAATGCAGCCGAATACGAGGCCCTATTACACGGTGTCCGGATGGCAGTCTCCATGGGAATCCAATGCCTAGAGGTGCGTGGGGACTCGAACCTCGCAATATCCCAAATAAATGGATACTTCGATGCCAAGGATCCGAAAATGGCGGCATATCGCAACGCCATCCTCAAAATGTCAGCTCAGTTCGAGGGGCTTGAATTCCACCATGTGGCTCGGGAAAACAACCAGGCGGCGGACATCCTCGCCCGTATCGGCGCTAAACGCGACCCTGTCCCACCGAACATCTTCCTGGAAAGACTGTTTAAACCATCCATGGTATGGGAAGGGGACACCGGCAAAAATAGTCCGGACCCGGCCACAACCCCAGATACCGAACACTCTGACACAATCGGAGGATCTACCACCGAAATAACACCTTCAGCCCACGTGATAATGGCCATCATCGCCCCGTGGACACAACCATTCCTGGCCTACCTAACTAGACAGGAATTACCCGAGGACCAAAATGAGGCACGCTGCAGAGTGCGGTGATCTAAAGCCTACAAGGTCCATGAGGGAGAGCTTTATAAGAAAATCACAACGGGAGTCCTTTAAAGGTGCATCTCCGAAGAGGAAGGGCGCAAGCTTTTGGCAGAAATCCATGCTGGACTCGGCGGCCACCACGCCGCAGCCCGGGCCCTTGTAAGCAAGGCCTTTCGTACAGGTTTTTATTGGCCGATGGCTCGGGCAGATGCACAACATCTGGTACAACATTGTGTTGGTTGCCAGCTTTTTGCAAACCAAAGCCACATGCCACCTACCACCCTCCAAACAATCCCCATTACTTGGCCCTTTGCGGTCTGGCGGCTTGATATGGTCGGACCCCTCAAAGGGGGAACCCATAAGAAAAAATACTTACTGGTCATGGTAGATAAATTCACCAAATGGATAGAAGCCAAACCTGTCAAAACGGCTGAATTCGGACCAGTGATAGACTTCATATCCAGGGTTGTACACCGTTATGGCATCCCTGCAGCATCATCACTGACAACGACATGAACTTTACAGCCGACGAGGTGAAACTTTGTCGCAGCAACATGGGCATCAAGCTCAATTATGCTTCTGTCTATCATCCGCAAACTAACAGTCAAGTCGAACAAGTGAATGGTCTTATCATGAGCGGCATTAAACCCAGATTAGTCCGATCCTTAAAGGAATCAGACACTCATTGGGTAGAGGACCTCGACTCCGTACTATGGGGGCTGCGGACCACGCCGAATCGCACTACCGGTACACACCGTTTTTATGGTGTACGGCGCTGAGGCGGTGCTGCCTTGCGACATAATTCATGACTCACCTCGAGTGCGCATGTACGAAGAAAGAGAGGCCGAGCTCGATCGGCAGGACAGTTTGGATGCCCTGGAGGAGGAGCACAACGTGGCAAAAGCCCGTTCCGCATTCTATCAGCAACAGGCTCGAAGGTATCAAAGCAGAGAAGTGCGGGCCAAAACCTATAACGTTGGCGAACTAGTTCTACGCCTGCCGGAGAAGAAAAAGAACAAGCTCAAGCCCAAATGGGAAGGTCCTTTCATTATCGACCAGGTTCTGACTGGTGGAGCGTACCATCTGCAGGATGCATCGGATAATCGACTCGAGCCAAACCCATGGAATGCAGCCAGACTCCGAAGATTCTGCGCCTAGCGCCGGACTGTATGTTCGTCTCCTTACCTCCATCAATTTTTTGCACATATGTTTTTTCTCTCTTTCTTTCTCCTTTTTCTCTTCAAGGCCCTAAAGGGCTACACTTGTGTCTTGGTTACACAATCGTGATGCGCTAACCGCGCTCAATATACCTGGGGGCTTCTTATACAGAAGCTTAATCTAATTACCTTTCCGGGCTTTATGCCCCGCACATGTGTTATTCTTCCGCATGTACCTTTTTTCGCCATTATATGCATGGATATGACTTAAGTTTTGGCCAAGCTGGGTTGCCTGGCTCTTGTATTTATGCCCTACGTTCCCGTCAGTTCGGCTAGGGCATAAGGGGAGCACCTCTGCGATTGTTACTGCCGGGTTAGCCGAATGTGTACCTCAGACTGGGTGAAGCCGAAAGCTAGCGTTCTTAAGGGAATATTCGGTCGGTGAATAAAAGATGACTTTCATTTAAATTACTACACGCCCCCAGATGTTTTTAGCATGCGTCTCATAGTTCGGACATGCATATTAGGGCATGCGTACCCAGGGAAAGGAACCCTTAACGGAACTATTCTCCCTGGAAGATGTTTCTTACTATCCATGTAATATAACATAGCTAGTTGGGTACTTGTCTGTTCAAGCACTTATGACCCCTACGCCTGGTTTCCATGCATACCCCGGTTTTTACATAACTGAGTGGGTATTCGGATACACTCCAGACTATCGGGTCCAGAGGTCGAAGCGAAAAGGTCCGCCATGACAAATGATTTACAATCCGGCTAGGGACATTACATATGTCACTTGAAGTACACAGTCACTAAGACTGATTAAATTCTTCTTCTATACCATCCAACAGGCTGTCTAGCCTACAATCATGTTGGGAATACTTTTGCGGCTAATTCTACTTGATCATACACTAAACTGATAGGGATCTCTTTCCCATCGGGCCCCACAGGTCCGACTTCGGCCATGTGGTTTGGGTCCGCCTTGGTATATCATGTCTTCACCATAGCCCAGGCTTCCCTTGGACCTTGTCGGCAGGCTGATATCTTCCATAATCGGATGCGCCGCCGCACTCCCTTGAGCTTCTCTATAAGCTCCCCCATGCCTCCTGGCGGGGACGCGGATGGCCACAAGGCTTGAGCAATAACCTGCATCACCTACCGAACTTGTTCGTGCAGTTGTGAGAGCTCTGGTGGAAGATCACCCGAAGACCCGGGCATCTCCTCCACGGGACGACCCATCAGCATACCTGCAGACATAACGCTGTTAGCAGGCTTCCTCGCCGAACTCCTTTAAAAAGTTCGTTCAAGCACTTACTAAAAATGCCGCGCCAAAGCCGTTAATTCTCCTTCACGGAGTTCGCAAGCTGGGCTCGGACATCTTTCAGTTCCACGCCCAGCCGGATATTGGCGTCTTGGAGATCATTTTTCTCCTGCCTGACTCACGTCAGCACGCGCTCGCCAGCATTTCGCTGTCGATCATCACGTGCCGTATCCGCCTCCACGGCCTCCGGATTCACTCCGGGGCCACCTGCAACATCTATTGTTAGGTGTGCATACATGCCGCATACTACCTGGTACCCATATTCTTTGAAATAAAAGTGTTACCAGGGGGACCCTTTTCGGACTCCTTCAACGCGGCAACAGCGGCCTCCAGCTGGGCCTTGCACTCATCCAGCTCTTGAGACAATTGGAATTCTTCTCCGTAAGAACCTGCACAAATAATGATCCTTGAATCAGTTGTGTCAACTGTTTCAAGTCTCAGGGGCTACTGATACATATAATCGTCAGATTTTCTTACCCGTATATCCCTTACATACTGGTCCGTGGCTCTGGCTAGACCATTTTGAGCAGCACTGATGTACGCGTCTCCGGAATTGAAGGCATCAAATGCCTCTGGTGAGACACAAGCGTCACGGAGTACGGCCCGACGACGCCTGTGATTCATGGCGCTCTCCACTTCTGAATTTGTAGCGGATAGTCCATCTGCATCCTTTGTAGGAGGAGCATCCGGCATCCTCCCCATGTTGGCTTCCGCCTCTATGTCCGGCCCTGGAGCCCGACTGGTGGAGGCGTGATCGGCAGCCTCTCCGGATATAGTCTGGCGAGCGTTCTTTCTATTAAAGAAACATGGACGTCATTATATTTTGAGAAAGACGACAACCACGGAGCGAGGTTTTGTGTCATACCTCTGCGCTGGCGTCTCCGTCCTGACCGCCTTCCTTTTTGGCCTACCCGGCTTCGGTGCCTCTTGTTGGCGAGTTGCTGCGGGTTCGGCACGGCGTCCTGAATGCCTTCCCTGTAAAACACCATATGTGTACGGTAGGTGAAGTGTATAAAAGGGGATCCTATTTTTGGAGTTGGGATTTTGGTTTTTCTTACATGCGACGCAGGGAGTAGTCCGGGATAGTCGGCCGTTATGGCCACCATGGCGTCATCACAGCTCAATTGATAGAATTGCTTGTCTATCAGCTCCACGAATATGTCCGGATCCTCTTCGAGTCCGGGACTGAGGGCCTGACCAGGGTCCTCTGGTTGTGGAGGTGGGCTGTTAGACCTCCCTTACATCTTTTCGCAGTTCCTGCCATAAAACGGCAAGGTGAGTATTTACAACAAAGAATGCGGGAAGGTTGGGACTAAAGAGTTACAACTCACCCAGCTTGGAGGGTTGTACATGGAGAATCCATCCCGTGGCCTAATACGGGTGAACTCCTCTTCCTCTCCCTTGAACAACTCGGACATAATCTTTGCTAAAGCAGCAGCGGAGTCCGGTCCCTTACGCCTGTAGCGGGTGGCATCATCTTCCCCGTTAAAACACCACAGGGGGTGCCCTTGATATTGAAGCGGCTGCACCCCCCGCATTATCATATTGACATAACTTCGGTTATTGTCAATCCTAATTGAGCCAACGCTTTAATCCGGCCCATCAGGTAAAGGACTTCTCCGTTGTCTTCCTCTTGTGGGCTCCATGGGTGCCAACTTTGGTGTTTCTTCAGAGGAGCATTGTTGAACTCAGGAAGACCCTGCCAAACAGGGTCTGGAAGGGGGACGTCCTCCATGTAAAACCACTCCGAAGGCCAGTCTTCGGACGTCTTCTTGGTACCGGACAGGTATCCGGTCTCGGTGATGCGCCATATTTCGGCTCCGCCCACTTGATAAAGTGACCCCTCCTGTGTATGGGGCACAAGGCAGAATAGCCTCTTCCACAGCTCGAAACGAGCCTCGCAGCCCAGAAACAACTCACAAAGGGCAACATAACCGACGATGTGTAATATGGAAGCAGGGGTGAAATTATGCAACTGGAGGCCGTAAAACTCCAGGAGTCCGCGGAGGAACGGATGGATTGGAAATCCAAGTCCCCTTAGTAAGTAAGGGACAAGGCATACCCGCTCCCCCTTGGAGGGATCGGGGAAGCTCTCCGCTTGCTCCCCGCCATTATGGTGGCGAGCCCGGCTCGGACGGGGACCATATACGCTGGTGGGAGAAATCCCTGGGTCTGCAACTCTACTAATCGGCTGTGCGGGACAGAACACTTCTCCCAATCACTAGGATTAGGGCTACGGGAGCGAGAGGAGGAGCCGCGATGGCCGGCCATGATGGAATGGATTTTTGTGAGCACACTCCGATGGATTCTTGCCGTGGGAGGATGGTGTTGATTGGATCCAAGAATCCCCATCCCTATAATAGACGATTTATTTACCTGGCTAGGGGGGCGAATGTAAAAACGCCCTGGCTCCTCGCATTTGCTCGACATGTGGAAGATAGCCCTTATTGGGCACAGAAGCCAAGAAGTCCAACATTTATGGGAGCCGGACACTACTTAGCAGATATTCAAGATTTGGAGAAGAACCCGCCTTGCAATGCCGAAGACAATACTACGCGCCAGACTAAACGTCATTGAAGCTTGGTTCAGGGCCTACTAAGGGAGTCCTGGATTAGGGGGTCTCCGGACAGCCGGACTATATCCTTTGTCCGGACTGTTGGACTATGAAGATACAAGATTGAAGACTTCATCCCGTGTCCGGATAGGACTCTACTTGGCGTGGAAGGAAAGCTAGGCAGTACGGATATGGATATCTCCTCCCTTGTAACCGACTCTGTGTAACCCTAGCCTCTTCCGGTGTCTATATAAACCGGATGGTTTAGTCCGTAGGACAATAGACAATCATACCATAGGCTAGCTTCTAGGGTTTAGCCTCTACGATCTCGTGGTAGATCAACTCTTGTAATACACATATCATCAAGAACAATCAAGCAGGACGTAGGGTATTACCTCCATCAAGAGGGCCCGAACCTGGGTAAACATCGTATCCCGTGCCTCCTGTTACCATCCGCCTTTGGCGCACAGTTCGGGACCCCCTACCCGAGATCCGCCGGTTTTGGACACCGACAACCATTTACCTACCTCTCGTGACCTCCCTGTTCATTGTCTCGTGGTGACCGCGCGGCTGCCATGCCAACTCACGCGCTTGATGTCTACTACACAACATTCTTCTTGTAGACGTTGTTGGGCCTCCAAGTGCAGAGGTTTGTAGGATAGTAGCAAATTTCCCTCAAGTGGATGACCTTATGATTATACGATATGCATCACACAATCTCAGATTCATCTATTCAACCAACACATAGAACCTCAAAGAGTGCCCCAAAGTTTCTACCGGAGAATCACGACGAAAACATGTGCCAACCCCTATGCATAGGTTCATGGGCGGAACCCGCAAGTTGATCACCAAAACATACATCAAGTGAATCACGTGATATCCCATTGTCACCACAGATATCCACTGCAAGACATACATCAAGTGTTCTCAAATCTTTAAAGACTCAATCCGATATGATAACTCCAAAGGGGAAACTCAATTCATTACAAGAGAGTAGAGGGGGAGGAGAAACATAAGATCCAACTATAATAGCAAAGCCCGTGATACATCAAGATCGTGCCAAATCAAGAACACGAGAGAGAGAGAGAGAGAGATCAAACACATAGCTACTGGTACATACCCTCAGCCCCGAGGGAGAACTACTCCCTCCTCCTCATGGAGAGCACCGGGATGATGAAGATGGCCACCGGGGAAGGATTGCCCCCTCCGACAGGGTGCCGGAACGGGTCTAGATTGGTTTTCGGTGGCTACGGAGGCTTCTGGTGGCGGAACTCCCGATCTATTGTGCTCTCTGGTGTTTTTAGGGTATATGGAGATATATAGGCGGAAGAAGTACGTCAAGGGGGCCACGAGGGGCCCACGAGGGTGGAGGGTGCGCCCTAGGGGGGTGGGCGCGCCCCCCTACCTCGTGGCCTCCTCGAAGGTCCCCTGACATGCACTCCAAGTCTTCTAAGCTTCTTTCCTTCCAAAAATGAGTTCCGTGAAGTTTCAGGTCAATTGGAATCCGTTTGATTTTCCTTTTCTTCGAAACCCTAAAACAAGGTTAAAACAGAAACTGGCACTGGGCTCTGGGTTAATAGGTTAGTCCCAAAAATGATATAAAAGTGTATAATAAAGCCCATAAACATCCAAAACAGTAGATAAAATAGCATGGAGCAATCAAAAATTATAGATACGTTGGAGATGTATCAGCATCCCCAAACTTAATTCCTGCTCGTCCTCGAGTAGGTAAATGATAAAAACAGAATTTTTGATGCGGAGTGCTACTTGGCATAATTTCAATGTAATTCTTCTTAATTGTGGCATGAATATTCAGATCCGAAAGATTCAAGACAAAAGTTCATATTGACATAAAAATGATAATACTTCAAGCATACTAACTAAGCAATTATGTCTTCTCAAAATAACATGGCCAAAGAAAGTTCATCCCTACAAAATCATATAGTTTAGTCATGCTCCATTTTCGTCACACAAGAATGATCTCATCATGCACAACCCCGATGAAAGCCAAGCAATTGTTTCATACTTTAGTAATCTCAAACATATAAACTTTCACGCAATACATGAGCGCGAGCCATGGATATAGCACTATGGGTGGAATAGAATATAATGAGGGGGGTTATGTGGAGAAGACAGAAAGGAGAAAGTCTCACATCAATGAGGCTAATCAATGGTCTATGGAGATGCCCATCGATTGATGTTAATGCAAGGAGTAGGGATTGCCATGCAACGGATGCACTAGAGCTATAAATGTATGAAAGCTCAACAAAAGAAACTAAGTGGGTGTGCATCCAACTTGCTTGCTCACGAAGACCTAGGGCACTTGAGGAGGCCCATTGTTGGAATATACAAGCCAAGTTCTATAATGAAAAATTCCCACTAGTATATGAAAGTGACAAAACAAGAGACTCTCTATCATGAAGATCATGGTGCTACTTTGAAGCACAAGTGTGGCAAAGGATAGTAGCATTGTCCCTTCTCTCTTTTTCTCTCATTTTTTTGGGCCTTCTCTTTTTTTATGGCCTTTCTCTTTTTTTGGGACTTCTCTTTTTTTATGGCCTTTCTTTTTTTATTCCTCACTTGGGACAATGCTCTAATAATGATGATCATCACACTTCTATTTATTTACAACTCAATGATTACAACTCGATACTAGAACAAAGATGAATCTATATGAATGCCTCCGGCGGTGTACCGGGATATGCAATGAACCAAGAGTGACATGTATGAAAGAATTATGAACGGTAGCTTTGCCACAAATACTATGTCAACTACATGATCATGCTAAGCAATATGACAATGATGAATGTGTCATGATGAATGGAATGATGGAAAGTTGCATGGCAATATATCTCAGAATGGCTATGGAAATGCCATAATAGGTAGGTATGGTGGCTGTTTTGAGGAAGATATAAGGAGGTTTATGTGTGACAGAGCGTATCATATCGCGGGGTTTGGATGCACCGGCGAAGTTTGCACCAACTCTCAATGTGAGAAAGGGCAATGCACGGTACCGAAGAGGCTAGCAAGGATGGAAGGGTGAGAGTGCATATAATCCATGGACTCAACATTAGTCATAAAAAACTCACATACTTATTGCAAAAATCTACAAGTCATCAAAAACCTCGGCACTACGCGCATGCTCCTAGGGGGATAGATTGGTAGGAAAAGACCATCGCTCGTCCCCGACCGCCACTCATAAGGAGGACAATCAAATAACACCTCATGTTTCAAATTTGTTACACAACGTTTACCATACGTGCATGCTACGGGACTTGCAAACTTCAACACAAGAATTTCTCAAATTCACAACTACTCAACTAGCACGACTTTGATATTATTACCCCCATATCTCAAAACAATCATCAAGCATCAAACTTCTCTTAGTATTCAACACACTCATAAGAAAGTTTTATTATTCTTGAATACCTAGCATATTAGGATTTTAAGCAAATTACCATGCTATTAAGACTCTCAAAATAATCTAAGTGAAGCATGAGAGTTCATCTATTTCTTCAAAATAAAACTACCACCATGCTCTAAAAGATATAAGTGAAGCTCTAGAGCGAATGACAAACTACTCCGAAAGATATAAGTGAAGATCAATGAGTAGTCGAATAATTATGCAACTATGTGAAGACTCTCTAACATTTAATAATTTCAGATCTTGGTATTTTTATTTAAACAGCAAGAAAAACAAAATAAAATAACACTCTAAGAATGGCAAACATCATGTGAAGAAGCATAAACTTAGGATCAACCGAAACTAACCGATAGTTGTTGAAGAAGAAAGGTGGGATGCCAACCGGGGCATCCCCAAGCTTAGATGCTTGAGACTTCTTGAAATATTATCTTGGGGTGCCTTGGGCATCCCCCAGCTTGAGCTTTTGTGTCTCCTTAATTCCTCTCATATCAAGGTCTCCCTAAATCTCAAAAGCTTCATCCACACAAAACTCAACAAGGACTCGTGAGATAAGTTAGTATAAACCATTGCCAAAACCTTATCATACTCTACTGTAGCAAATCCCTAAAATTATTATTCAACATTTCATACTAAATTCCTATGCATATTTAATAGTCCTATCCTCAAATAGAATCATTAAAGAAGCAAACATATGCAAACAATGCAAACATAACAGCAATCTGCCTAAACAGGACAGTCTGTAAAGAATGCAGCAACATCCATATTTCCCTAGCTCCAAAAATTATGAAAGAAAATTACCATAGTAGTAAATTTATCAGAGCTTGATATGCAAAAGGTTTCAACATTTTATCACATTCTGAATTTTCTACGGAATTATTGCAATAGCGGTAAACTTTCTGTTTTCAAACAGCAACATGTGGACTTGTAATATAGGCATAGTAAAGGCTATCAATGCCACTTTTATTGAAATAAAAGATGCAAAACATTGTTCTAAATAACAGCAAGAAACTCTTAACAAAATAAAATTATGGTCCAAGCAAAACACATATCATGTGGCGAATAAAAATATAGTTCCAAGTAAAGTTACCGATGAACGAAGACGAAAGAGGGGATGCCTTCTGGGGCATCCCCAAGCTTAGGCTCTTGGTTGTCCTTGAATATTACCTTGGGGTGCCTTCGGCATCCCCAATCTTAGGCTCTTGCCACTCCTTATTCCATAGTCCATCGAATCTTTACCCAAAACTTGAAAACTTCACAACAGAAAACTCGTAAGCTCCGTTAGTATAAGAAAATAAAACACCACTTCAAGGTACTATAATGAACTCATTCCTTATTTATATTGGTGTTAAACCTACTTTATTCCAACTTATATATGGTTTACAAAATTATTTTACTAGCCATAGATTCATCAAAATAAGTAAACAACACATGAAAAACAGAATCTGTCAAAAACAGAACAGTCTGTAGTAATCTGGATCAAACATATACTTATGGAACTCATAAAATTCTGAAATAAATTTCTGGACGTGAGGAATTTATCTATTAACCATCTGCAGAAAGAATTAACTAAATATCACTTTCCAAATAAAAATGGCAGCAATTCTCGTGAGCGCTAAAGTTTCTGTTTTTTACAGCATGATCAACAAGCTTTCCCCAAGTCTTCCCAAAGGTTCTACTTGGCACAAACACTAATTAAAAGCATAAAACCACATCTAAACACAGGCTAGATGAATTATTTATTACTAAACAGGAGCAAAAAGCAAGTAATAAAAATAAAGTTGGGTTGCCTCCCAACAAGCGCTATCGTTTAACGCCCCTAGCTAGACACGATGATTTCAATGATGCTCACATAAAAGATAAGAATTGTAACATAAAGAGAGCATCATGAAGAATATCACTAGCACATTTAAGTATAACCCACTTCCTATGCATAGGGATTTTGTGAGCAAACAACTTATGGGAACAAGAATCAACTTGCATAGGAAAGGAAAACATGCATAACTTCAAAACTTTAAGCACATAGAGAGGAAACTTGATATTATTGCAATTCCTACAGGCATATATTCCTCCCTCATAATAATTTTCAGTAGCATCATGAATGAATTCAACAATATAAAAAGAACCTAAAGCATTCTTTTCATGATCTACAAGCATAGAAAATTTACTACTCTCCACACAAGCAAAATTCTTCTCATGGATAATAGTGGGAGCAAACTCAACAAAATAACTATCATGTGATTGAAAATTAGGATCGAGATGACAAGTTTCATGGTTATCATTATTCTTTAAAGCATACATGTCATCACAATAATCATCATAGATAGGAGGCATGCTTTCATCATAATAAATTTGCTCATCAAAACTTGGGGGACAAAAAATATCATCTTCATCAAACATAGCTTCCCCAAGCTTGTGGCTTTGCATATCATTAGCATCATGGATATTCAAGGAATTCATACTAACAACATTGCAATCATGCCCATCATTCAAATATTTAGTGCCAAACATTTTATAGCATTATTCTTCTAACACTTTGGCACAATTTTCCTTTCCATCATACTCACGAAAGATATTAAAAAGATGAAGCGTATGAGGCAAACTTAATTCCATTTTTAGTTTTCTTTTATAAACTAAACTAGTGCTAAAACAAGAAACTAAAAGACTCGATTTCAAGATCTAAAGATATACCTTCAAGCGCTAACCTCCCCGGCAACCGCGCCAGAAAAGAGCTTGATGTCTACTACACAACCTTCTTCTTGTAGACGTTGTTGGGCCTCCAAGTGCAGAGGTTTGTAAGACAGTAGCAAATTTCCCTCAAGTGGATGACCTAAGGTTTATCAATCCGTAGGAGGCGTAGGATGAAGATGGTCTCTCTCAAACAACCCTGCAACCAAATAACAAAGAGTCTCTTGTGTCCCCAACACACCCAATACAATGGTAAATTGTATAGGTGCACTAGTCCGGCGAAGAGATGGTGATACAAGTGGTATATGGATAGTAGATAATAGTTTTTGTAATATGAAAATATAAAAACAGCAAGGTAACTAATGATAAAAGTGAGCGTAAACGGTATTGCAATGCTAGGAAATAAGGCCTAGGGTTCATACTTTCGCTAGTGCAAGTTCCCTCAACAATACTAACATAACTGGATCACATAACTATCCCTCAACATGCAACAAAGAGTCACTCCAAAGTCACTAATAGCGGAGAACGAACGAAGAGATTATGGTAGGGTACGAAACCACCTCAAAGTTATTCTTTCCAATCAAACCGTTGGGCTATTCCTATAAGTGTCACAAACAGCCCTAGAGTTCGTACTAGAATAACACCTTAAGACACAAATCAACCAAAACCCTAATGTCACCTAGATACTCCAATGTCACCTCAAGTATCCGCGGCTATGATTATACGATATGCATCACACAATCTCATATTCATCTATTCAACCAACACATAGAACCTCAAAGAGTGCCCCAAAGTTTCTACCGGAGAATCACGACGAAAACATGTGCCAACCCCTATGCATAGGTTCATGGGCGGAACCCGCAAGTTGATCACCAAAACATACATCAAGTGAATCACGTGATATCCCATTGTCACCACAGATATCCACTGCAAGACATACATCAAGTGTTCTCAAATCTTTAAAGACTCAATCCGATAAGATAACTCCAAAGGGGAAACTCAATTCATTACAAGAGAGTAGAGGGGGAGGAGAAACATAAGATCCAACTATAATAGCAAAGCTCGCGATACATCAAGATCATGCCAAATCAAGAACATGAGAGAGAGAGAGATCAAACACATAGCTACTGGTACATACCCTCAGCCCCGAGGGAGAACTAATCCCTCCTCGTAATGGAGAGCACCGGGATGATGAAGATGGCCACCGGGGAAGGATTGCCCCCTCCGGCAGGGTGCCGAAACGGGTCTAGATTGGTTTTCGGTGGCTACGGAGGCTTCTGGTGGCGGAACTCCCGATTTATTGTGCTCTCCGATGTTTTAGGGTATATGGATATATATATATATATAGGCGGAAGAAGTACGTCAGGGGGGCCACAAGGGGCCCATGAGGGTAGAGGGCGCGCCCTAGGGGGGTGGGCGCGCCCCCCTACCTTGTGGCCTCCTTGAAGGTCCCCTGACGTGCACTCCAAGTCTTCTGGGCTTCTTTCCTTCCAACAATGAGTTCCGTGAAGTTTCAGGTCAATTGGACTCCGTTTGATTTTCCTTTTCTTCGAAACCCTAAAACAAGGTAAAAACAGAAACTAGCACTGGGCTCTGGGTTAATAGGTTAGTCCCAAAAATGATATAAAAGTGTATAATAAAGCCCATAAACATCCAAAACAGTAGATAATATAGCATGGAGCAATCAAAAATTATAGATACGTTGGAGATGTATCAGCGCTCTGCGTCGAGTTGAGCCTCTGCCGCCCGGTTCAAATCCAGGACGTCCGGTTCCACCTGCAAGAGGGCCTCGATGGCAGCGGCATCCGCGTGCTCCGCCTCAAGTTGAGCCTCCGCCGCCCGATTCACATCCACGACATCCGGTTCCGCCTGCAGGAGAACCTCGATGGCAGCGGCATGCGCGCGCTCCGCGTCGAGTTGAGCCTCTGCCTCCCGGTCCTCCTTTAGTATCGCCAGGTTGAACCGCTGGTCCGCCTGCACCATGGGGGACTCAGACGCCGGCACGAAGTCAACGTCCATCGTCTCATACCCATCGGGGGCCTTCTGCGTCGCGACCTCTGCCATGAACATTGGATTGGCTTCCTCCTCCTCGTAGCTTGGCTCCAGAGAACTCAGGGATTGGCCCGCTGCAAAGCGAGCTTGGGAACGGAGGTCTGTGGCGCCGACCTCCGCCGCGATTTCTGCGCGGCGCTCCGGCGTCAGCATCTTGTAGTACATGATCTTGCGGCGTACCACGGCTTTCTGGCGAACTAGGGGATGTTTGATGCGGGCTAGGGGATCGAAAGGTGGGGGAAGGGGCTGGAGATTAGGTGTGGTTTTAGGGCAGTGGCTGGCGTAGGCCGAGCAGCGAAGGTTCTGGTGTGAATAGTGGTTCCGGTGACGGCCGGTCAATCGGTTTTGATTGTACATCGCTCTTGTCGCGTTCGCGTTGCAGCCCGGCACGCTGGACCCTCCACGTTGCTCACCATATGGAACGCACTTTGTCTTGCGTTTTCGCTCCCTTGTGGGACCACAGTTGAGAGCAAACCGACGTCCCTCCCCCTCCCCCGCCCGCGTCATTTATACTACCACTCCCTCCATTTTATGCGGAGTAAATAAAAACAGAGGGAGTATACTACGGATGAGGATCCCCTGATGTGGTTGAACCCATTGAGTAACTGACATGCGGGGCCTAGCAAGCATGGGGTCCGCTAGTAAGTGACCGAAAGGGAGGGTAAGGCAGGGATACCTACGTCAGAGGATCCACTTCCACTACTACTCCCTCCTTCCATTTACTATAGAGGGCCTAATGCATTTTTCGAGGCTAACTTTGACCAAATGTTAGAGTAATAATATATGACATGCAACTTACACAAAGCATACGGTCAAATTTGTATGTGAAAGGAGCTTCCAATGATATAAGTAGAGATACTTTGACTACACATAAAACTTATATGTAAACTAGAAAGGATAGGAGGGAGTATATTGTACATTCAAAATGAAACGAACATTGAATACCCTTTATATATGATTTGCGGATGCTATGATCACCGGTTCAAAATTTTCAATCCGCCTTAGGTATCACACATGACCCCACTCGTTCTCTCTCGATTTCATCTCGGGGTCCAGAGATCGATTGAAAGAGGACTAGGATGGGTACAATCCGTTCGTTTCGCTTATGAATGTACAATATACTCCCTCTGATCCCCACAGACCCCCACGGGTCATTTCTATCATAGAAACAGACCAAACCTTTATCTCCTTGCACGACACGCAATTGATCTCTGAACATCAATCAATCTCGTCAACATGTGTCGGGGCATGAACCGAATGGGATGTCAAAACTAAGACGCGAAGCGACACACAGTGGAGGCAAAGTGAAACTTTAAATGAACCGTTTGTTTGTATGCATGTCAGACAAATTACAAAACATTGGAAATACAAGAATGGTCTAGGCCCACATGCGAATGATACTCGGCTGAATGTTCAAATGAGGCATGCGGGAGGATGGACTCGACCGGAGGGCGACATGATCGATGGAGAAGTGGGTTGGAGAGGAATGAGAAATAAGCAAATGCCACATGATTATACTTGAATGGCTCAAATAAACAATAAGTTGTCTCACTTGGCCTACATAGTGAAAGGCCTAATGCGCAACGCGGAGCACTGATGCTCAAATATGGCCGGGAAAATAGGGAACCCGACATGTGGGGCACACCTGTCGGGACGACGTAGCGCAGACTAGTCCAATGGAGGAGCTGGCCCACGACCTCCTCGCCACTGGCAACCATTCATGTGGGTCGTGGGGGCCAACAACATGGTGCAGCTCCAGCACCGCCTCTGGACACGGTGACCGCGGTGAGTGTCACACTCATCGTCGCTAGACACGGTCGGTTTCAGTGTGTCGAGGGTGGCATTAGTGTTGTGGCACGACCAACAATATGTTTTGTTTGTGCCCAAGGTTGCCCCATCAAAGCATTGGGTAGCCAAAAGTTTGGTTGAGGTTTTGGTTGCCCATGATTTGGCCGACATTGGCAAGAAAAATGAACTAGAGTTGGCTAGAGTTCATTGGCATGCCAAAAAATGGCAACCATCCAAACAAAGACCAATCTTTGGGTCATGACCAAAATTTTGGTAAGGTGCACTTTTGCCACAATCCAAACACACCCCAACACCCGGCCCGTCGAGGATGCACGGGGCACCGGGACGCGTCTGCGGAGTGGTGTAGCACTGCCAACTGCATCCTCAGGACCTGAGACCATGTCGGGTCGTCTTGCTTTTTCAATGACATGCGTCGATCGCATGTGAGCAAAGGGCATCTCCAATGTTGCCACGACCGCAGCTGACTACCCTAGTACACCAAAAACCCTCGTCCCTTGCACCATCGCGCGGTGCATTCCCAGCCGGCGCCAGCTGCCCGCATTCATGTCATCCGTCCGTATGCCGTCGTTAAGAGGCTCGGTGCCCAAGGAACCAACTCCGGCGGCTTAATGACGCATCAGGATGCTTGGCCTCACCGGAATGCACTACTTAAAGCGGCAACGCCCAGCTAACCTCCACACCATAGCGCATCGTCCTCCTACCTGGCACCACATCCGCCATAACTGCAAGCGCAAACGCTCTGCGGGAGAGCTTGTCTTCGGGGATGAAGTTCGAGGTTGCCGCCCTCACTCAAGTCGCCTCTCGCGACGCAATAGCGGCATAGTCGGACGCGGACGCGATCGCACAAGTGGTGGCCCTGGCAGCCGATGACAGGAGCACCATTAGCCACACGTCCTACTTGCTGCCTTCCAACATCCAGCACCACCGAGGTCGGGGACTCCTCTGAGGATGAGTAGGGCATGGGAGGCGGCAGGGCATGGTGTGCCAACTGGCCGGTCCGTATCACGTGTTCTACTCTTCCTCGCCGGAGACCACACCTTCACTTCACGGGTCTTGAACCCCGCTCCCGTACATAGAGATCGCATATGGAGGACGTCGGTCGCCGCCATAGAATAGGTTTAGGGTCGGGTTTCTTTTATTTTTCTGTCCTATAAAAGTTCGAAATGTAATGAAAATCTACCGTGTTTACATTAATCTCGGCCGGTGTATATGAACTTTCACAATAATATAGTATATTGTAGGAGTACTAGCAAGATGCCCGTGCGTTGCACGGAAGAACAAGACCTTGTGGGAGAAAAGGATGAACGGGGGAAGGCTTTATCTACAAATTTGGAGAGGAGTGCGGGTAAATTGTCATAGTTTCCTTCCTATCTGTTAGATATAGATCGGACGGCCTATATTGCAGGATGACAGGCACACCATCATCACCAACTCTGCTTTTTATTGAACTGAGACAAAGCTAACATGCAAAGAAAAATAAACACATAGGGTCTATACATACACAATTTATCTTAGGCACTCCAATAGTACATCCACTACACATTCACGCATTTCACATCTTTCTACATCTACGGGAACCTACGAAAGGGTTAACGTAAATTGCCTCTCTCTCTCCTCCCCTAATTTTCATGGTGGTGGGCCCCTCCCTCCCCCCAATCTACAATCAACAGCTCACACATTTCACATTACGTTAATTACGTAACTGGGATTACGTAGGTGTAGCATTACTCGTCCTAAAAAAACCAACTACGCCAACCTCCCAGCATATCGCGCGGGAAAAGACCCGGCCGCGTCGTTTTAGTCGGGATTACCGGATTACTAGTAGTAGTATCGATGGATCGCGTGAAGCAACAAGTTTTTTTTAGGGGGCGAAGCACCTAGTTTAAAAGGAAAAAAGGTGGTACACTCACAGCACCCCTGTCGCGGTCGCATTGCACCCCACACACGTTCGGTCCTGCACACGGCTCACGCAAACGGAACGCGCTTTGGCTTGCCTCTTCGCTGACACGTGGGACTGCACTTGGAGAAACCAACCATGCGCCAAACTCCCCCCGCCCACCACGCGAAAATCCTCCCCCCCCCACCCAAAAATTCCCCCCAAATCCTAGATTCAACCGCCCTTCGGCCAACTAGCCAATAATATTCCCCAAACCCCCTACCCCCGTCCCCCTCCACTCCATTCGCTCCACCAAAGACGCCCTCCCCGTCGCGCCGATACGTCGGCGCCGCGGTTCGTCGAGGAGGATGCACGGTGATCCTCTCGCTCCCACAGTACGCTCTCATAGACTGTCGTCCTCTAGCCGCGCCGCCACCGCTGGCGACGTTCTTGTGGAGGTGCACGGCGGTCAGCGCCGCCACCGCTGGCGACGTTCGTGTGGAGACGCACGGCGGTCAGCTTCTCCCACGGTATGCACATTATAGACTGAGGCCCCGTGCATGTCGGTGTAGTGCTGAATGTTAGCTGATAGACGCTGTTAATCTCACTGTTTGCCAAAGTAGTTTATAGTCAATATGCTCTGCTTAAGAAGCTTCCTTTCCCTATTCTGCACTCAATATGTTTAGCTGAGATGGCATACCAAGGCCGATTAGTTGCTAAAATATCCTGCCATATATTCATTGTGATGTAGATTGCCATGGTCTAGTAGCCAATCTGTTAGGTGAAATAGCTCTACACCATTTTATACTCGATCTTTGTTGCTGCGATGGCCTTCGATAGTTCGATGGCTGTGTGCTCGACCTCATTGACTGTTGAAATAGCCTTCCATAATTTAGCACTCAAATTTGTTTGCTGAATTAGCTTTACATATATTTCGTTACTTAGATCTGCTCGTCCAAATATCTTGCCATAGCTTTAGACATCGACCTAGGTATTTTTTTCTGGACTTCGTAAAAAAGCATATATGTTTTTCCTGTAATATCTAGTAGAACTAATTTGTATGTCTAACAGATGGACAGGACTTGGATAACTTCTGCTTGAAGATTCTCCGCTGCATATGTCGAGGGGGTTGAAAACTTCATGAACTTTATCAGAGCTGAGTACGGTGGTCCGAAATCAGATGTGCTCTGCTCGTGTAGCAGTTGTATGAATTCAGTTACAAGACCCCGGTCAACTGTGCAAAATCATCTACACTTGTATGGGATGTCGGTCACATATACTAGGTGGGTTCATCATGGTGAAGCTGTGAACGTCAATGTTATTGACTACGTGGAAGCAGCAGATCACCATCTTGATCTGCCTGATGCTCAGGTGGAAGAGGAGGAGGAGGTGGTGGTGGCGGAGCCAGTGAGTTTGACCAACATTGAAACAATGCTACGAAATGCTCGTGCATTCCGTGAACTTTCACCTGCAGAAGAAAAACGGTGGGCCCGCATGTTGGAACAATGCAACGTGGTTGTCATCCCAGGAAAAAAGGTGTCAGTATTTTCAGCTATGGTCACCTTTCTTCAGGTGAAGACATCTGAGCGGATGACCAACAAATCATTCGATGCGATGTTGGCTGCTTTCCGCAGAGCTTTCCTAGATGCGTCTGAGCTGCCACACACCTACAGTAAAATGAAGAATTTCCTTCGTGCAGTTGGAATTGGATATGATATGATCCATGTTCGTAAGAATAATTGTGTTCTATTCCAGAAGGATTATGCCAACTTAAGTGAATGCCCGAAATGCAAATCATCAAGATGGAAAGATGGCGATGCTGTGAAGAGGATTCCTCATAATGTTCTGAGACATTTTCCAATTACACCAAGATTGCAGAGGTTGTTTCACGATGCTGAAACAAGAGAGGATGTACTGTGGCATTCTAGGAACCAGGAGTATAGAGATCAGAATGTAATGAGCCATCCATCACATGGTAGTGAGAGGAAAAGCTTCAATCAGAAACACGGAAAGTTTGCTGCTGACCCGAGAAACATTAGACTTGGTTTAGCATCAGATGGATTTAACCCATTTGGCCACCAGAGCGCCACATATAGCATATGGCCAGTGCTTGTTATCCCTTACAACATGTCTCCAAATGTCTGCACCAAAGAATCAAACTACATGATGGCCTTTCTCATCCCAGGTCCAAAAAGTCCTGAAAAGGATTTTGATTTGTTCATGGAGCCTTTTGTGGAGGAACTTCAATAGCTATGGAGGGGGGAGGGGTGTTCTCACTCAAGACCTATATAGCAGCCCACCAACTGATTTCTTTCTGCGTGTTGTTATAATTTGGTGCATTCATGATTATCCGGCTTTGGGCACTATGTCAGGGCGAACGACACATGGTTACAATGCATGTGTTAGCTGTGACAGGAATCCGCTGTCATACACAATACTTAGCAAGATCTGTTACATTCGACACTGCCGTTTCCTTGCCAAGGATAAGCCGCATCCTAGAAAATACCGAAGACATGTGTTCAATGCAAAGCATGAAAACCGTGATTGTCGGAGTAATTGGACACGGATACCCCGAAAACGGCGAGACAATAAATCAAGACATCGGGGCTAGCAAAGCCCCTCAGTCCGACTACTAGGCCGGCTGCTGGCTGCCGGCTGTGGACTGCTGGCTGCTGGCTGCTGATTGCTCCCCTAGGCCGGCTGTGGGCTGCTGGCTACTGACTACTCCCCCAGGCCGGCTGCTGGCTGCCGGCTGCGAGCTGCTGGGTGCTGACTGCTCCCCTAGGCCGACTGCTGGCTGCTGACTACTCCCCCAGGCCGGCTGCTGGCTGCCGGCTGCGGGCTGCTGGCTGCCGACTGCCCGGCCACCCCGGCCGGTTGCTGACTGCCGACTGCCTGGCCACCCCGGCCGGCTAATGACTGCCGACTGCCCGGCCGTCCCGGCCGGCTGCTGGTTGCCGACTGCTCCAACTAGCCGACTGCCCGAAGTCAACTGCAGCCTGACGCGACCCCGACGTGACGACCATACCCCGACGTCATCTACAGTGCACCGTGTCCCCTGGGTACTGATTTATAAAGTACCCCAGGTAGCTTGGCTTGCACCATGCCACTAGCCATGCCTACATAGCTTGGCTTGTAAGCTGCCCAAGGTAGCTTACAACCAAAGCCACTACCACCCATGCCAACTCCTATATACATAGGCACACATCCATCCATTTGGGGATGGACTCACACTCCCACACACTCACACATGCATGCTCAGGCACATGCGGCCACACACACCTATGCTCATATGCATATACGAGATCAGGGGCCTATGACACTGATCTCAGATACAGCTCCAGGAGCACCCTGTATTCCAGATATACCAGATATACTCAGACATGCAGGAGTAGGGGTGTTATCTCTCCAGAGAGCCCCGAACCTGGGTAAACTAGCGCGTGTTACTCGCATACCCGTACCTGGATATTCCGACAGCAGTCTTGCCCTCACACGAAGCCACCTCGTGGCATATGTCGTCTTGCACCCCCCCCCTCCCCGTGAGAATACCACGACAGTGATGCGCCAAAGAGACTCACCGCCGATGAGTTGTAAGTGGAATTAGAGAAGGTCGGGCATATTACACCAGGAAACCATCCTGGTAATGGTAGCGGGAAAAGGAAGCGTGGCAGGGCAGAAGAGAGATTATTGTTTACCCGCAGGTCCATTTTGTGGGACTTGGAGTATTGGAAAGATTTGGATCTGCGGCACAATCTTGATGTGATGCACATCAATAAAAATATATGTGACAGCATTATCGGCACACTTTTTAATATTGAAGGCAAGATGAAAGATACCTTAAAATATAGGATTGATTTGACACACCTGGGTATCAAACAGGATTTGCAGGTGCAAGATGAAGGTAAACCATGGAATATGGCACCAACTGTGTACGTCTTGGACAAGGTAAAAAGAAAAGAATTCTACGAGGTCCTGTCACGTGTGAGATTCCCACATGGATTTGCTTCCAACCCTGAAAGTAGAGTCAGTGTAGATGGAAACAAGGTACAAGGGTTGAAAACTCATGACTGCCACGTCCTACTTCAAGGGTTTTACCTGTTATCCTTAGAGGATTGGGCCGCCCTGACTTATACAGAGCAGTTGCAGAGTTGGGACAATTCTTCAGGGAACTTTGCAGTAGAAATATCAGGATAGATGCTTTGGAGCGTCTTAGAGACAAGATACCAACTATCCGATGCGACCTTGAGAAGATATATCCTCCAGCCTTCTTTG
Source organism: Triticum urartu (assembly GCF_003073215.2). Taxonomy (NCBI): domain Eukaryota; kingdom Viridiplantae; phylum Streptophyta; class Magnoliopsida; order Poales; family Poaceae; genus Triticum; species Triticum urartu. The sequence continues at coordinate 606,175,051 of NC_053024.1, read as the reverse complement.
ATGTGATGGTGCATTTGGCTGTTCATCTACCTGATGAGGCACTACTTAGAGGTCTAGTACAGTATGGCTGGACGTACCCTATTGAAAGGCGGCTAGGCACTTTCAAGGGCTATGTTAGGAATAGAGCTAGACCCGAGGGTTCCATTGCAGAGGCCTACATTGCTACAGAAGTGTTGACATTCTGCTCAAAATATATTGAAACAGCTGATCAGCTTAGCAAAGAGGTGGATGAAGACAATCCCGGGCTCAATGTTTTCAATTATTCTGTTCGAGTTACACGGAAGAGTCGACAAGAGGACAAACCTAAAGATTTGGACAAAATGGTTTGGTATGTGTTGAATAACTGTCCTGAGATACTACCTTATATCAAGTAAGTGCTAAGTACTACAGCTTATACATCGTAATCTACTAAACTTGCAGCATATTCTTATATATTTAGATGTTTGACGTGATCACTATGTTGTGCAGCATCTACAAAAAGGAGTTACTGCCGCAAAATCCAAGAAACATTAACAAACTGGTTATGGCAGGATTTGCGAAATGGTTCAAGAGCCATGTAAGCTTTTGAATTGCACTGTCAGTTTTTTTAATATATTGAGTACATATGATGATCGGCTTGTCTATTTTCTAACAATAGGTTAAGAAGATGCGGGAGGATGGGCAGGCAGTTGATGATGCCCTTTACTCACTAGCAATGGGTCCTGGTACTCGGGTAAGACATTATGAATCTTGCGTTATTGGAGATGTGCACTATAACACCCTTGCGTGAGATGAAGGCAGGAAGACACAAAATAGTGCCATCATGAGCACAGATACATATGACAAAGAGACAACTGAAATGTATGCTAACATAACAGACATTGTTCAGTTGCAGTATATCTCCAGTTTCGAGGATCATCGGTGTGTGGTTCTGTTGTGCTGTCGTTGGTATAACCTGCTTTCCAGGATCGCAAAACCTAGAGCAGATGATTATTTCAAATCCATCAATGTCAAGGCGGCGTACCAGACCAACGAGCCTTTTATTTTGGCAAATCAAGCAACACGGATATTTTTCTTGGAAGACACATTTGCACGTAGCGATGACTGGAGAGTATTGCAAAGGTTTGAGCAGAGGAATTCGTTTAATGAAGTTGCACAACAAGATGATGCTTACACTGCTCCTGATGTACAAGATAACACGGATGTTCCTAATATCTTTGAGAACCATCACGTCAATGACGCCGGCAAAAAGATTGCCTGTCATGCTGTGGACATACAAGAGTTTATCAAAAGAAGCCAACGTTCGAGGAAGTTGAGGATGAAGAAGAATATGACACCATGGGGAATTACGATTTAGACTGATACACATGGCGAAGATGTTGACGCTACTGCTGCGGATGATGATTACATTGCTTTTGTCGTATTGGCCTGTCAGAAGACGTTTTTTATCTACTATGTGAAATTGTGTTTGCTATGACAACTGAAACCTGATGAACATGTTGTTTAGTATTTTCCTGTGAGAACATCACTTGTTATGTATGTTGATTTGTGTTTGGTGATTGTATGACGACTAAAACATGATGACATTGTTGTTTAGTTGTACTCATATTTGGCTGTGAAACTTGAATTTGATGACATAGTTTGTTGTTGGACTGCAATTTGCTCGACGTCTTCGAATGAGAACAAAGCTGACCCGACAGGGCCTCTGCTAATTTATTTATTTATTACCAAAAGGGCCTCTGCTATTTATTTATTTATGAGCAAAAGGGGATACCCCTGATTTCCATTAATAGAAATCATTAGATGTTCACAACACTACGCCCAGCCTGCTACACAGGTTTCATTCATTACTAGTTTCAGCAAAGTGCTCATGTCATAGCCACTGAATACATCACGAGTGCTACATATACGCAAATAAAGAGACAATCATCCTACAGAGCACATCAATTTTCCTCATTATCTTCACAAGCTCTTTTATCTCCTCATTGTTGTCAAGGCCGTTCAGCAGCTGTTGCTTGGCCATGATCAGAGGAACTGCATCTTTAACCTTCTGCTCTGCATCTTCCTCTTCTGCCGTTCCTTCAATTACTTGTCCAACACCCCAACCTGCTGGTATTGGGAATCCTCGGCTAACCAAATAATTAGCGTAGTTGCACTCCCCCACATCAGCAACTTCCCAGAAGTACAAATCACACGAATCTTCCCTTTTCTGCACGAATCAAATTGGAAGATCATCAACCAAACTATTAAAAAATCAGCAACTGAAAGCAGCAGAACAACACTTAAACATATTATTACCCCATGATTCGGGCATTTGTAGAAGACTTGTCCAGGGTTGAGGATTGTGGTTGAGACGCGATGGATGACTCTGCGTGATTTGCAGCAGTGGCACCACACCAACGGCAGCGGGTTGCGATGAGCAACCGGCTGCGTTGCGCGTGCCGGAGGGGGTGTGATGAGACCCACATGCGATGGTACGGGTGGCGACTTGGCGCATATTTGGTTGTTGCCTGCTGAAGAGCAGGTGGACGAGCAGCCAGCGGACATGGTTGCTGCGGCCAGAGTTTCTGATGCTGGGCAGAGTAAGTAGAGAAGAGGAGAAGCGAACATTGGATATGTCAGTTTCATTACTTGCAGAGTAACATAGCACCATATATAGTCATAGTCTAGGTTTGGATTCGAACCAGCTACAGGAGCACGTCTCTCTTTTTTCTAAAACTCAGCAATGTCTCTTTACTGGTACACTAGCTTGTTCTGTACGCCTTCTCAAGTCTTTGATTCCTCCACTTGACATCTGGGACCCACCAGAAGGGCCTCTGTATTTCGCGAAAAAACATGCCCCCCGCTGACAGATCGGACCCACCAGCTATCTTCGCACGCAAGGAAGTGCCTCCTTATTACGCACAAAACATGAATACTCCCCCTGCCAGCTGGAACCCAGCATAGTGGGAGGCTGACTTGTGGGCCTACCAAGTTGACGGGGATGGAGGGCTTTGTCAACTTAGTCAATATGAACGATTCTAGCTCCAGTTACCCTACGATGTTCATCCAACGGCCGTAGTGCTTCTTCAACCTCTGGTCTTCTTGCTCTAGCCGCCCAAACCAGCGCCGGTCATGCCGCGTGCTCCTGCCTCCCGTGGCCGGCTGTGATGCCACGGAGGCCTCACCGCCCCCTACTACTCCCACCGTTGGCCAGGGCATCCCTCTACTGACCCACACCCCCTGTTATTCTGCGGCGACGACACCCTCACACCGCAGCAGAACCAGTGAACCATCGTACTCCTCTCCGCGTGGGCATCCACTGCCGCGTCTTCCCCGGCTCCGTGTCGTCCCCTTCCTAGGCCTCACCGTCGTCCACCACCTTGGTGCTCTCGGCGCGGCGTGGTCAATGTGGTCAACGACCGACTTCCATCGGAAGAGTACTGTACGTGGAGAGGCTGACAGTTGGGTCCATGGCCACAGCTGGGTCCACAGCCAAAGCCCAGTTTTGTGTGATTTGCCAAGTAAGTCGCTTTGTCAGGCCAGTTGGGCTGCAAATCTTTCAAGAATCAAGACGAGGAGAGCTTCATTCTACTGGCCAAGAAATGGCCTATCAGTAATGAGAAATGGGTTGTACATTTTTAAAACACATCAAACCGGTAATTAGTTTCAAATTTCTTTTTTTTCATTTCGAGATTTTAAATTGCATTGATTTTTATCCGTGGACAATGTTGAATTTTATATTTATATACATTTATTTTTAAAATCAGTTTGAATGTGACTCGAAATTTTGGGATTAAAAACAGTTCGGACCGCATCGAAATATGCAAAATTTCATACAATTTTTTAACCGTGGCCACAATATGAGATGTAATGCTAACAAAAAGAAATGAGCTCCAAAAAAACCTTAAGAATTAGCAAATGGGCTGTAAATTATTAGAAATAATGGTAGATGGGTTGTATGATGTTTTCCACAGATTTGAGGCTTTCCTAAAAAAGGTTGACGCACAAGCAGTGTTGTTGGATGTCCATCCAACGGCCGTCGTGATTCTTCAATCTCTGCTCTTCCTGCTCCAGCCGCTCAAACAAGCGCCGACGGGACTGCCTGCTCCCTCCTCCCCGTGGCCGGCTGTGCTGCCGCGCAGGCCTCACTGCCTCACCGTACTCCCATCGCTGGCCTACCATCCCACTACTCACCCACACCTGTTGTTATTCTCCGGCGACGACAAACGAACCAATAAACCCTCGTACAGTCGTACTCCCCTCCGCGTGGGAAACAACTGCCGAGTCTTCCCTGCCTCCGTGTTGTTCCCTTCCTAGGCCTCGCCGTCGTCCACCGCCCTGGTGCTCTCGACGCGGCCTGGTCAACGTGGTCAACGACCGACATGCATCTGAAGTGGACTGTACGTGGAGAGGCTGACAGCTGGGTCCACGGCCGCACACAAGGAAATGCCTCCTTATTACGCGCAAAATAATGATTCCTCCACTTGACATCTGGGACCCACCAAAAGGGCCTCTGTATTTCGCGAAAACAATGTTACCGCCGCTGACAGCTCGGACCCACCAACTATATTTTCGCACACAAGGAAGTGCCTCCTTATTACGCACAAACAAATAAATACTCCCCCTGCTAGCTGGGACCCACAATAGTGGGAGGATGACTTGTGGGCCAACTAAGTTGACGGGGACGGAGGGCTTTGTCAACTTAGTCAATATGAACGATTCTAGCTCCAGTGACCGTATGATGTCCATCCAACGGTCGAAGTGCTTCTTCAACCTCTGGTCTTCTTGCTCACGCCGCCCAAACCAGCGCCGGTCGTGCCTCGTGCTCCTGCCTCCCGTGGCCGACTGCGATGCCGCAGAGGCCTCACTACCCCCTACTACTCGCACTACTAGCCAGGCCATGCCTCTACTCACCCACACCCCCTGTTATTCTACGGCGATGGCAGCCTCACACCGCAACGAACCAGTGAACCCTCATACTCCTCTATGTGTGGGCATCCACTGCCGTGTCTTCCCCGGCTCCACGTCGTCCCCTTCCTAGGCCTCGTCGTCGTCCACCGCCCTGGTGCTCTCGGCGTGGCGTGGTCAACGTGGTCAAGGAACGATTTCCATCGGACGTGGATTGTACGTAGAGAGGCTGACAGCTGGGTCCACGGCCGCAGCAAGGAAGTGTCTCCTTATTACGCGCAAAATAATTATTCCTCCACCTGACAGCAGGGACCCACCGGACGGGCCACCGTATTTCACAAAAAAAACATTTCCCCTGACTGCTGGGACCCACCAGCTACATCTTCACACGCAAGGAAGTCCGTCCGGGCAAAAAAAACAATTCGCCCCCCTGACTGTTGGGACCCAACAGCTACATCTTCACACGCAAGGAAGTGCCTGACAGTCGAGACCCACTTGGTCAAAGCGTACGTAGCATTGTCATTCTGGTCGCGAACGTGTACATACATACTGGTCGATGTAGAGGCGCACACGTGTCGTAGTAGAGGCGCGCACGTAGCATGTACACGTACGTACAGCGGCCAGTGTGCAAGAAAGAAAATACGGCCACGTACGTACATACGGGCGGGGTCTCGAACGCCTACTCGCGCATACGTACGGCTAGGGCTCGTGTACGTGGCTGGGTCAGAACAGAGAAACTGTGTCGTCGTCGTGTTCATGGGGAGCCAACCGGCTGGGTCGGAACGGAATGCGTCGCCGTATTCATCGGGAGGGCTTGGACGGAACAGCCGATGGAAACGAGGCATGGCATACCGCAGAACGTAGGAAATGGCCTTGTGTTCGACCTCCCACGTTCGAAATGGGATCCTGTTCATCGGGAGGGGTGTGGCGTACCATAAAACGGAGGAAACAGACTTGTGTTGGAGCGCTACAGTCGAAAAGGGGGTCCTGTTCATTGGGAGGGGTGTGGCGTACCGCAAAACGGGACTCCACGGGATACTGTTCATCTCCACCGTCGACCCCCTCTAGCCTCCACGAGCTACTGTTCATCCACCGTCGACCTCCTCCAGCCTCCACCTGCGACTGTTCATCCACGGGCTCCTGTTCATCCAGCCTCCATCGCGCGCTACTCCACCGGCTACTATTCAACCATCCCTCTCCACGGGCTCCTGTTCAACCACCCCTCCACGGGCTACTGTTCATCCAGCCCTCCATCGTCTACTGTTCATCCAGCCCTCCACGGGGTGGTCATGTTCATCCAGCCCTCCACGGGGTCCTGTTCATCCCGCCCCAACCGGCTCAATCGATCAGGGTCCAATTCATCCAGAGGCAACACCGTGGGGTCCTGTTCATCCACCCCCACCGGGAACTGTTCATCCCAACCCCCCCAGCAACGCTCACTATTCATCCAGAGGCAGCATCGATCGGCTTCAGTTAGCAGCAGTAGCGAAGGAATCGCTCGATCGGGTTCAGTTAACAGCCATCGATCGATCGCTCGGATTCAGTAACGCGTAGCCTGCAGTGCAATCGCTCGGGTTCAGTAGGCAAACGCCTCACTTGGGTTCAGTTAGAGCCCAACGCCTCGCGCACACGCGCGTGCGTGTATGAGGGAAACACGCATCGCTTGGCCCCAACCACCCCCCGTAACCGGGAACACCCCGATATTTTCCTAGCCCTCGCTTCTACCACGGTTTTCTCCATCATGGACGGCCCAAAGAATGTCATGCATCTGCGTCTCCGACCCGCCCAGGACGAAAAGCCCATCTTCTATCATATTTGTTTGTCATAGAAGTACGAGCCCACCACATCTATGATGATACTGGGTTTTGTCACAATTATCGTCATAGAAGTGTCATAAGTATGCCAGAATTTTTTTCGTTCGGCCCAAAATGTCACGGATGTGTCTTTTTTTGTAGTGTAACTTGGTGATAGTGACTTGAGAACTCTGTCAATCACTATCTTATCTGGAAGATAAACTCCCACTTGATTCAAGCGATTGTAGTACTCAGACATTCTGAGCACATGCTCACTGGTTGAGCTATTCTCCTCCATCTTGTAGGCAAAGTACTTGTCATAGGTTTCATACCTCTCGACATGGGCATGAGTCTGAAATACCAATTTCAACTCTTGGAACATCTTATATGCTCTCTGGCGTTCAAAACATTTTTTAAGTCCCGTTTCTAAGCTGTAAAGCATGGTGCACTAAACTATCAAGTAGTCATCATAAAGAGCTTGTCAAACGTTCATAACGTCTGCATCTGCTCCTGCAATAGGTCTGTCACCTAGCGATGCATCAAGGACATAATTCTTCGGTGCAACAACGAGGATAATCCTCAGATCACGGACCTAGTCCGCGTCATTGCTACTATCATCTTTCAACTTAGTTTTCTCTAGGAACATATTAAAAACATAGGGGAGCTACAACACGAGCTATTGATCTACAACATAGATATGCAAATACTATCAGGACTAAGTTCATGATAAATTAAGATCAATTAATCATATTACTTAAGAACTCCCACTTAGATAGACATCCCTCGTGTCATCTAAATGATCACGTGATCCATATCAACTAAACCATGTTCGATCATCACGTGAGATGGAGTAGTTTTCAATGGTGAATATCTCTATGTTGATCATATCTACTATATGATTCACGTTCGACCTTTCGGTCTCTAGTGTTCCGAGGCCATGTCTGTACATGCTAGGCTCGTCAAGTTTAACCCAAGTATTCCGCACGTGCAAAACTGTCTTGCACTCGTTGTATGTGAACGTAGATCTTATCATACCCGATCATCACGTGGTGTCTCGGCACGACGAACTGTCGTAACGGTGCATACTCAGGAAGAACACTTATACCTTGAAATTTTAGTGAGGGATCATCTTATAATGTTACCACCTTACTAAGAAAAATAAGATGCATAAAAGATAAACATCACATGCAATCAAAATATGTGACATGATATGGCCATCATCATCTTGTGCCTTTGATCTCCATCTCCAAAGCACCGTCATGATCTCCATCGTCACCGGCTTGACACCTTGATCTCCATCGTCACCGGCTTGACATCGTCATGATCGCCAACTATTGCTTCTACAACTATTGCTAACACATAGTGATAAAGTAAAGCAATTACATGGCGATTGCATTTCATACAATAAAGCGACAACCATAAGGCTCCTGCCAGTTGCCGATAAATTTTACAAAACATGATCATCTCATACAACAACATATATCACATCACGTCTTGACCATATCACATTACAACATGCCCTGCAAAAATAAGTTAGACGTCCTCTACTTTGTTGTTGCAAGTTTTACGTGGCTGCTACGGGCTTCTAGTAAGAACCGTTCTTACCTACGCATCAAAACCACAATGATGTTTTGTCAAATTTGTTGTTCTAACCTTCAACAAGGACCGGTCGTAGTCAAATTCGATTCAACTGAAGTTGGAGAAACAGACACCCGCCAGCCACCTTTATGCAAAACAAGTTGCATGTCTGTCGGTGGAACCGGTCTCATGAACGTGGTCATGTAAGGTTGGTCCGGGTCGCTTCATCCAACAATACCGCCGAATCAAAATAAGACATTGGTGGTAAGCAGTATGACTATGATCTCCCACAACTCTTTGTGTTCTACTCATGCATATCATCTACGCATAGACCTGGCTCGGATGCCACTGTTGGGTAACGTAGCATGCAATTTCAAAAAAATTCCTATGATCACGCAAGATCTATCTAGGAGATGCATAGCAACGAGAGGGGGAGAGTGTGTCCACGTACCCTCTTAGACCGAAAGCGGAAGCGTTAGCTTAACGCGGTTGATGTAGTCGAACGTCTTCTCGATTCAACCAATCAAGCACCGAACGTACGACACCTCCGAGTTCTGCACACATTCAGCTTGATGACGTCCCTTGAACTCTTGATCCAGCAAAGTGTCAAGGGAGAGTTTCGTCAACACGACGGCGTGGTGACGGTGATGGTCATGTGATCCGCGCAGGGCTTTGCCTAAGCACTACGACGATATGTCTCCGTCGTATCTACTTTTCCAAACACTTTTGCCCTTCTTTTGGACTCTAACTTGTATGATTTGAATGGAACTAACCCGGACTGACGCTGTTTTCAGCAAAATTTCCATGGTGTTGTTTTATGTGCAGAAAACAAATATTCTTGGAATGACCTGAGACTCCACGGAACATCTTAGAAAAAATTAAAAAAATCCTCGCCAAAGATGAAGACCAGGGGGCCCACACCCTTCTCACGAGGGTGGGGGCGCGCTCCCCCTAGGGCGCGCCCCCCTACCTCGTGGGCCCCCTGGATGCCCTCCGACGCCAACTCCAACTCTATATATTTGCTTTCGGAGAGAAAAAAATCAGAGAGAAGAAATCATCGCGTTTTACGATACGGAGCCGCCGCCAAGCCCTAAAACCTCCCGGGAGGGCTGATCTGGAGTCCGTTCGGGGCTCCGGAGAGGGGGATTCGTCGTCGTCATCATCATCAACCATCCTCCATCACCAATTTCATGATGCTCACCGCCGTGCGTGAGTAATTCCATCGTAGGCTTGCTGGACGGTGATGGGTTGGATGAGATTTATCATGTAATCGAGTTAGTTTTGTTAGGGTTTGATCCCTAGTATCCACTATGTTCTGAGATTGATGTTGCTATGACTTTGCTATGCTTAATGCTTGTCACTAGGGCCCGAGTGCCATGATTTCAGATCTGAACCTATTATGTTTCTCTGAATATATGTGAGTTCTTGATCCTATCTTGGAAGTCTATAGTCACCTACTATGCGTTATGATCCGGCAACCCCGAAGTGACAATAATCGGGACCACTCCCGGTGATGACCATAGTTTGAGGAGTTCATGTATTCACTATGTGCTAATGCTTTGTTCCGGTTCTCTATTAAAAGGAGGCCTTAATATCCCTTAGTTTCCAATAGGACCCCGCTGCCACGGGAGGGTAGGACAAAAGATGTCATGCAAGTTCTTTTCCATAAGCACGTATGACTATATACGGAATACATGCCTACATTACATTGATGAATTGGAGCTAGTTCTTTGTCACCCTATGTTATGACTATTACATGATGAACCGCATCCGGCATAATTATCCATCACTGATCCGGTGCCTACGAGTTTTCCATATACTGGTTCTCGCTTATTTACTTTCCTACTGCTACTGTTACAATAACTACAAAATACCAAAAACATTACTTTTGTTGTCTTTACTTTTGTTGCCGCTACCATCACTATCATATTACTTTGCTACTAAACACTTTACTGCAGATACTAAGTTTCCAGGTGTGGTTGAATTGACAACTCAGCTGCTAATACTTGAGAATATTCTTTGGCTCCCCTTGTGTCGAATCAATAAATTTGGGTTGAATACTCTACCCTCGAAAGCTGTTCCGATCCCCTATACTTGTGGGTTATCAAGACTAATTTCTGGCGCCGTTGCCGGGGAGCATAGCTCTATTCTTTGAGTCACTTGGGATTTATATCTGCTGTACACTATGAAGAACTTGAGAGATCCAAAAACCAAGATCTATCCCTCGACTACGAGGGGAGGTAAGGAACTACCATCTAGCTCTGCACTTGATTCACCTTCTATTATGAGTAAGCTAGCGACACCTACACCTGCTTCTGCTATTCGTTCTGATATGTCGCATGTTATTGATGATGCCACTTCTGCTATGCATGATACTTATGATGAAACTGCTTCTATGCCTGATACTACTGTGCCCCTTGGTGAACTTCTTGATGAACAAATTGCTAGGGCTAGAGAAAAAGAAATTATTGAATCTGAATACGATGATGATAGTGATGATGAAAATATGCCTGTTATTCCTGAGGGCTATCTTTTTGATATGGAATCTTCTGCCGCTATTTTAGCTTGCAAAGATAGATATGAGCTTAAGAGGTTATTAATTAAATGGAACAAAGAATCACTTAGAGATAAAATGAAACCCGACCCTGCTTTTGCTACTTCACCTATCTGTGTTCCTGATAAGGATTATGAATTCTCTATTGATCCTGATATAATTACTTTGGTTGAATCTGATCCGTTTTATGGCTATGAATCTGAAACTGTTGTGGCACATCTTACTAAGTTAAATGATATAGCTGCCATGTTCACTAATGATGAGAGATCGCGTTACTTCTATATACTCAAAATATTTCCGTTCTCATTAAAGTGTGATGCTAACATATGGTTTAATTCTCTTGATCCTGGTTGTGTGCGTAGTCCCCAGGATATGATTTATTATTTCTCTGCTAAATATTTTCCTGCTCATAAGAAACAAGCTTCTTTGAGGGAAATATACAACTTCGTGCAAATTAAAGAAGAGAGTCTCCCACAAGCTTGGGGGAGGCTTCTCAAGTTACTTAATGCTTTGCCTGATCATCCTCTTAAGAAACCTGAAATACTTGATATCTTTTATAATGGACTAACCGATGCTTCCAGAGATTACCTGGATAGTTGTGTCGGTTCTCTTTTCAGGGAAAGAACACCGGATGAAGCTGAAATCCTATTGAATAATATGTTGACAAATGAAAATAATTGGGCACCTCCTGAGCCAACTCCTGCTCCAATTACTGAGCCTATTCCTAAACCAACTCTGAAGAAGAGAGGTGTTCTATTTCTCAGTCCCGAAGATATGCAAGAGGCAAAGAAATCTATGAAAGAAAAAGGTATTAAAGCTGAAGACGTTAAGAATTTAACTCCTATTGAAGAAATACATGGTCTTAATTCACCGCCTATTGAAGAAACATATGATCTTAATTCTTTATTTATTGAAGAACCTCCTGATCCCGATATCCCGACACAGGTAGTAAAGGTAAATTCTCTCTATAGATATGATAAAGCTAAAGTCCCTCCTACTAAAGTTGCTAGTCAGTGCTTGGATGAGTTTGATAACTTTATGTTTAAGCAAGACGACTTCAATGCTTATTTTGGTAGACAATTAAAAGAAAATGCTTATATGATTAGACGCTTGGGTGATTATATGGCTAATATTAGAGGTGAACTTAAACTTGTTAGCAAACATGCTTCTATGGCTACCACTCAAGTAGAACAAGTACTTAAGGCTCAAAAAGAAGTGCTTGATAAAATGAATAGTAAGAAAAATGATTATGCTGTTAGAGTGGCTACTAGAACTGGTAGAATGACTCAGGAACCTTTGTATCCTGAAGGCCACCCTAAGAGAATCGAGCAAGATTCTCAAAGAAATAATATTGATGTTCCTAGTTCTTCTAAAAAGAAGAAGAAGAAAAATGATAGAACTGTGCAAACTTCTAGTGAACCTATTGCTGAACCACCTGATAATCCAAATGATATTTCTATGTCTGATGTTGAAACACAATCTGGTAATGAACATGAACCTAATGAAAATATTAATGATGATGTTCATGATGATGCTCAACCTAGTAATGATAATGATGTAGAAGTTGAACCTGCTGTTGATCTTGATAACCCACAATCAAAGAATCAACGTTATGATAAAAGAGACTTTGTTGCTAGGAAACATGGTAAAGAAAGGGAACCTTGGGTTCAGAAACCCATGCCTTTTCCTCCGAAACCATCCAAGAAAAAGGATGATGAGGATTTTGAGCGCTTTGCTGAAATGATTAGGCCTATCTTTTTGCGTATGCGATTAACTGATGTGCTCAAAACAAATCCTTATGCTAAATATATGAAGGATAACATTACTAATAAAAGAAAGATACCAGAAGCTAAAATTTCCACCATGCTTGCTAATTATACTTTTAAGGGTGGAATACCAAAGAAACTTGGAGATCCCGGAGTACCTACTATACCTTGCTCCATTAAAAGAAATTATATTAAAACTGCTTTATGTGATCTTGGAGCCGGTGTTTGTGTTATGCCTCTCTCTTTATATCATAGACTTGACTTGAATAAGTTGACACCTACCAAAATATCTTTGCAAATGACTGATAGATCAACTGCTATACCTGTTGGTATTTGCGAGGATGTGCCTGTTGTGGTTGCAAACGTTACTATTTTAACGGACTTTGTTATTCTTGATATTCCCGAGGATGATAGTATGTCTATTATTCTTGGAAGACCTTTTCTTAATACTGCAGGGGCTGTTATTGATTGCAACAAAGGCAATGTCACTTTTCATGTTAATGGTAATGAGCATACGGTACACTTTTCGAGGAAACAACCTCAAGTTCATAGTACCAACTCTATTGGAAAAATTCCATCGATTATATTTGGAGGTTTTGAATTTCCTCTTCCTACTGTCAAGAAGAAATATGATATTCTTATTATTGGGGATGTGCATATCCCCGTTGAGGTAACTTAGTGTTATTCGAAATTTCTCCGGTTTCATGATTATCGGAATGAGTTTGTTAACAAGACCTGATCAACCTTGTTAGTGGATTCTTTTTGATGAGCATGAGATGGATGAAACTAGAAGCACCACCTTCTGTACCTTCTCTTTTAATTTCTGTTATTTATATTAAATAAAGTAAAAAAAATATTTTTCTGTCTGTTTCCTGACTTATCCGTGCAATATAAAAATATCCCGAAAATAAAAGTCCTCAGAATAACATGCCAATTTAATATGATTTTTTCGGGAATATTTGAGGATTTACTGTGCAAAAATTACCACGGGAGGAGCTGCCACCTAGCCACGAGGGTGGTGGGCGCGCCCCCTGCCTCGTGGGCCCACGGTGGCCCTCCTCCACTTATCCCAGCACCCATCTTCTTCCTCTGTCTCACACAAACCCGAAAAACCAACTCAAGCACGAGTTCCATCCACTTTTGCTATGATTTTCGATCTCCTTGCTCAAAGCACCTCTCGCAAAACTGCTTGGGGAGATTGTTCCTTGGTATGTGACTCCTCCATTGGTCCAATTAGTTCTCGTTCTAGTGCTTTATTCTTTGCAAATTTGTGCTGCATAGGTAACCATGTTCTTGAGCTTGCATGTCAAATTTATATGGTTCCAAGTAATTCTAATGCTTGATATAGGCTCTAGGCACTTGTAGGAGTAGTTGCTATCAGTTTTATTAAAGTTGGTCCACTTTTGTTTGAAGTTACTAAAAATTTCAGATTATTTCATAAAAATAATGAGGAGATTTTTGAGGGGCTCATCAAGCCAAAGCTCAAAGGAAAAGGCACCGAAGCCTAAGTATAATTTGCCGCGCACCGCGGAGATTCGGGCGTGTGAATGTCCTTCTGAAGATTTCTTCAAAGCAGCCGGTATCTATGAAGATTTTCATGAATTGGCTCACAATGCAGGCCTCACTGCTTTCCTCCATGACCAATGCGATCAATATCTCTTACTCACAAATATTTTTGTGCAAAACTTTCATTTTCATTCTAGGAACTCACCACCTACGATGGAGTTTCATTTATATGATGAGCATAAGGAGATGTCACTTTATGATTTCTGCCGGATTTGTTTAGTCCCTTTTGAGGGCAAGACAGAAGAACCACATTATGATGATGTGGCTGGGTTTATTGATACTACCACTGTAGGAGAAACTAAGAAGGTTTCCGATGCACGAATCACTAGCATACATTTTCCTGTTTTACGTTACTTTGCATTATTTGCTAGTCATTGTTTAATTGGACGCGGAAACTGTGGAAACCTTAGTATCCCTGATATCATTATTCTGCACCACGGTTTATACAGTGATAACACTTTTAGTATGGGCAGTATTATTGCTAGACGGTTAAGTATGAACCGTACCAAAGGCCCCATCTTTGGAGGCGTCTATGCCACACGCCTAGCTGCACATTTTAACATACCCATTAGGCATGCTGAGAAGGAAGAAAAGGTGCTGCCCCGTGTTTATCTAGATCATAAAAGTATGGTGGCACATGATTTTATTGTTAAGAATAGGGCAGGAGAGCTTAAGTATCAATTGTTCTTTAACAAACATCATCCTGAGACTATTATCCTGCCTGCTCCTTCTTTGTTTAATTTTGTAGGACCCTACCTCGTTACATGGGCTGCCGTCCAAGCTTACAAGAATACTGCACCAGCCCCGGAACAGGAGCCACAAGATGAGCCTCCACGACAATCTGTTTATTCTTGGGATCCAGAGATGACTGTCAGCCAGTGGCAGTCAGAGTCCTCTTCTTCATCACAGTATGATCCCAACTATTCTTCCTCATCATAGTACGACCCCAACAACTATTATTATGGATATTCGCCAGGCCAGCCATGGCCATAGACCAACTTAAGCCAAAAGCCTAAGCTTGGGGGAGTACGTATTTCTCAACGACATTACATTTATGTTCACACACACTCATTGCTAGATGTCGGTGCTCATACTTTTTCACTGTAATATCCATGCTAGTTTATTTTCTTTTTCCCGCTTTATTCTTGTGTGTTTGTTAAACCTTAAGAAAAACAAAAAAATAGTAGTAGTTTATTTTTCTGCTGTAGTAGTAATAATTAAAAAGAAAACCCAAAAATATTTCCCGCTCTTCTTTTTGCTTGTTGGGAGCTTTCCCGTGTAAATAGTTTTATTTCTTTTCTTTTCTTTGGGGGTCAGTAGGAGAAGACCATAATTAAATTGTTGAAGTGGCTCTTATATGCATTAGTGTTGATTTAACCAAGAGCCCATATTGCCTTGTCTTCTCCTGTTTATTGAATGCTCGCAGATTCCAGCTTAGTCCAATGCACGTACACTCTTATTATTATTCACACCGTCCGGTCGTGCAAGTGAAAGGCAATTATGATGATATATGATGGACTGATTGAGATGAGAAAAGCTGGTATGAACTCGACCTCTTTTGTTTCTGTAAATATGATGAGTCCCTCGTTCTTGATTCAGCTTATTATGAATAAACATGTTTGCAATGACAATTAGAGATCATAGTTGCTTGTGCCATGCTTGATTAGCTATGAGTTATAATGGTTTACCTTGTGTGCCAACATGCTATTGAGATGGTTATGATGTGGTATGATGGGGTGGTATCCTCCTTTGAATGATTTAAGTGACTTGACTTGGCACATGTTCACGCATGTAGTTGAAACAAAATCAACATAGCCTTCACGATATTTATGTTCGTGGTGGATTATATCCTACTCATGCTTGCATCCAATGTTTATTAATTTTAATGCATGTACATGGCTGTTGTCGCTCTCTAGTTGGTCGCTTCCCAGTCTTTTGCTAGCCTTCACTTGCACTAAGCGGGAATACTGCTTGTGCATCCAATCCCTTAAACCCCAAAGTTATTCCAGATGAGTCCACCATACCTTCCTATATGCGGTATCTACCTGCCGTTCCAAGTAAATTTGTATGTGCCAAACTCTAAACCTTCAAATAAACATTCTGTTTTGTATGCTCGAATAGCTCATGTATCAACCAAGGTTGTCCTTATCTTCCGTGTTAGGCGGGTTATTCTCAAGAGGAGTGGACTCCGCTCCCCACTCATGAGAAAATGACTGGTCACCGGGATGCCCAGTCACATGCTTTATGCAAACTAAATCAAAATTAATTGCAAACAAAACTCCCCCTGGGACCTGATGTATGTTGGAGGCACTCGTTGTTTCGAGCAAGCCATGGATTGATGCTTGTTGGTGGAGGGGGAGTATAAACTTTACCATTCTGTTTGGGAACCGCCTATAATGTGTTTAGCATGGAAGATATCACCATCTCTTATTTGTTACGTTGACAATGAAAGTATACCGCTCAAAATACAATTTATCTCTATTTCAAAACCGAGCTCTGGCACCTCTACAAATCCATGCTTCCCTCTGTGAAGGGTCTATCCATTTACTTTTATGTTGAGTCTTCACCCTCTTATTAAAAAGCACTAGCTGGAGAGCACAGCTGTCATTTGCATTCATCACTGTTAATTTATATTGGGTGTGACTATGATTGGATCTCTTTTATCATGAATTACAATGTCAAGTCGGTCCTTGATCTTTAAAGGTGCTCTGCATTTATGTTTTGCGGTCTCAGAAAGGGCTAGCGAGATACCATCTTGTTATATCATATTATGATTGTTTTGAGAAAGTGTTGTCATCCGAGATTTATTATTATGGCTTCTAGTTGATTATGCTATTGATATGAGTAATTATGAGACCTGAGAATTATTGCAAATGTGGTTAGTTATGATCTATGCTGAAAACTTGAATGCTGGCTTGACATAGTTACAACAACAAGAGCAGACAAAGTTTGTAAAAGTTTTTCTTTCTCTCTTTCAGTTTGTCAACTGAATTGCTTGAGGACAAGCAAGGGTTTAAGCTTGGGGGAGTTGATACGTCTCCGTCGTATCTACTTTTCCAAACACTTTTGCCCTTGTTTTGGACTCTAACTTGTATGATTTGAATGGAACTAACCCGGACTGACGCTGTTTTCAGCAGAATTTCCATGGTGTTGTTTTATGTGCAAAAAACAAATATTCTCGGAATGACCTGAAACTCCACGGAACATCTTAGAAAAAAAATCCTCGCCAAAGATGAAGACCAGGGGGCCCACACCCTTCTCAAAGGGTGGGGGGCGCCCCCCCTAGGGCGCGCCCCCCTACCTTGTGGGCCCCCTAGATGCCCTTCGACGCCAACTCCAACTCTATATATTTGCTTTCGGAGAGAAAAAAAATCAGAGAGAAGAAATCATCACGTTTTACGATACGGAGCCGCCGCCAAGCCCTAAAACCTCTCGGTAGAGCTGATCTGGAGTCCGTTCGGGGCTCCGGAGATGGGGATTCGTCGCCGTCGTCATCATCAACCATCCTCCATCACCAATTTCATGATGCTCACCGCCGTGCGTGAGTAATTCCATCGTAGGCTTGCTGGAGGGTGATGGGTTGGATGAGATTTATCATGTAATCGAGTTAGTTTTGTTAGGGTTTGATCCCTAGTATCCACTATGTTCTGAGATTGATGTTGCTATGACTTTGCTATGCTTAATGCTTGTCACTAGGGCCCGAGTGCCATGATTTCAGATCTGAACCTATTGTGTTTTCATGAATATATGTGAGTTCTTGATCCTATCTTGCAAGTCTATAGTCACCTACTATGTGTTATGATCCGGCAACCCCGAAGTGACAATAATCGGGACCACTCCCGGTGATGACCATAGTTTGAGGAGTTCATGTATTCACTATGTGCTAATGCTTTGTTCCGGTTCTCTATTAAAAGGAGGCCTTAATATCCCTTAGTTTCCAATAGGACCCCACTGCCACGCGAGGGTAGGACAAAAGATGCCATGCAAGTTCTTTTCCATAAGCACGTATGACTATATACGAAATACATGCCTACATTACGTTGATGAATTGGAGCTAGTTCTGTGTCACCTTATGTTATGACTTACATGATGAACCGCATCCGGCATAATTATCCATCACTGATCCGGTGCCTACGAGTTTTCCATATACTGGTTCTCGCTTATTTACTTTCCTGCTGCTACTGAAAATATCAAAAACATTACTTTTGCTGTCTTTACTTTTGTTGCCGCTACCATCACTATCATATTACTTTGCTACTAAACACTCTGCTGCAGATACTAAGTTTCTAGGTGTGGTTGAATTGACAACTCAGCTGCTAATACTTGAGAATATTCTTTGGCTCCCCTTGTGTCGAATCAATAAATTTGGGTTGAATACTCTACCCTCGAAAGCTGTTGCGATCCCCTATACTTGTGGGTTATCATACGACAACATGACCGGAGGAGCAAACGGTGGAGGGGGGCACCGCACACGGCTAAGAAACAATTGATGTGCCTAGAGGTGCCCCCCCGCCCCTGTATATAAAGGAGGGAGAGAGGAGGAGGAGGACCTAGGGCGCGCCAAGTGGGGAGGAATCCCACTTGGACTCCTAGTCCTATTCGCCCCTCCTTCTATCGGAGGGGGAAAGGGGGAAGAAGAGGGAGAGGGAGAAGGAAAGGGGGGCCGCGCCCCCTCCCCTTGTCCAATTCGGACTCCCCATGGGGGGCACCCCCTTGTGGGCTGCATTGCCTCTCCCCTATGGCCCATATGGCCCATTACTTCCCCCGGGGGGTTCCGGTAACCCCTCGGTACTCCGATAAAAACACGAAACACTTTGGAACCATTCCGGTGTCCGAATACTATCGTCCAATATATAAATCTTTACCTCTCGACCATTTCAAGACTCCTCATCATATCCGTGATCTCATCCGGGTCTCAACAATCTTCGGTTCACCAAAACACATAACTCATAATACAAATCGTCATCGAACGTTAAGCGTGCGGACCCTACGGGTTCGAGAACTATATAGACATGACCGAGACACCTCTCTGGTCAATAACCAACAGTGGAACCTGGATGCTCATATTGATTTCTACATATTCTACGAAGATCTTTATCGGTCAAACCGCAATGACAACATACGTCATTCCCTTTGTCATCGGTATGTTACTTGCCCGAGATTCGATCGTTGGTATCTTCATACCTAGTTCAATCTCGTTACCGGCAAGTCTATTTACTCGTTCCGTAATACATCATACAACAACTAACTCATTAGTCACATTGCTTGCAAGGCTTATCATGATGTGGATTACCGAGAGGGCTCAGAGATACCTCTCCGATACTCGAAGTGACAAATCCTAATCTCGATCTATGCCAACCCAACAAACACCTTCGGAGATACTTGTAGAGCATCTTTATGATCACCCAGTTACGTTGTGACGTTTGATAGCACACAAGGTATTCCTCCTGTATTCAGGACTTGCATAATCTCATAGTCAAAGAAATATGTATAAGTCATGAAGAAAGCAATAGCAATAAAACTTAACGGTCATTATGCTAAGCTAACGAATGAGTCTAGTCCATCACATCATTATCCTAATGATGTGATCTCGTTCATCAAATGACAACACATGTCCATGGTTAGGAAACTTAACCATCTTTGATTAACGAGCTAGTCTAGTAGAGGCTTACTGGGGACACTTTGTTTTCTCTATGTATTCACACCTGCATCAAGTTTCAGGTTAATACAATTCTAGCATGAATAATAAACATTTATTATGATATAAGGAAATATAAAATAACAACTTTATTATTGTCTCTAGGGATATTTCCTTCAGCAGCAACCACGCCGCCCCCCAGAGGTCCTCAGCTCACGCCTCACACTGTAGGTCAAACCCTTGTGGGAGTCCCATCGGATCTGGCCACCCGATGCAGCCCTACCAGCAGCCGCCGCACTTCGATCAGGCTCTATGACGTCGCTGTGCTGCCCGAGAACGACCACGCCGTCGCCCAGCTTACCCGCTATCGCACCACTGTGCCCCACGACAGCCAGCGCCTCCACCTGATGCGACTGACCTACGACGCACCAGCCGAGGGGAGAGGAGGACGAGGCACCGCCGTCACGCCAACATGGCTTTACCCTTTGGCGCCTGACGACAATGGCAAGGGAGGAAGGATGGGAGGAATGGTTGGGAGGTCCGGTGGCTAGGGTTCCTCCCGTGCTGCCCGCGGGAGCGACATGCGGGCGAGAATTGCATCACAAAAAGATTGTCCTCGATCGTTCAATCTTGACCTCACAGACATGGTCCCAAGCCGACCGCATATTCATGTGAAACGCATGCTCTATGTGAACTCGAGCAATATCTATTCATCTAGTTTCTTCCTTCCTATGAGGTGTTTCCTCCTCAATAACTTCATCGTCTAGATCTTCTTCTCGAAGTCCCAATCTTGCCATTAATCCCTTGACGTACTTCCGCCCAGCCGTGCCGAACAAGGAGTCGTGTTTGCCATGCCATGCTAAAACCCTAGCAAGCCAATCTCTAGGCAGAGAAGCCGAAACCCATCCTAGCAAATCAACCGTCGTCGATCCAAGGCCGGGGCAGCGCTACTAGACCATCCCTTCACTAGCTCAAGATCTCCAGTAGCAGGATGGATGCCAAAATGGGAAGTTTACTAAGCACCGACATGGACGCCGCCGGAGATAACATGAAACCCTACTCAAAGGGGATGCGCATGATTTGCAAATGCCACCCGTGGTGGTCCTGCCTATGACACGCCCTTGAATTACAAATACTTTTTTTTTGAAGTTGAATTACGAATACTTAGCGAGTAAGGAAGAACCAAATCGAAATTTTCAAAATCGAAACCGGAGCAGCGGTAACTGAAACGGAGTGACGCAGCAGGGCGGTGCACGTTTTACGGCAAGACAGCCTGGACACAGCAGCAGAGTGACGCCCGGAGCCGAGTGACGCGAAAACTTTCGTTGAAATTCCACGTGGCGGCCGGGCCGCGGCCCCCCGGGAGGACCCCGCGGTCCACGTGGGCAACCAGCGAGCGCCTTTTGCTGCCTCCGGCCTCCGCGTCAGCCACTGGGACCAGACCAAACAGCACTCAAACTCTCTCTCCCCCCGCACCCCCGACCCCCCACCCCTTTTCCTTTCCCCCATCGGTTTCGGTTGCCCCTTCCTCCCTCCTCTCAGAATCGCTCGAATCTGTCGGGGCGAGCGCAGAGGCAGCGCGCGGCCGGCACGGAGACAGGGAGGAGTCGCCCGAGAGGTTCCGCGTCCGTCCGCGAGCGAGGCAGCGAGAGAGGGGAGTGAGATGGACGCCGCCGGCGCCGGCGCGAGCAACGGGGGGCTGCTGTACCACGAGGTGCAGGAGGGGAAGCTGTGCGCCGTGCACTGCGTCAACACCGCCCTGCAGGGGCCCTTCTTCTCCGAGTTCGACCTCGCCGCGCTCGCCGCCGACCTCGACCAGCGCGAGCGCCAGGTCATGCTGCAGGGCGCGCAGGGCGCCGCCACCGTCGCCGCGGGGGACTTCCTCGCCGAGGGCGAGGGCTCCCACAACGTCTCCCTCGGCGGCGACTTCAGCATCCAGGTAGATTGCTTTCCCGGCCCTCTTTATTTCCCTAGGTATTTTGCCCTAGGTTAATAATTATTATGTCCGTCGCCCTATGTTCGACATGGCTCGAGACCTGCGGCTGTCGTGACTTACAATTTTAGGGGGGGTTCGTTGAGATCGATGCTTGATGTGGCTCCTTGCTCCAGTCTAGAACAGGGCCGTCTTTTGGCTTAGGTTAATTCTGTATGTTGCCCTGTTGTTTTGAATCTAATAACATGTGTATTGTTCTTTTGATGGCCGTCTTGAAATGCATAATCCTACCTACGGTGAAGTGATGTTTGGAGTTGTAGGAAATGCATAATCCCACCTGCGGTGAAGTGATGTTCATTCATATGTAATAGTTGGAGTCATAGGAAATGCATAATCCTACCTACGGTGAAGTGATGTTTATTCATATGTGATGGTTTGAGTTGTAGGAAATGCATAATCCTACCTGCGGTGAAGTGATGTTCATTCATATGTAATAGTTGGAGTCCTAGGAAATGCATAATCCTACCTACGGTGAAGTGATGTTTAATCATATGTGATAGTTGGAGTCCTAGGAAATGCATAATCCTACCTACGGTGAAGTGATGTTTAATCATATGTGTTAGTTGGAGTCCTAGAAAATGCATAATCCTACCTGCGGTGAAGTGATGTTTATTCATATGTGATAGTTGGAGTCCTAGGAAATGCATAGTCCATGTGTTCTTATTGGCACACATGGAGGCACCACAGTTGGATCATTGATCCACGAACATAGGTGAAGCCATATCATCCTTGCCAAAGCCAAGGCATATACTGTGGGAACAATATGGATCTGTAGCCATTGGCATTGCCATCGGCTACTTAGCAAAGTTACTTTGTTAGGCTTGGAGTACAATGTGTTAAGCAAGATATTTCCTATAGGCTTGCTCTTTTTGCATCACTTGAAAAGGCTGTCTATAGTTGATTCTGAAGTGGTTGTATTGAAAATGGCTAGAGTTCTCGTGATAATTTGTACGTACTTCTCTAGGCTACGTACTTGGCTTACGCAAATGCATGGGTCTGCATGATACATCTGTAGTTATTAATTCTGCTGTGATTACACTTGTCCACTTTTATGTACCTTCCGTACACGACGGTTTTAGTCGGTTTTGTTATTTGACTTCTGTCGTCTCCTGAATTTCTTGTGCCAAGAATAATTCAAGCGGATTTGTAGTTATTAATTAATTCTGCTGTTTTGCACGTGCCCACATTTACATACTTTCCGTACGCCTAGCTTTATCAGTTTCATTATTTGAGTTTTGTCGTATCCTGGATTGCTTGCGTTAAGAATCAATTCAAAAGGATTTGTCGTTATTGATTAATGCTGTTGAGATCACACTTGATCACATCTATGTACTTTCCATACTCCGTGCCTTAGT
This sequence comes from Triticum urartu, assembly GCF_003073215.2. Taxonomy (NCBI): domain Eukaryota; kingdom Viridiplantae; phylum Streptophyta; class Magnoliopsida; order Poales; family Poaceae; genus Triticum; species Triticum urartu. The sequence continues at coordinate 606,151,939 of NC_053024.1, read as the reverse complement.
CGGTTTTGTTATTTGAGTTTTGTCGTGTCCTGAATTGCCTGTGTTAAGAATAAATTCAAGTGGATTTGTAGTTATTAATTAATTCTGCTGTTCTTGCACGTGTCTACATTTGCATACTTTCCGTACGCCTAGCTTTATCAGTTTTGTTATTCGAGTTTTGTCGTGTCCTGAACTGCTTTGCGTTAAGAATCATTTCAAACAGATTTGTAGTTATTGATTAATGCTGTTGAGACCAGTCCACATGTATGTACTTTCCGTACGACGTGCCTTAGTTGGTTTTGTTATTTGAGTTTTGTCGTGTCCTGAATTGTTGTGTTAAGAATAAACTCAAGTGAATTTATAGTTATTGATTAATGCTGTTGAGATCACACCTGATCACATCTATGTACTTTCCATACTCCGTGCCTTAGTCGGTTTTGTTATTTGAGTTTAATCGTGTCCTGAATTGCTTGTGTTAAGAATAAATTCAAGTGGATGTGCAGTTATTAATTAATTTTGCTGTTCTTGCACGTGTCCACATTTTCATACTTTCCGTACACCTAGCTTTATCGGTTTTGTTATTTGAGTTTTGTTGTGTCCAGAATTGCTTGCCCTAAGAGTCAATTCAAACGAATTTGTAGTTATTGATTAGTGCTGTTGAGATCAGTCCACATGTATGTACTTTCCGTACGCCATGCCTTAATCGGTTTTGTTGTTTGAGTTTTGTCGTGTCCATTTATGTACTTTCTGTACTCCATGCTCTTGGTTGATTTTGTTATTGGAGTTTTGTCGTGTCCTCAATTGCTTGTGTTAAGAATAACTTCAAGCGGACCTGTAGTTATTAATTAATTATGTGGCGATTACATGTGTTCATATTTATGTAGTTTCCATATTCTTTTAGTCGGTTTTGTTATTTGAGTTTTCTTGTGTCCTGATTTGCTTGTTTTTTAAGAATAAATTCAAGTGGACTCCTAGTTACTAATTTTGCTGTGATCTACAGTTGCCCATAGTATTTTCCGTATGCCTTGTTATTTAAGTTTTGTTGTACTGAATTTCTTACGTTAAGAATAACTTAAAGCAGATTTTTCAATATTTATTCCGCGGGATAAGAGCAAATTCAAGCCTATTGCTGTCTAGGTTTCACCTTATCCCTGAATAGTTCTGAAATCAACTATGTTAGCTAGTATTAAACTTGGTAAATGGTTTGACCTTATGACGGTCAGTTCTTTGACTCGAAGTCCTGAATCAATCCTGCAAGGTTAATTTATGATCATATGAGTTCCTAGGTAAACGGTTATATATTATTAAAATGTGCAATCACTATATATGTGCAAATGAGAACATGAGATGTGTTTGCATTTGTATTCTGTTATATCTCTAATTCTAGCAATATCCACATTATTTTATAATTCAGGTAAATATACAACAGCAAAATATGTGGCAACACAAAATAAAAATACTAACAATTTGCCAAGTCAAATAACTGGCAGTGGTCTAGTTTGTTGGTCAAGCCTGCTAGTTACATCATTTTGCTTGTGTGATATGAATCTGCTTTTGTTAGCATACCAATTAGAGAAGGCATTTTCTAGTCAATAACACAACCAGCTGAGTGTTTTGATTCTCAGTGCCCATTACTAAGAACCACACCATGTAATGCAAACAATTAAAAAGAAAAGCATGGAAGGAAGAGAATGCTACTGTGTATATGTATTTTGAAGTCTTTGTATCTGTTCTGGAATATGATTTGATCCGAAATGCAAGCACAAATAATATGAGTATTTACCACTCCTTATTCAAGTAATCTTATTTCTGCAGTACGTAACACTAAAGGATTTAGGGACTCGACATATGATATTGTTATCTTTTCAGCATTATTTATCTTCCATGCATGTCTATGAAGTTGTCATTGGTTTGAAGTGTACAGCTCTAACATTAACCATACGGTTCAATTTGCTTGCTAAATTCCTATTATCGTCTGTTTCCTCATCTGGCTAACAAAATATTTATTTTAAACAAGTCCTCCGTCTTTCTATGAAGGGTTAGAGTGGCACAAAAGGCTGACCAGTGCATGGTCATGTGCTCCGTTTTGCGCTTTTTTCACTTGCATACATGTGGTATTTGCATTCTCAGTAGTACAGTTAAAATTTAGCAATAATTATATACTCATTTCACAATTTTACCATTATACAGAAGTTTTCAACATAATTAGTTTCTTCCCATACTAGTGATCAATTGTTTGTAATTTTCTCCGACAAACCTAGGTTTGCGTGTTATCTTGCATTTACAGTGTACTGATTGAGTCTTAAGAATGTCATATGCCAGTATGCCATTGATAGTTTACTATAGATGATATATTTACATATTTCTTGCAGGAGATTGCATTTTAGCAATTTTTTTTGGTAGCCTAAGTTACGTATTCGATTTCATATTCGTTTTCTGTGTGGCTTTAGGATCAGGTTTCATTTGAGTAAGTTTTTCCGTTTAGAGGAGCATTTTTTCATGTACCTCTGCTGAATCTGGATTCCCCATGGCAGCGTCTATTTAGGAAGATTATTACATAGTCAAAATCATCTATTTATTTCCATGTGTATGTAGAGTTCATCTGCTTCACTGGCTACAGTTGTGCTGTAGGTTTTGATGCTTGGGGTAGTAAATAGGAAATTCCTTTTTTATTATTATTGCTACAAGTTCTATGCATTGTGATTTTTTAAATTCATTATTATTTGTTGCAATGCACTCCCAAGTTCATATTCTCACCTGGGGAATTTCATGTTACAGGTTCTGCAGAAGGCACTGGAAGTCTGGGACCTCCAAGTTCTTCCCCTTGACTCCCCAGCAGCTGGGTCGTCCCTATTTGACCCAGAGCTAGAAATTGCTTTCATTTGCCACCTTCAGGACCACTGGTTCTGCATCAGGAAGGTGAATGAGGAGTGGTATAACTTCAACAGTCTCTACCCTGCTCCTGAGCATCTGTCAAAGTTCTACCTCTCAGCTTTCATTGACACCCTGAAGGGGGCAGGCTGGAGCATTTTTGCTGTTAGGGGCAATTTCCCTAAAGAGTGTCCCATGGCGACAGAAGGCTCCAATGGTTTCGGGCAGTGGCTGACTCCTGAAGATGCCCGCAAGATAACAGCCTCTTGTAACCAGGTTCCAGCACCCACTCATCAGGGAGCAGTCTCTCAGCTCGGTGGTCAGTCAGCAGGCATGAGTGAAATGGACATCATCGCAGCACAGCAGGAAGAAGCTGACCTGAACGCCGCTATAGCTGCCAGCCTGATGGACGCTGGGGGTCCATTTGGCAGCCACAGTGCACCTCAAGAAGAATCCAGGCCCCGGCCTAGCTATGTGGTGGAGCAAGGAGCTAATGTAACTACCTCTGTCGCAGTGGGCGAAGATAGCTATGTGGTGGAACAAGGAGCTAATGAAGCTGAAGCAAGTGAGCCCGGCAGCGATACCATAGAGGGGTCCGCCCCAGGCAGCTACCCGAGGGAGAGGTCTCCCCCTTCGGAGAGAAGATAGTGGTGAAAGATGATTAGGTCGGTCGTTCCATTCGGGCTGGAACTGTGTTGGACTATACAGACAGAAAGTGAAAAAGGGACCCCAGTGATTCGTTTAAACCGCCCCTCGCGGGGGGCAATGTTGTTCTGAACTTGTAGTTTCGGAGTGCCGTATACTCCTGAGTCTGAACCTGCCTGGATTTTGAACTTTGTCTTCTGTTAATGGTTGTTGTGGAAACTGCATAGAGACTTCTTTTCTTTATATGAAATGAAAACTGCATAGAGACACATGGAGGTTTTGCTTCGTTTTGGTTTTGATATACTTCCTCTTTTACAGATCAGCTTCTCTTTGAATATATGATGTTCATGTTTAGAGTATGAAGGCTCACATTTTTTGCAGGGTATGGAGGAAATGCTGATCCCCGTCCCGCTGGTGGATCAATCAAAGTTTCTAAAAGGAATCATAGACGATCGTATCGTCGTGTTATTACATGCACTAACAAAATTTAGACGAATATACATTATCTTGTGTGTCCTGCAGAAACAGGTATGGCTTGGATGGTGAACTGGGAGGTGTACATCAGGCACGGGTTCGTTTTGCCCACCGGGGAAAGGGACTCTATGGACCAAGAAGACGACGGCGAAGATGACGAGGCAATGGTGACGTGCAGTAATTTTGAGGAGCACTCGCTGAAGATCTGGAGATGCGCACGAACCGCGAAACAACAATCACAGCGCCTGCACTGCATCATGTCCTGCGAAAGTGCGAAGTACGTACGTGCCCCGAACAGCGCTGGTGAGAGCTCAAGAACACCGTCGTGACGGGCAGGGCACAGCACAGGCTGCTTTTTGGCCGCGGCGTGACGACCTTCCAACCTGTCGGGGCGTGCGTAGTCGGGAACGACGGACACCTGCGCCCGTGTAGTGTGATGTGGCCTCGTACCCGTACGTACTTAACCCAGGCGGGTCACGGGACGGGAGCCAGCCAGGCGTGCTGCTCGCGAGTCGCGACCAGATGCTTTCCTTGGCCGGTCAGGAGCTAGCTCAGTCGGCTAGGTGGGCTCTGGAGTGCCGGGCAGGGAAGGAAGGAAGGAAGGTACACCGGCGCGTGCGAATCGTTTGCTCCGTCACGGGATGACGGGGTGCTGCCGTGCTGGGCGCTCTGCCCGCCACGGCGTGCCGTCCTCCCTCCGCACGCTGGAGAGCAGAGCTCAGTTCAGCGGTGCGTGCCTACGTACGACCTGAGGAAAAGAAAACACGACATGTTCGGGGATCGAGTGGAGTTTTGACAAGTCGGCAGACGGATCAGCACTAAGCACGGAGGCACGATAACCTCCACGTGGTTCGTACTTTCTACCCACGGCCATGGCCGGACGGACGCACGGCCGGGTTCCGTCCCTGTCGCGCCAAATGGACTCGATCGAGAGCAACGTTGACGACTCGCAAAAAAGGAAAGAAGAAAGAAGCACAACGTTGACGTGAAAGAGGAGTCACACGATGCGCGCCCCTTTCCCCGTTCCGTGGCCGCGATGGCGCGCATCCGCCCCGCTCGTGCGCGCAGGCCGACTAATTCCACGGTGCGATGCGATGACACCTTCTGCTCTGCTTGTGGATCGAATGGGGAATAAAATTGTACGGCTGGTCTTACTAGCCTTATCTCAAGGTAACCAAAGCTTTCATTTGCTTGTTATTATGACTAGACCTCTAGAGCATCTTCCTCGCCGGATCACTGTCGCAGGTCGTCGACATGCCTCGCCCCCCGTATACCGCGCGTGGCATTTTCTCGTGCACAAGATAGGATTTAGGAACCTCTATCCTCATATAGCCGGATCATGGGCGCGAGACGGGCCCATGAATAATAGGTACATCGTCCTTTATCGCGTGTCGTGGGACGTAGAGGAATACGGTCCTCTTCCACTGGGAGAAAGGAGAGAGAGAAACGGTGGTAGTGCTCGCTCACCCAAGTGCGCCACACCAACGGAGAAATGCAGTGCCAAACTGACTATAAAATTTGATGTGTTGCCGCCGTGTCAGCCCCTGTTGGGAGGCCGAGATGGCGCATGTACGTGTGTGGGTCGAGCGTAAACCTGAGACCTGAGACGGGCCGAGAGCGACGTCTACCGGCGGCCATCATGGCCCGGCCGTTCGGCCGGTTCTCACTCGAGACCGATCGCCCGGGGGCTTTTGGCGTGCCCGCCGGAGGGGTACCCCACAGCCACCGGGGACTCGCCGCTTGTCGCGTCTGGGTTGCCGTCCGATGTGTGATCCAATTATGGATTGGGTCGTCTACAAAGTACAGTGTCAGTGCTTTGTAGTTGTATGATAATTGATGGATGACAGAGACGCAACTGTCAGCAGAGGCAGCCCGATTAGGGTGCAGCATGTTTGGTTCTTCCTCCTCTCATGGCCCCTTCGTTGTGTGTACCAAGCCGGTTTCTTCGACGTGCACATTTCTCCGGTTCCTTTTGCTATCAGCCGTCACGAGCTTGATCAATGAGCATGGCATGAGGTTGCTCCTAGGTGGACGCCTCATGTGGACGAGACTTGCCTGCTCCCCTCCCGTGTGCCCATCCGTGCTCCCGCATACGTGGCTTGATTTGATTGGAATAAAATAAGGCCCGGCCCCACCCCCTTAAAATCAGGGGGGGAGATGATTAGATTAGAAAGAAAAAAGAAAAAAAGACAGCCGTTGGATGAGGTGGGAGCATGGATGGGAGCACGGGAAGGGAGCAGGCAAGCCGGATCCGCCTCATGTAGGCTCGTTGCTGGTTTGTAGGGTCCACCGGTGAGTCGTTGCTGCCGCTGGCAATGGGCTGCACCGGATCATGCGCTTGTTTGGTATAGCTTTGTTGCCATGTTTTTTATTCGGTTTTGCTATTTATCAATTGCCTAAAAATGGAAATCAAACCAGTTGATTTCGACCAACATCTGAGATGGAGACGGGGGCGCCGCGACGAGCGACAACGAGGCATGGGGACATCGGTGAGGCCACCAGGAGTGACCCGGTGCCAAGGACAAAGTAGTAGCAGCATCACCGGTCGAGAGAGTCGGAGGATGACGGGTTCTGGTGCCCGGGGGAGAGAGGGTGGCCGTTGTCGACGGGAAGTGAGTTCTGGGCCCACGTCGTGGCATGCATGCCCCGAATGGGTTATCCACGTCGTCGCTCCTCCACTCCTCCCTCACCTCTCCCGAAAAGGAAGGTGTTCGACTACTTGACATAAAAAAGCCCGAGTCATCCAAGACAAGGAGATCAAAAGGAGGACAGCTGAACCGACCAAGGTGGACTATAAATATGCAAGACCCGGACGAGGAGAGGACAAACTTCTAATTCCCCGGCAAAGACGACAGAAGGATCAAAGCCCTAGTTTAGCCATATTCAATCTAAGCCACCTCATCTAGCTCAAATACCAGCTAACCTCATATCAAAGTTACTAGCCCCCCTTTTGTACTCGTTGATATATTTGTTCCATGAGATAATTCCATATTAGCAGGATTAGGATTGTTACTAGCATCGCAGGGGCCCGAACCTAGGTAAATCTATGTCATGTGTCTGTCCAGTAGCTAGAGGTTAGGTCTCACTATCATACCAATCCACGTATGTTACAATACCTGTGTTTGGTACTTTGCAAAACACGACTCATAGTCACCAGTGGATAGATCGTAGCATGGTTTAGAGGGAGACAGGGGCATCGGCTTAGGCAGGGAAGTGCGGTGGTTCCAGGAGGAAGAAGGACAATGCATCTTCTGGGAGGGGGGGGGAGGGGATGACCAAAACCGTTGGATCTCACTCCAACCACCCGGACGAAATCGTTTGAAACATTTTTCCCGGTCAACCGTTGAATAGGCGGTCTGCTTTTTGTTTGATTTATATTTCATTTGTTGTGTAAGGAGGGTCGGACCTAATATTTTGAAGGCCCTAGTGTGAATTATATACAATGGACCTAACACCAATAATAGGGTAAAAATAACACTTTCATCGGTATATATTGCATATCATGAAAATCAAAGTCATAATTATATAAAAAATTGTAATTTTAATTATCAAATAAGGTCTTAATATACAGTGCATCTATGATAAATGGTACAAGTGATGATTATATACCATACATATACTTAGTCGTGAGCAACCATTTAACAAATATATTGTAGTGTTGTGTCGGGGGATGAGGGCAAGGGTCCCCTAATATGGGAGCAAGCCCCCCCCTCCTATAATATATAAATGGGGAGCGGGCCAAACCCCATAATTCTAACTTAAATTCTTTTTTTTAGGAAATTCTAACTTAACTATGCATTCATGGTTTTTTCTAGGGAAGCCGGACGTGCGGGTGTCCAAGTTGATCGGCACCGGCGCGGACACTGTCATCACCATCGGCGAGGCGGTGACGCTTTTGAAGAACTGCATATGAGCAAGCAAGCACTTCGTCGTTCACGTGACAACAGACACCTACGGTGAACACATTGTCATATCAAATGTCTACAACAACTTGGCGTTGATCGACGGTGGAATCGGCCGGACAGTCATCACAAAGAACCTGTTTGACAGGACTGGTCACAAGCCACGAAGAAGTAAGCTTCCACCGATCGTCTTCTTCACATCAATTCAAGTACGTGCATGCATCACATACTTAATACCAGGACACTAGCAGCTAGTATCCTCTTTCCTACCTACAGTTTTGCTTCTTCTAGTGAGTGGAGTACTAATATATCTGTAGGGCCAAAGAGGACCATTGTCCCCCCCCCCCCCAAATATCCATTATGTATACCCATAATGTTAGGATTAAGTATCAAAGGTTAGTCGAACTTGAAGCATAATTTGCATTATTTGCCCTTCAACAATCTCTGTCAAGTTCTGCCGCTCTATACATACATGCAGTCTTGCAGACATGGAAATCAAATTTCAGGTGGTCACCACTTTGCTTCACTACAAGTTTGAGCTAGTTATCGTGAAAGTAGAGTTATATGAAAATGTCTAGGACCGGACCAAGGAGGAATTTGAGGCAAGCGTAATAAAGACAAATATTGTGAAGGAGAAGATTAAAAGTGACATATTTCAACTGAAAGATGGGAAAGGTGTTCATGAAAGCACGAAAGTTCACAAGAGATCTAATAAACAGTATGCCGGGCTTGGAGGTAAAGGACTAAAGGTCATTAAAGAAAATGGAGAGAGAGTTATGGAAGGAGTGTCAAATAGTTTCTTTGTGCAGCACTCGCTGAGAGGTGATTACCTTTTTTCTAAAGATGCTATATACTCCTATAACAATATGTTCGATACATGAGTACCAGTTTTATTTACTTTTGCTATTTTCATACTTCCCAGGAAAGAAAAGCAAAGAGGAGTTGTCACCAAGGTTTGTGCTACAAAAGATATAAATTTATAAAACAAAGGATTTGTGGGAACTGGGTCAACCCTATATATATATATATATAGTTATTATTCATCACCCAGGGTACAGAATAAATCATTCTTCACCCGTGGTAATCTTACGATCGCTTCCTAAATAAATTAGGTTTACAATATAAATAGTTACATGCATATTGATTCAACATGTAAAATTTGATATAAAAAATTAAAATATAGGTTAAGACCAAAAAAATCACATTTTATGTATGTTTTACATTGTGTTCCTACATTCATAATTTTACATAACATAAAATATTTTTTAGGCGAGTACGTATTTTCTTACGTTCTCTTTTTATGTATGAAATAAGACAAAATTTACGAAACGTAAAAATATGTTGCATTGATGTCAAAATAGAGAGGGAGTGAAGAATAACTATTCCTCACCCAGGGTGACGGATAGCGCGACCCTATATATATATATAATGTACAGGTTACACAGTTGGGCTACGTTACAAAGTCTAACACCCTCCCTCAATCTCAACTCACTCCTGATGCATCTAGGAGGTTGAGATTGCGCCTACAGACCTCAAACATAGGAGAAGGTAGAGGCTTGGTCAAGATGTCTGCAAGTTGATCCTTTGAGCAGATAAACTTGATCTGTAGTAGCTTATGTGCAACATGTTCCCTCACAAAATGATAGTCAATTTCAATGTGTTTGGTCCGTGCATGGAACACCGGGTTTGTCGAAAGAAACGTAGCACCGATGTTGTCACACCAAAGAACTGGAGGATGTGGCTGGGAGATGCCCAGCTCTCAAAGTAGAGACTCGATCCATATAAGCTCGGCAGTCGCATTGGCAACTGCTTTGTACTCGGCTTCTGTGCTGCTGCGAGAAACAGTGGCTTGCTTGCGTGCACTCCAGGCGATCAACTTAGGGCCCAGAAACACAACATATCCCCCCGTAGATCGCCTGTTATCCGGACACCCAGCCCGATCAGCATCTAAAAATGCAGATAGAACTGACGAGGAACTGGGTCGCAGGTGAAGACCATAGGAAACAGTGAGACGCACATAACGAAGAATGCGCTTCACAGCAGACCAGTGCACATCAGTAGGTGAATGAAGATACTGGCATACCCTGTTAACCGCAAAGAAGATATCAGGGCGTGTGATCGTCAGATACTGCAAGCCACCAACAATACTCCGATACTCCATCGCATCCGTAGGAGACAGAATAGTACCACCAGTAGCCGAGAGCTTGTCGGTGGAGGGCATGGGTGTGGGGGAAGGCTTGCACTTGAGCATACCAGCACGACGCAAGAGGTCAAGATAGTACTTCTTCTGGGTGAGAGCTAAGCTGCCGCAAGACTGATGTGCAACTTCAATGCCCAGGAAGAAGTGAAGCTGTCCCAAATCCTTAACCGCGAAATCTCTGCCAAGTGCAGTCACAAGAGCATCAGCAGCCGTTGCAGAGCAGCTGAACAGAATAATGTCATCCACGTACACAAGCAAATACACAGTCACACTGGGGTGCTGAAATAAGAACAGCGGGTTGTCAGCTGTCGACGGAACGAAGCCATGAGTACGAAGAGCCGAAGCGAGGCGAGCATGCCAGGCATGGGGCGCCTGCTTCAGTCCATAGAGAGCCTTCGTCAGACGTCAGAGATGATGAGGTTGATCATGATCAACAAATCCTGGTGGCTGCCGCATGTAAACCTCCTCTTCAAGCAGCCCATGGAGAAAAGCATTCTGCACATCAAGATGTTGAAGAGACCATCCATGAGAGACTGCAAGAGACAGGAGAAGCCGAATAGTAGTAGGCTTAACAACTGGGTTGAATGTATCCTCATAGTCTAGACCATGATGCTGCTTAAACCCCTTAGCCACAAGACGCGCCTTGTAGCGCTCAATAGACCCATCCGCATGTCTCTTGACTTTTGAAAACCCACTTCGAATCAATGATGTTGCGCAAGGCGGAGGGGTAACCAGTGTCCAGGTCTCATTATGCATAAGGGCGTGGTACTCTTGCTCCATAGCAGCCCTCCAGTGAGGGATACTCATAGCGGCCTCATAGCTGCGTGGTTCAACAATGGGATCTACAACAGCATGAGAAAGACAGGCAGCCAAGTATGTGGCAATACCATCAGTACGCTGCTTGGGAAGAACGATACCGCCGCGGCTGTGAGTATGCGGACGCTACGGTGCAACGAGTACAGGAGCAGGCGGCACCAATCCTGGAGACGTCGACAAAGGAGATCGGGCGACGGGGGCCCAGGCGAGGCGAATATATTCTCAGCCGACCAGGTGAGAGGGGCGGCAGAGAAGTACGGGCGGGCGACTTAGATGATGACGGTGAAGGAAATATGCCCTAGAGGCAATAATAAAGTTATTATTTATTTCCTTATATCATGATAAATGTTTATTATTCATGCTAGAATTGTATTAACCGGAAACGTAATACTTGTGTGAATACATAGACAAACAAAATGTCACTAGTATGCCTCTACTTGACTAGCTCGTTAATCGAAGATGATTATGTTTCCTAACCATAGACATGAGTTGTCATTTGATTAACGGGATCACATCATTAGGAGAATGATGTGATTGACATGACCCATTCCATTAGCTTAGCACCCGATCGTTTAGTATGTTGCTATTGCTTTCTTCATGACTTATACATGTTCCTATGACTATGAGATTATGCAACTCCCGTTTACCAGAGGAACACTTTGTGTGCTACCAAACGTCACAACGTAACTTGGCGATTATAAAGGTGCTCTACAGGTGTCTCCAAAGGTACATGTTGGGTTGGCGTATTTCGAGATTAGGATTTGTCGCTCCGATTGTGGAGAGGTATCTCTGGGCCCTCTCGGTAATACACATCACTTAAGCCTTGCAAGCAATGCAACTAATAAGTTAGTTGCAAGATGATGTATTACGGAACGAGTAAAGAGACTTGCCGGTAACGAGATTGAACTAGGTATTGAGATACCGACGATCGAATCTCGGGCAAGTAACATACCGATGACAAAGGGAACAACGTATGTTGTTATGCGATCTGACCGATAAAGATCTTCGTAGAATATGTAGGAGCCAATATGAGCATCCAGGTTCCGCTATTGGTTATTGACCGGAGATGTGTCTCGGTCATGTCTACATTGTTCTCGAACCCGTAGGGTCCGCACGCTTAACATTACGATGACAGTTTCATTATGAGTTTATATATTTTGATGTACCGAAGGTTGTTCGGAGTCCCAGATGTGATCATGGACTTGACGAGGAGTCTCGAAATGGTTGAGACATAAATATCGATATATTGGACGACTATATTTGGACACCGGAAAGGCTCCGGGTAAGATTGGGACAATACCGGATCACCGGGAGGTTATCGGAACCCCCCGGGAGGTATATGGGCCTTATTGGGCCTTAGTGGAAAGGAGGGGAAAGGAGCAAGGGAGGGGGCGCGCCCCCCCAAGCCCAATCCGAATTGGGAGGGGGGCGGTGTTGGGGAACGTAGCAGAAATTCAAAATTTTCTACGCATCACCAAGATCAATCTATGGAATAATCTAGCAACGAGGGAAGGAGAGTGCATCTACATACCCTTGTAGATCGCTAAGCGGAAGAGTTCAAGTGAACGGGGTTGATGGAGTCGTACTCGTCGTGATCCAAATCACCGATGATCCTAGTGCCGAACGGACGGCACCTCCGTGTTCAACACACGTACAGCCCGGTGACGTCTCCTACGCCTTGATCCAGCAAGGGGAGAAGGAGAGGTTGGGGAAGACTCCATCCAACAGCAGCACGACGGCGTGGTGGTGGTGGAGGAGCGTGGTACTCCAGCAGGGCTTCGCCAAGCACCGCAAGAGACGAGGAGGGTGAGGGGTAGGGCTGCGCCAAGAAGGAGATGTTCCCGTGTGTATGGCAGCCCAAAACCCCACTATATATAGGGGAAAGGGAGGGGCTGCGCCCCCACCTAGGTTTCCACCCCTAGGGGTGGCGGCCAGCCCTAGATCCCATCTAGGGGGGCGGCCAAGGGGGGAGAGAGGGGGGCGCACCACTAGGTGGGCCTTAGGCCCATCTGAGCCTAGGGTTTCCCCCTTTTCCCTTCTCTCTTCGCCTTGGGCCCTGGTGGGGGGCGCACCAGCCCACCTGGGGCCGGTCCCCTCTCACACTTGGCCCACGCAGCCCTCTGGGGCAGGTAGCCCCACCTGGTGGACCCCCGGGACCCTCCCGATGGTCCCGGTACGTTACCGATAGCACCCGAAACTTTTCCGGTGACCAAAACAGGACTTCCCATATATAAATCTTTGCCTCCGGACCATTCCGGAACTCCTCGTGATGTCCGGGATCTCATCCGGGACTCCGAACAACATTCGGTAACCGCGTACATACTTTCCCTATAACCCTAGCGTCATCGAACCTTAAGTGTGTAGACCCTACGGGTTCGGGAACCATGCAGACATGATCGAGACACCTCTCCGGCCAATAACCAACAGCGGGATCTGGATACCCATGTTGGCTCCCACATGTTCCACGATGATCTCATCGGATGAACCACGATGTCGAGGATTCAATCAATCCCGTATTCAATTCCCTTTGTCTAGCGGTACGATACTTGCCCGAGATTCGATCGTCGGTATCCCGATACCTTGTTCAATCTCGTTACCGGCAAGTCTCTTTACTCGTTCCGTAACACATCATCCCGTGATCAACTCCTTGGTCACATTGTGCACATTATGATGATGTCCTACTGAGTGGGCCCAGAGATACCTCTCCGTTTACACGGAGTGACAAATCCCAGTCTTGATTCGTGCCAACCCAATAGACACTTTCGGAGATACCTGTAGTATACCTTTATAGCCACCCAGTTACGTTGTGACGTTTGGCACACCCAAAGTACTCCTACGGTATCCGGGAGTTGCACAATCTCATGGTCTAAGGAAATGATACTTGACATTAGAAAAGCTTTAGCATACGAACTACACGATCTTTGTGCTAGGCTTAGGATTGGGTCTTGTCCATCACAGCATTCTCCTAATGATGTGATCCTGTTATCAACGACATCCAATGTCCATGGTCAGGAAACCGTAACCATCTATTGATCAATGAGCTAGTCAACTAGAGGCTTACTAGGGACATGGTGTTGTCTATGTATCCACACATGTAACTGAGTTTCCTATCAATACAATTCTAGCATGGATAATAAACGATTATCATGAACAATGAAATATATAATAATAACTAATTTATTATTGCCTCTAGGGCATATTTCCAACAGTCTCCCACTTGCACTAGAGTCAATAATCTAGTTCACATCGCCATGTGATTAACACTCACAGGTCACATCGCCATGTGACCAACATCCAAAGAGTTTACTAGAGTCACTAATCTAGTTCACATCACTATGTGATTAATACTCAATGAGTTCTGGGTTTGATCATGTTATGCTTGTGAGAGAGGTTGTAGTCAACGGGTCTTGCCATATTCAGATCCCTATGTACTTCGCAAAACTTTATGTCATATCGTAGATGCTGCTACCACGTTCCACTTGGAGCTATTCCAAATTATTGTTCCATTATACGTATCCGGTATCTCTACTCGGAGCTATCCGGATAGGTGTTAAGCTTGCATCGACGTAACTCTTTATGTCGAACTCTTTATCACCTCCATAACCGAGAAACATTTCCTTATTCCTCTTAGGATAATTTTGACCGCTATCTGGTGATCTACTCCTAGATCACCTTTGTACCCTCTTGCCAGACATGTGACAAGTCACACATCTGGTGCGGTACTCAGCATGGCATACCGTATAGAGCCTATGACAAAAGCATAGGGGACGACCTTCGTCCTTCCTCTTTCTTCTGCCGTGGTCAATCTTCGAGTCTTACTCAACTTCACACCTTACAACTCAGGTGAGAACCCCTTCTTTGACTGATCTATTTTGAACTCTTTCAAAAACATGTCAAGGTGTGCGTTCTTTGAAAGTATCATCAGGCGTCTTGATCTATCTCTATAGATCTTGATGCCCAATTTGTAAGCAGCTTTATCCAGGTCTTCCTTTGAAAAACACTCTTCAAACAACCGTTTATGCTTTCCAGAAATTCTACATTATTTCAGATCTTACAATATGTCATCCACATATACTTATCAGAAATGTTGTAGTGCTCCCACTCACTTTCTTGTAAATACAAGTTTCTAGCAAACATTGTATAAACCTAAAAGCTTTGATCACTCCATCAAAGCATGTATTCTGACTCCGAGATGCTTGCTCTAGTCCATAGAAGGATTGCTGGAGCAAGCATACATTTCAGCATCCTTAGGATCGACAAAACCTTTTATTGTATCACATACAAACTTTTCTTACGGAAACTGGTAAGAAAACTTGTTTTGGCATCCATCTGTCAGATTTCATAATCGAAAAATACAGCTAATGCTAACATGATTCCGACGTACTTAAGCATCGCTATGGGTGAGAAATTCTCATCGTAGTCAACTCCTTGAACTTGTGAAAATACTCTTTCCCACAAGTCGAGCTTCATAGAAGGTAACATTACCGACCACATCCGTCTTCTTCTTAAAGATCCATTTATCTCAATAGCTTGCCGATCATCGGGCAAGTCCACCAAAGTCCATACTTTGTTCTGATATATGGATCCTATCTCGGATTTCATGGCTTCTAACCATTTGTCGGAATACGGGCCCACCATCGCTTCTCCATAGCTCGTAGGTTCATTGTTGTCTAACAACATGATATCTAAGACAGGATTACCATACCGCTTAGGAGTAGTACATATCCTTGTCGACCTACGAGGTTCGATAGCAACTTGATCCGAAGCTTCATGATCACTATCATTAACTTCCTATTCAACAGACGTAGGCGCCACAGAAAACATCTTTCTATGTTGCATCACTTTCTGGTTGAAATAAAGGTTCAACAACCTCATCAAGTTCTATCTTCCTCCCACTCAATTCTTTCGAGAGAAACTCCTTCTCGAGAAAGGACCCGTTCTTAGCGACAAACAATTTGCCCTCGGATCTGAGATAGAAGGTATACCCAACTGTCACCTTTGGGTATCCTATGAAGATGTGTTTGTCCGCTTTGGGTTCGAGCTTCTCCGACTGAAGCCTTAAGCATCGCAGCCCCAAACATTAGGAAACGACAACTTTGGTTTCTTGCCAAACCAATGTTCACACGGCGTCGTCTCAACGGACTTATATTGTGTCCTATATAAAGTGAATGCAGCTGTCTCTTATGCATAACCTCAAAATAATAGCGGTAGATCGGTAAGAGACATCATAGATCGCACCATATCTCATAGTGTTTGATTACGACGTCCGGATACACCATTACCTTGTGGTGTTCCAGGTGGCTTCAACTGTGAAATAATTCCACAATGTCTTAAGTGATTGCCAAACTCATAACTCAGAAAATCCCCTTTTGATCAGATCGTAGGAACATGATCTTATTGTTATGATGATTCTTAACTTCACTCTGAAATCGCTTGAACTTTTCAAACGTTTCAGACTTGTGCTTCATTAAGTAGATATACCTATATCTACTCAAATCGTCAGTGAAGATGAGAAAATATCGATATCCACTGCACGCTTCAATTCTCATTGGATCACACGCATCAACATGCATGATCTCCAACAAGTCACTTGCCCGTTTCATTGTACCTGAAAGCGGGGTCTTGGTCATCCTGCCCATGAGGCATGGCTCGCATGTGTCAAGCGATTCAAAATCAAGTGACTCCAAACATCCATTGACATGGAGTTTCTTCATGCATCTTACGCCAATATGACCTAAGCGGCAGTGCCACGAGAAAGTGGTACTATCATTATTAACTCTACATCTTTTGGCGTGAACATGTGTATTACCACGACCGAGATTCAATGAACCATTCACATATGGTGCATGACCATGAAAGGTATCATTCATGTAAACAGAATAACCATTATTCTCTAACTTAAATGAATGACCGTATTGCAATGAACATGATCTAATCATATTCATGCTCAACGTAGACACCTGATAACATTTATCTAGGTTCAATACTAATCCCGAAGGCAGATGGAGCGTGCGATGGTGATCTCATCAACTTTGGAAACACTTCCAACACACATCGTCACCTCGCCCTTAGCCAGTCTCCGTTTAGTCCGTAGCTTTTGCTTCAAGTCACCGGTAATAGCAACTGAACCGGTATCCAATACCCAGGTGCTACCAGGAGTACTAGCGAGGTACACATTAATAACATGTATATACTTTGTTGAAGTTGCCAGCCTTCTTATCTACCATGCATTTAGGGTAATTCCGCTACCAGTGACCGTCCCCTTTACAATAGAAGCACTTAGTCTCGGGTTTGGGTTCAACCTTGGGTTCCTTTACTGGAGCGGCAACTGGTTTGCCATCCATGAAGTTTCCCTTCTAGCCCTTGCCCTTCTTGAAACCAGTGGTCTTATTAAACCATCAACACTTGATGCTCCTTCTTGATTTCTACCTTTTGCGGTCTTAAGCACCGCGAACAGCTCCGGGATCAACTCCATCCCTTGCATGTCATAGTTCATCACGAAGATCTAGTAGCTTAGTGATAGTGGCTAGAGAACTCTATCAATCACTATCTTATCTGGAAGTTTAACTCCCACTTGATTTAAGTGATTGTAGCACCCAGACATTCTGAGCACATGCTCACTAGCTGAGCTATTCTCCTCCATGTTGTTGGCAAAAGAACTTGTCAGAGGTCTCACACCTCTTAACACGGGCATGAGCCTGAAATCCCAATTTCAGCTCTTGGAACATCTCATATGTTCTATGGCGTTCAAAACGTCAATGGAATCCCGATTCTAAGCCGTAAAGTATGGTGCACTAAACTATCAACTTGTCATCATGATGTGTCTGTCAGGTGTTTACAACATCCACAGACGACATTGTAGGGGTTTGCACATCGAGCGGTGCATCAAAGACGTAAGCCTTCTGTGTAGCAGTGAGGACACTCCTCGGACTACGGACCTAGTCCGCATCAGTGCTTACAATATCTTTCAACTTGGTCTTTCTCTAGGAATGTATTGAAACAGGGAGCTACAACGTGAGCTATTTATCTACAACATATTTGCAAAGACAATTTAGACTATGTTCATGACAACTGAGTTCATTTAATGAACTCCCACTCAGATAGACATCCCTCTAGTCATCTAAGTGAAACATGATCTGAGTCAACTAGGCCGTGTCCGATCATCACGTGAGACGGACTAGTCAACATCGGTGAACATCTTCATGTTGATCGTATCTTGTATACGACTCATGCTCGACCTTTCGGTCTTCCGTGTTCCGAGGCCATGTCTGTACATTCTAGGCTCGTCAAGTCAACCTAAGTGTTTTTGCTGTGTAAATCTGGCTTACACCCGTTGTATTCGAACTTTAGAATCTATCACACCCGATCATCACGTGGTGCTTTGAAACGACGAACCTTCGCAACGGTGCACAGTTAGGGGGAACACCTTTCTTGAAATTTTAGTGAGGGATCATCTTATTTAATCTACCGTCGTTCTAAGAAAATAAGATGTAAAACATGATAAACATCACATGCAATCAAATAGTGACATGATATGGCCAATATCATTTTGCTCCTTTTGATCTCCATCTTCGGGGCTCCATGATCATCGTTGTCACCGGCATGACACCATGATCTCCATCATCATGATCTCCATCATCGTGTCTTCTTGAAGTTGTCTTGTCATCTATTACTTCTACTACTATGGCTAATGCTTTAGCAATAAAGTAAAGTAATTACATGACGTTTATGTTGACACGCAGGTCATAAATAAATAAAGACAACTCCTATGGCTCCTGCCGGTTGTCATACTCATCGACATGCAAGTCGTGATTCCTATTACAAGAACATGATCAATCTCATACATCACATATATCATTCATCACATCCTTTTGGCCATATCACATCACAAGGCATATGCTGCAAAAACAAGTTAGACGTCCTCTAATTGTTGTTGCAAGTTTTTACGTGGCTGCTATAGGTTTCTAGCAAGAACGTTTCTTACCTACGCCAAAACCACAACGTGATATGCCAATTTCTATTTACCCTTCATAAGGACCCTTTTCATCAAATCCGATCCGACTAAAGTGGGAGAGACAGACACCCGCTAGCCACCTTATGCAACTAGTGCATGTCAGTCGGTGGAACCAGTCTCACGTAAGAGTACGTGTAAGGTCGGTCCGGGCCGCTTCATCCCACGATGCCGCCGAATCAAGATAAGACTAGTAACGGCAAGTAAATTGACAAAATCAACGCCCACAACTGCTTTGTGTTCTACTCGTGCATATGAACTACGCATAGACCTAGCTCATGATGCCACTGTTGGGGAACGTAGCAGAAATTCAAAATTTTCTACGCATCACCAAGATCAATCTATGGAGTAATCTAGCAATGAGGGAAGGAGAGTGCATCTACATACCCTTGTAGATCGCTAAGCGGAAGCGTTCAAGTGAACGGGGTTGATGGAGTCGTACTCGTCGTGATCCAAATCACCGATGATCCTAGTGCCGAACGGACGGCACCTCCGTGTTCAACACATGTACAGCCCGGTGACGTCTCCTACGCCTTGATCCATCAAGGGGAGAAGGAGAGGTTGGGGAAGACTCCATCCAGCAGCAGCACGATGGCGTGGTGGTGGTGGAGGAGCGTGGTACTCCAGCAAGGCTTCGCCAAGCACCGCAAGAGACGAGGAGGGTGAGGGGTAGGGCTGCGCCAAGGAGATGTTCCCGTGTGTATGGCAGCCCAAAACCCCACTATATATAGGGGAAAGGGAGGGGCTGCGCCCCCACCTAGGTTTCCACCCCTAGGGGTGGCGGCCAGCCCTAGATCCCATCTAGGGGGGCGGCCAAGGGGGGAGAGAGGGGGGCGCACCACTAGGTGGGCCTTAGGCCCATCTGAGCCTAGGGTTTCCCCCTTTTCCCTTCTCTCTTCGCCTTGGGCCCTGGTGGGGGGGCGCACCAGCCCACCTGGGGCTGGTCCCCTCTCACACTTGGCCCACGCAGCCCTCTGGGGCAGGTAGCCCCACCTGGTGGACCCCCGGGACCCTCCCGGTGGTCCCGGTATGTTACCGATAGCACCCGAAACTTTTCCGGTGACCAAAACAGGACTTCCCATATATAAATCTTTACCTCCGGACCATTCCGGAACTCCTCGTGATGTCCGGGATCTCATCCGGGACTCCGAACAACATTCCCTATAACCCTAGCGTCATCGAACCTTAAGTGTGTAGACCCTACGGGTTCGGGAACCATGCAGACATGACCGAGACACCTCTCCGGCCAATAACCAACATCGGGATCTGGATACCCATGTTGGCTCCCACATGTTCCACGATGATCTCATCGGATGAACCACGATGTCGAGGATTCAATCAATCCTGTATTCAATTCCCTTTGTCTAGCGGTACGATACTTGCCCGAGATTCGATCGTCGGTATCCCGATACCTTGTTCAATCTCGTTACCGGCAAGTCTCTTTACTCGTTCCGTAACACATCATCCCATGATCAACTCCTTGGTCACATTGTGCACATTATGATGATGTCCTACCGAGTGGGCCCAGAGATACCTCTCCGTTTACACGGAGTGACAAATCCCAGTCTCGATTCGTGCCAACCCAACAGGCACTTTCGGAGATACCTGTAGTGTACCTTTATAGCCACCCAGTTACGTTGTGACGTTTGGCACAGCCAAAGCACTCCTATGGTATCCGGGAGTTGCACAATCTCATGGTCTAAGGAAATGATACTTGACATTAGAAAAGCTTTAGCATACGAACTACACGATCTTTGTGCTAGGCTTAGGATTGGGTCTTGTCCATCACATCATTCTCCTAATAATGTGATCCCGTTATCAACGACATCCAATGTCCATGGTCAGGAAACCGTAACCATCTATTGATCAACGAGCTAGTCAACTAGAGGCTTACTAGGGACATGGTGTTGTCTATGTATCCACACATGTATCTGAGTTTCCTATCAATACAATTCTAGCATGGATAATAAACGATTATCATGAACAATGAAATATATAATAATAACTAATTTATTATTTCCTCTAGGGCATATTTCCAACAGCCGGCCCCCCTTTCCTTCCTCCCTCCTTCCTCTTCATTCCCTCTCCTACTCCTAATAGGAAAAAGGGGAGTCCTACTCCCGCTGCGAGTTGGACTCCCCCCTTGGGCGCGCCACCCTCCTTGGCCGGCCCCCTCCTCCACTCCTTTATATACGGGGGCGGGGGGCACCCCAGAGACACAACAATTGATGATTGATCTCTTAGCCGTGTGCGGTTCCCCCCTCCACCATAATCCTCGATAATATTGTAGCGGTGCTTAGGCGAAGCCCTGCGACGGTAGAACATCAAGATTGTCACCACGCCGTCGTGCTGACGGAACTCATCCCCGACACTTTGCTGGATCGAAGTCCGGGGATCGTCATCGAGCTGAACGTGTGCAAAAACTCGGAGGTGCCGTAGTTTCGGTGCTTGATCGGTCGGGCCGTGAAGACGTACAACTACATCAACCGCGTTGTTATAACGCTTCTGCTTCCGGTCTATGAGGGTACTTAGACAACACTCTCCCCTCTCGTTGCTGTGCATCACCATGATCTTGCGTGTGCGTAGGAATTTTTTTGAAATTACTACGTTCCCCAACAGTGGCATCTGAGCCTAGGTTTTATGTGTTGATGTTATATGCACGAGTAGAACACAAGTGAGTTGTGGGCGATATAAGTCATACTGCTTACCAGCATGTCATACTTTGGTTCGGCGGTATTGTTGGATGAAGCGGCCCGGACCGACATTACGCGTACGCTTACGCGAGACTGGTTCTACTGACGTGCTTTTCACACAGGTGGCTGGCGGGTGTCAGTTTCTCCAACTTTAGTTGAACCGAGTGTGTCTACGCCCGGTCCTTGCAAAGGTTAAAACAGCACCAACTTGACAAACTATCGTTGTGGTTTTTGATGCGTAGGTAAGATTGGTTCTTGCTAAGCCCGTAGCAGCCACGTAAAACTTGCAACAAACAAAGTAGAGGATGTCTAACTTGTTTTTGCAGGGCATGTTGTGATGTGATATGGTCAAGGCATGATGCTAAATTTTATTGTATGAGATGATCATGTTTTGTAACCAAGTTATCGGCAACTGGCAGGAGCCATATGGTTGTCGCTTTATTGTATGCAATGCAATCGCCCTGTAATGCTTTACTTTATCACTAAGCGGTAGCGATAGTCGTAGAAGCATAAGATTGGTGAGACGACAACGATGCTACGATGGAGATCAAGGTGTCGCGCCGGTGACGATGATGATCATGACGATGCTTCGGAGATGGAGATCACAAGCACAAGATGATGATGGCCATATCATATCACTTATATTGATTGCATGTGATGTTTATCTTTTATGCATCTTATCTTGCTTTGATTGACGGTAGCATTATAAGATGATCTCTCACTAAATTTTAAGATAAAAGTGTTCTCCCTGAGTATGCACCGTTGCCAAAGTTCGTCGTGCCCAGACACCACGTGATGATCGGGTGTGATAAGCTCTACGTCCATCTACAACAGCTGCAAGCCAGTTTTGCACACGCAGAATACTCAGGTTAAACTTGACGAGCCTAGCATATGCAGATATGGCCTCAGAACACTGAGACCAAAAGGTCGAGCGTGAATCATATAGTAGATATGATCAACATAGTGATGTTCACCATTGAAAACTACTCCATTTCACGTGATGATCGGTTATGGTTTAGTTGATTTGGATCACGTGATCACTTAGAAGATTAGAGGGATGTCTTTCTAAGTGGGAGTTCTTAAGTAATATGATTAATTGAACTTAAATTTATCATGAACTTAGTACCTGATAGTATCTTGCTTGTTTATGTTTTATTGTAGATAGATGGCCCGTGCCGTTGTTCCGTTGAATTTTAATGCGTTCCTTGAGAAAGCAAAGTTGAAAGATGATGGTAGCAATTATACGGACTGGGTCCGTAACTTGAGGATTATCCTCATTGCTGCACATAAGAATTACGTCCTGGAAGCACCGCTGGGTGCCAGGCCTGCTGCTGATGCAACTGACGATGTTAAGAACGTCTGGCAGAGCAAAGCTGATGACTACTCGATAGTTCAATGTGCCATGCTTTACGGCTTAGAACCGGGTCTTCAACGACGTTTTGAACGTCATTGAGCATATGAGATGTTCTAGGAGTTGAAGCTAATATTTCAAGCAAATGCCCGGATTGAGAGATATGAAGTCTCCAATAAGTTCTATAGCTGCAAGATGGAGGAGAACAGTTCTGTCAGTGAGCATATACTCAAAATATCTGGGTATAATAATCACTTGATTCAACTGGGAGTTAATCTTCCAGATGATTGCGTCATTGACAGAATTCTCCAATCACTTCCACCTAGCTAGATGAGCTTCGCGATGAACTATAATATGCAAGGGATGGATAAGACAATTCCTGAGCTCTTCGCAATGCTAAAAGCTGCGGAGGTAGAAATCAAGAAGGAGCATCAAGTGTTGATGGTCAGCAAGACCACTAGTTTCAAGAAAAAGGGCAAGGGGAAGAAGAAGGGGAACTTCAAGAAGAACAGCAAGCAAGTTGCTGCTCAGGAGAAGAAACCCAAGTCTGGACCTAAGCCTG
Source organism: Triticum urartu (assembly GCF_003073215.2). Lineage (NCBI taxonomy): Eukaryota > Viridiplantae > Streptophyta > Magnoliopsida > Poales > Poaceae > Triticum > Triticum urartu. Next base: position 606,128,435 of record NC_053024.1, on the reverse strand, counting down.
AAACTGAGTGTTTCTACTGCAAGCGGACTGGTCACTGGAAGCGGAACTGCCCCAAGTATTTGGCGGATAAGAAGGATGGCAAGGTGAACAAAGGTATATGTGATATACATGTTATTGATGTGTACCTTACTAGAGCTCGCAGTAGCACCTGGGTATTTGATACTGGTTCTGTTGCTAATATTTGCAACTTGAAACAGGGACTATGGATTAAGCGAACACTGGCGAAGGACGAGGTGACGATGCATGTGGGAAATGGTTCCAAAGTCGATGTGATCGCGGTCGGCACGCTACCTCTACATCTACCATCGGGATTAGTATTAGACCTAAATAATTGTTATTTGGTGCCAGCGTTGAGCATGAACATTATATCTGGATCTTGTTTGATGCGAGACGGTTATTCATTTAAATCGGAGAATAATGGTTGTTCTATTTATATGAGTAATATCTTTTATGGTCATGCACCCTTGAAGAGTGGTCTATTTTTGATGAATCTCGATAGTAGTGATACACATATTCATAATGTTGAAGCCAAAAGATGCAGAGTTGATAATGATAGTGCAACTTATTTGTGGCACTGCCGTTTAGGTCATATCGGTGTAAAGCGCATGAAGAAACTCCATACTGATGGACTTTTGGAACCACTTGATTATGAATCACTTGGTACTTGCGAACCGTGCCTCATGGGCAAGATGACTAAAACGCTATTCTCCGGTACTATGGAAAGAGCAACAGATTTGTTGGAAATCATACATACAGATGTATGTGGTCCAATGAATGTTGAAGCTCGTGGCGGATATCGTTATTTTCTCACCTTCACAGATGATTTAAGCAGATATGGGTATATCTACTTAATGAAACATAAGTTTGAAACATTTGAAAAGTTCAAAGAATTTCAGAGTGAAGTTGAAAATCATCGTAACAAGAAAATAAAGTTTCTACGATCTGATCGTGGAGGAGAATATTTGAGTTACGAGTTTGGTTTACATTTGAAACAATGCGGAATAGTTTCGCAACTCACGCCACCCGGAACACCACAGCGTAATGGTGTGTCCGAACGTCGTAATCGTACTTTAGTTGATATGGTGCGATCTATGATGTCTCTTACAGATTTACCGCTATCGTTTTGGGGTTATGCTTTAGAGACGACCGCATTCATGTTAAATAGGGCACCATCAAAATCCGTTGAGACGACGCCTTATGAACTATGGTTTGGCAAGAAACCAAAGTTGTCGTTTCTGAAAGTTTGGGGCTGCGATGCTTATGTGAAAAAGCTTCAACCTGATAAGCTCGAACCTAAATCAGAGAAATGTGTCTTCATAGGATACCCGAAGGAGATTGTTGGGTACACCTTCTATCACAGATCCGAAGGCAAGACATTTGTTGCAAAGAATGGATCCTTTATAGAGAAGGAGTTTCTCTCGAAAGAAGTGAGTGGGAGGAAAGTAGAACTTGATGAGGTAACTGTACCTGCTCCCTTATTGGAAAGTAGTACATCACAGAAACCGGTTTCTGTGACACCTACACCAATTAGTGAGGAAGCTAATAATGATGATCATGAAACTTCAGAACAAGTTACTACTGAACCTCCTAGATCAACCAGAGTAAGATCCGCACCAGAGTGGTACGGTAATCCTGTTCTGGAAGTCATGCTACTAGATCATGATGAACCTACGAACTATGAAGAAGCAATGGTGAGCCTAGATTCCGCAAAATGGCTTGAAGCCATGAAATCTGAGATGGGATCCATGTATGAGAACAAAGTGTGGACTTTGGTTGACTTGCCCAATGACCGGCAAGCAATTGAAAATAAATGGATCTTCAAGAAGAAGACTGACGCTGACGGTAATGTTTCTGTCTACAAAGCTCGACTTGTCGCAAACGGTTTTCGACAAGTTCAAGGAATTGACTACGATGAGACCTTCTCACCCGTAGCGATGCTTAAGTCTGTCCGAATCATGTTAGCAATTGCCGCATTTTATGATTATGAAATTTGGCAGATGGATGTCAAAACTGCATTCCTGAATGGATTTCTGGAAGAAGAGTTGTATATGATGCAGCCGGAAGGTTTTGTCGATCCAAAAGGAGCTAACAAAGTGTGCAAGCTCCAGCGATCCATTTATGGACTGGTGCAAGCATCTCGGAGTTGGAATAAACGCTTTGATAGTGTGATCAAAGCATTTGGTTTTGTACAGACTTTTGGAGAAGCCTGTATTTACAAGAAAGTGAGTGGGAGCTCTATAGCATTTCTGATATTATATGTGGATGACATATTGCTAAACGGAAAATGATATAGAATTTCTGGATAGCATAAAGGGATACTTGAATAAGAGTTTTTCAATGAAAGACCTCGGTGAAGCTGCTTACATATTGGGCATTAAGATCTATAGAGATAGATCAAGACGCTTAATTGGACTTTCACAAAGCACATACCTTGACAAAGTTTTGAAGAAGTTCAAAATGGATCAAGCAAAGAAAGGATTCTTGCCTGTGTTACAAGGTGTGAAGTTGAGTAAGACTCAATGCCCAACCACTGCAGAAGATAGAGAGAAAATGAAAGATGTTCCCTATGCTTCAGCCATAGGCTCTATCATGTATGCAATGTTGTGTACCAGACCTGATGTGTGCCTTGCTATAAGTGGTACCAAAGTAATCCAGGAGTGGATCACTGGACAGCGGTCAAGAACATCCTGAAATACTTGAAAAGGACTAAGGATATGTTTCTCGTATATGGAGGTGACAAAGAGCTCATCGTAAATGGTTACGTTGATGCAAGCTTTGACACTGATCCGGACGATTCTAAATCGCAAACCGGATACATATTTACATTAAACGGTGGAGCTGTCAGTTGGTGCAGTTCTAAACAAAGCGTCGTGGCGGGATCTACATGTGAAGCGGAGTACATAGCTGCTTCGGAAGCAGCAAACGAAGGAGTCTGGATGAAGGAGTTCATATCCGATCTAGGTGTCATACCTAGTGCATCGGGTCCAATGAAAATCTTTTGTGACAATACTGGTGCAATTGCCTTGGCAAAGTAATCCAGATTTCACAAGAGAACCAAGCACATCAAGAGACGCTTCAATTCCATCCGGGATCTAGTCCAGGTGGGAGACATAGAGATTTGCAAGATACATACGGATCTGAATGTAGTAGACCCATTGACTAAGCCTCTTCCACGAGCAAAACATGATTAGCACCAAGGCTCCAAGGGTGTTAGAATCATTACTGTGTAATCTAGATTATTGACTCTAGTTCAAGTGGGAGACTGAAGGAAATATGCCCTAGAGGCAATGATAAATGTTTATTATTCATGCTAGAATTGTATTAACCGGAAACGTAATACTTGTGTGAATACATAGACAAACAAAGTGCCACTAGTATGCCTCTACTTGACTAGCTCGTTAATCGAAGAAAGATGGTTATGTTTCCTAACCATAGACATGAGTTGTCATTTGATTAACGGGATCACATCATTAGGAGAATGATGTGATTGACATGACCCATTCCATTAGCTTAGCACCCGATCGTTTAGTATGTTGCTATTGCTTTCTTCATGACTTATACATGTTCCTATGACTATGAGATTATGCAACTCCCGTTTACCGGAGGAACACTTTGTGTGCTACCAAACGTCACAACGTAACTGGGTGATTATAAAGGTGCTCTACAGGTGTCTCCAAAGGTACATGTTGGGTTGGCGTATTTCGAGATTAGGATTTGTCGCTCCGATTGTCGGAGAGGTATCTCTGGGCCCTCTCGGTATACACATCACTTAAGCCTTGCAAGCAATGCAACTAATAAGTTAGTTGCAAGATGATGTATTACGGAACGAGTAAAGAGACTTGCCGGTAACGAGATTGAACTAGGTATTGAGATACCGACGATCGAATCTCGGGCAAGTAACATACCGATGACAAAGGGAACAACGTATGTTGTTATGCGGTCTGACCGATAAAGATCTTCGTAGAATATGTAGGAGCCAATATGAGCATCCAGGTTCCGCTATTGGTTATTGACCGGAGAGTGTCTCGGTCATGTCTACATAGTTCTCGAACCCGTAGGGTCCGCATGCTTAACATTCGATGACGTTTATTATGAGTTTATATTATATATTTTGATGTACCGAAGGTTGTTCGGAGTCCCGGATGTGATCACGGACTTGATGAGGAGTCTCGAAATGGTCGAGACATAAGGATCGATATATTGGACGACTATATTTGGACACCGGAAAGGTTCCGGGTAAGATTGGGACAATACCGGATCACCGGGAGGTTATCGGAACCCCCCGGGAGGTTATCGGAACCCCCCGGGAGGTATATGGGCCTTAGTGGAAAGGAGGGGAAAGGAGCAAGGGAGGGGGCGCCCCCCCAAGCCCAATCTGAATTGGGAGGGCCCCCCCTTTCCTTCCTCCCTCCTTCCTCTTCCTTCCCTCTCCTACTCCTAATAGGAAAAAGGGGAGTCCTACTCCCGGTGGGAGTTGGACTCCCCCCTTGGGCGCGCCACCCTCCTTGGTCGGCCCCCTCCTCCACTCCTTTATATACGAGGGCAGGGGCACCCTAGAGACACAACAATTGATGATTGATCTCTTAGCCATGTGCGGTGCCCCCTCCACCATAATCCTCGATAATATTGTAGCGGAGCTTAGGCGAAGCCCTGCGACGGTAGAACATCAAGATCGTCACCACGCCGTCGTGCTGACGGAACTCATCCCCGACACTTTGCTGGATCGGAGTCCGGGGATCGTCATCGAGCTGAACGTGTGCAAAAACTCGGAGGTGTCGTAGTTTCGGTGCTTGATCGGTCGGGCCGTGAAGACGTACGACTAGATCAACCGCGTTGTTATAACGCTTCTGCTTCCGGTCTACGAGGGTACGTAGACAACACTCTCCTCTCTCATTGCTGTGCATCACCATGATCTTGCGTGTGCGTAGGAATTTTTTTAAAATTACTATGTTCCCCAACAGACGGAGGCGATGCCGGGCGTGGAGGCGGTGATGAAGACCGCTCAAGCCGCTCGAGGGAGGCCGCCGGTGACGCGGGCCGCGCAGGAGTAGCCGTGACTGACGCCGGCCCAGGTACGGAGGCCGTCGCTGGCGTCGGTCCGGTTGCAAGGGCAGGCGTGGTTTCGGAGACGGGGTCGAAAGCGGGAGGCGGCGCATGCACATGCACCGGCTGATCGACGTGCATCACAGGAGATGCATCGGGAAGTAGTTCCAGGCGAGCACCACGTCCAATTCCTGCACCATGATTAGGTAACAACACAGGCGAATATACAACATCTTCAAATTGGCCAAACATAATAGGAGATGAATGCATAGATGGAGGTGTGGTGGGTTGCTGCGGCATGGCTGAAAAGGGGAAGACGTTCTCATCAAACACAACATCACGAGATATGTCGACACGATTTGTTGGCACATGAAGGCACTTGTAGCCTTTATGGAGAGAACTATATCCCAAGAACACACATTTCTTCGACCAAAACTCAAGCTTTCTATGATTATATGGACGAAGATGGGGCCAACAGGCACACCCGAACACCTTAAAAAGGTATAGTCAAGAGTTTCATGTAAAAGAAGCTCAATAGGAGTTTTCATATTAAGGACACGCGCAGGTAATCTGTTAATAAGAAAACACGTTGTAGCAAAGGCATCACTCCAAAAGCGAAGAGGTACAGAGGCGTGAGCCAGGAGTGTGAGTCCGGTCTCAACTACATGTCGATGCTTGCGCTCAACAGCGCCATTTTTGCTGATGTGTGTGAGGACATGATTGTGACGCCCCGAGACCGATGTGCCAGGTGTCGTCCAGTTATTCGCTATTGTTGCCTTGTCATTGCTTGCGTGTCATGCATTGCATATCATGTCATCATGTGCATTTCATTTGCATACATGTTCGTCTCATGCATCCAAGCATTTTCCCCGTTGTCCGTTTTGCAATCCGGCGCTCCGTTCTCCTCCGGTGGTCTTTTCTACCTTTCTTTTCTGTGTGGGGATTAAACATTTCCGGATTGGACCGAGACTTGCCAAGCGGCCTTGGTTTACTACCGGTAGACCGCCTGTCAAGTTTCGTACCATTTGGACTTCGTTTGATGCTCCAACGGTTAACCGAGGGACCGAAAAGGCCTCATGTGTGTTGCAGCCCAACACCCTTCCAAAGTGGCCCAAAACTCACCTAAACCCCTTCCATCATCTCGGTCGTTCGATCACGATCGCGTGGCAAAAAACCGCACCTCATTTGGACTCTCCTAGCTCCCTCTACCTATAAATATGTGCTCCCCTCCCGAAATTCGCGGATGAACCCTAGCGTCTTCCTCCTCGCGCCACCGGACATGTCCGTCCCGCCGCTAGACGTGTCCGCCGCCGCTGCCACATCACTCCGACCAATGGGAGCCTGCCACGTCATCTCGGAGACCGCTCCCGGCCAACCAGAGCGCGCCACATCAACCCGCGCCGCGTCCTTCTCTCTCCTCCCCACCGCCGCGGCCCGCCAGGCCCATCGCGGGCCCGCGGGACCCAACTGCCGCCGCCCCGCGCCTGTCATCCCCGCCGCCATGCCCGAGGCGCTGCCTCCGTGTCGGGGCGCCACGCCGCCGTGCACCTCCCACCGGCGACCGACCCGTCACCTCGTCGCCGGGCGTCGCCCCGCCGCGCCGGCCTCCGCCTCCAACGCCGCCGTCCGCCATCGCCACCGGCGAGCCTCTCCAGCAAGGCCGGCCGCCCTCGTTCCCAGCGCCGCCGGAGCCAACCGCGCCGCCTTCCGACGAACGCTGCGCCGCCCCGCTCCTCTCCGGCGCCCCCAAGCTCCTCCGGCCGCCGTCCCCGTCGTCTCCGGCGAGATCCGCCGTCCTCGTCATCCACGTCAACCGGGACCAGATCCACCACACCCTCCATCCAAACGCCGCGTCCACATCCCGGATATCCTCATCCCGCGTTGACTTTTTCGCGGAGGTATAATTTCACTAAGTCCCCGAAATGCCCAGATTCATATGGCCATGTTCATCGTGCCGTAACTTTGCATCCGTAGCTCCGATTCATGCATATAGCATATCAAAATGTTCGTCTCAGAGAGTACATCATTTCATCTCATTCCATCATTTTCATTTGAGTTCATCTTGATGCCCAAAATGCTGTTGGAAGAGTGCTATTTAAGATAATTGTCAGATCTGCTGCTCCAAATAGCTATTTGTCATTTTTGCCATGATTAACGTGTGCATGATATGCCCCTGGGCTCTTCATGAGTTTTGTTATATGCTTTGCCATCTTTCCAGAGGTGCAACCCATGTATTTTTGTGATGTGTGTGGTGACTAGCACAAGCTTGCAAAGTGGAGCATTCGTTAATGCCGATTTCAGGGACTTAGCAAATCCACTAAGTCCTTGATCTGTTTATCTCAATATGCCATATGTTCTTATTGTTTCCTAGTGATCCGTGCCTCTTTTGAGAATTATCAGTAAGGATGTTTTGTTAATCTTGTAGTGCTCTATCCATCCATGTCTTTGTTTGCAATTATGGAGCACCCTAGCTTGAGTCAATCGAGCTCTACTTTTGCTATTTTGTGAATCTGGGCAGAGTGTCTACTTGTTAGCGATTTTGCCGAGGATGTTGTAGTTGATCCGTGCATGCTATGTTATTGTTCTTGCCATGTATAGCTTTTATAATGTGTATTCTTGATGGGTGTATGCTTAGATTGTCATGCCTTGCTCTGTAGTAAGTGCATCGAGCTCGTAAACATGCCTACTTGATATCTGTTTCAGCATGCTCCAGTTTTCACTAAGTCTGAGAACTGATTATGTTTTTGCCATGTTCACATGTTTGCAATGGTATTTTATGATCCCTTTTGGCTCAAGGTCACTAAGGGACTTTTGTTAAGCTCTTTGAGTAGCTCCATGCCATGCTTTACTTTGCCATGTTCAGGCCCTGTAGCATATAGTTTTCATGCTCCAAAGTGTGCTACCTGATCTGAAATTCCAGACAAGTGTTAATTTCACTAAATCTAAAATCTGTTTACCAAATGCATTTTTGCCATGCTTGTTTGAACCTGTTAATGGATGAATTGGCCGTAGCTCAGTGTTCCTCTTTTGTCAAGAATCATGAATAGATCCCTGCCATGTGTTTTGTTGCCATGCTTGAGTGCTGTAGCATGTTCATCTTGTTGCATTTAGATGGCTACTTGCTGTATATCGCAGACCGGTGTCATATTTGAATTGCTTGCAATTTCCAAACCGTAACTCCGATTCCGGCGTTCTTTATATCGTTTTCAAGCGATTTCATCTCACCTTTCCAGTGGCACACTTGGATTTCCATGTTGAGGCCAGGTTCATTCATCTCTTGTCAAATCTCGCATATGCATCGCATACCGCATCCCGCATATCATATCATGTTCATGTGTTGGCTGTTTACTATGTTGTGTGCTTCTTTCCGGTGTTTGCTTCTTTGGGTTGGTTCTGGTAACGTCGCGTTTGTGAGGACCCGTTCGTCTACGTCCGTTTGTCTTCTTCATGGACTCGTTCTTCTTCCTTGCGGGATTTCAGGCAAGATGATCATACCCTCGAAATCACTTCTATCTTTGCTTGCTAGTTGCTCGCTCTTTTGCTATGCCTATGTTGCGATACCTACCACTTGCTTATCATGCCTCCCATATTGTTGAACCAAGCCTCTAACCCACCTTGTCCTAGCAAACCGTTGATTGGCTATGTTATCGCTTTGCTCAGCCCCTCTTATAGCGTTGTTAGTTGCAGGTGAAGATTGAAGTTTGTTCCTTGTTGGAACATGGAGATCGTTCCTTGTTGGAACATTGTTTACTTGTTGGGATATCACAATATATCTTATTTAATTAATGCATCTATATACTTGGTTAAGGGTGGAAGGCTCGGCCTTATGCCTGGTGTTTTGTTCCACTCTTGCCGCCCTAGTTTCCGTCATATCGGTGTTATGTTCCCAGATTTTGCGTTCCTTACGCGGTTGGGTTATAATGGGAACCCCTTGACAGTTCGCCTTGAATAAAACTCCTCCAGCAAGGCCCAACCTTGGTTTTACCATTTGCCACCTAGCCTTTTTCCCTTGGGAGTCGCGCATCCCGAGGGCCATCTTTATTTCAAACCCCCGGGCCAGTGCTTGTCTAAGTGTTGGTCCAACCCAGAGCACCGTTCGGGGCCGTCCCTTGGCAACTTGGGTTACGTTGGCTCCCGTACGCTTAGCTTATCTGGTGTGCCCTGAGAACGAGATATGTGCAGCTCCTATCGGGATTTGTCGGCACAACGGGTGGTCTTGTTGGACTTGTTTTACCATTGTTGAGGATGTCTTGTAGAACCGGGATACCGAGTCTGATTGGAATGTCTCGAGAGGAGGTCTATTCCTTCGTTGACCGTGAGAGCTTGTCATGGGCTAAGTTGGGACACCCCTGCAGGGATTTGAACTTTCGAAAGCCGTGCCCGCGGTTATGGGCAGATGGGAATTTGTTAACGTCCGGTTGTAGAAAACCTGAAGTTGACCTTAATTAAAATATATCAACCGCGTGTGTTACTGTGATGGTCTCTTTCCGGCGGAGTCCGGGAAGTGAACACGGTGTTGGAGTTATGCTTGACGTAGGTTGTTTTAGGATCACTTCTTGATCATACTTTTATCGACCGTGCTTTGCCTTCTCTTCTCGCTCTCATTTGCGTATGTTAGCCACCATATATGCTAGTCGCTTGCTGCAGCTCCACCTCATACCTTTACCTTACCCATAAGCTTAAATAGTCTTGATCGCGAGGGTGCGAGATTGTTGAGTCCCCGTGACTCATAGATACTTCCAAAACCAGCTTGCAGGTGCCGATGAGACCATGCAGGTGACGCAACCAAGCTCAGGAGGAGCTCAATGAAGATCTTGTCCTTTGTGTTGTTCCGTTCTAGTTGATCAGTAGTGGAGCCCGGTTGGGGTCGATCGGGGACCTTTGTCGCTCTTGGGGTTCTTCTTTTATTTTGGTTCCGTAGTCGGACCTTGATTGTATTTGGATGATGTAATGCTTTATTCATGTATTGTGTGAAGTGGCGATTGTAAGCCAACTATGTATCTCTTTCCCTTATGTATTACATGGGTTGTGTGAAGATTACCTCACTTGCGACATTGCTTTCAATGCGGTTATGCCTCTAAGTCGTGCTTCGACACGTGGGAGATATAGCCGCATCGAGGGCGTTACAATGATAAACAATGAGAGATCCCAAGCTTATTAAAGAAAGTGTCGAGGTTGCGATATTTGCCCCCTAATCGGACTGAACATGAATAATTTTATGCTGGAGAAGACGTTCAACATGCACTTGAAATTGAATGAATATATCAAACACATCAGATTTGCGCTTAAGAAGATAAAGCCAGGTAAAGCGACTATAAGGGTAATAAAGCTAACATAGTAGTTGTGACCACTAACAGATGTTTGTGCGGGACCCCACACATCAGAAAACACAAGTTCAAGAGGACTCGTTACTTCCCGAGTAGAGGAAACAAATGATAGCTGATGACTCTTGCCTTGTTGACAGGCATCACACACGGACATGTCCTTATTTCTAGACTCGACAGGCAGCTCATGGCGGTGAAGTATATGGCGAACTATGGGAGTGGCAGGATGACCAAGGAGAGAGTGCCACTGAGACAGCGACACACGGACACCGCTGAAGACACACGGGGCGGATGGATCCTCCAAGCGGTATAAGCCATGGCTCAGGCGACCACTAAGCAGAATTTCTCGGGTGGCTCGGTCCTTAACAAAAAGATCAAACGGATGAAATTCACATAGGACATTATTATCAAGAGTGAGCTTTGGAATAGATAACAGATTAAGAGTCGCCGAAGGGACTCGTAAAATATTACGAAGATGAAGCTGCCTAGATGGATGACTAGTTAAGAGAGATGCTTGGCCAATGTGAGAGATGGACATATATACCTACACCGTTGGCGGTGTGAACCTTGTTGTAGTCATAGTAGGGCTGGTGAGTGGATAGCTTGGCGAGCTCGTTCGTCATATGATTCGTGGCGCCGGTGTCCATATACCACGCGGGATCAATCGGGTACGGCGGCGCAGAACCTTGGTCAACGCGTGTGTCTTTGCCCTTGGCGTCAACATGAGCAGCAGGAGGGTCAAAATCCGCCATGGCAAATTGGCGCTCATTACCTTTGCCATCATTACCGATGCCCGGGAAGCTCCGCTGAAAGCGTTTGTGGCACTTGGAGGCGATGTGCCTTTCACAACCGCAAAGCTGGCACCGCACTGGGCCCCCATCTAGGGTCGGCGCAGGGGGGTTGGCAACCCGGGCAAGGAGACGCAGGCGGGCTCTGGCCGTGCAATGCCCAAAAGGTTGTCGGCTGGTCGGCGATGGTGGTGACGGAGCAGCGAGCCTCGACGCGTTGCTCGGTGAAGACAAGCGGGAGAAAAGCTCGTGCGGAGGGAGTGGCGGCTTGGCGTTGTGGATGGCCTCGGCAAGATTTTTGTACTCGGCGTCGAGGCCTTTGATGACGTAGCCGGCGAACTCCTCATCACTCAGCGGTCGACCAATAGAGGTCAGTGTGTCCGCCAAGACCTTGATTTTGTTGAAGTAGGTTGTGGCAGAGGAGTCCAGTTTCTTGATGCCATCAAGCTTGCTGCGAAGAGCCATCGAGTGGGCCGTGGAGGTCTGGGCAAAAGCATGCTCCAGAGTCATCCATGCATCCAAGGAGGAGGCAGCAAAGAGATAAAGGCCAGCGACCCCGTCTCCCAGGGAGCCCTAGATGGCGGAGAGGATTGCCTGGTCTTGCTGCACCCACACACGGTGCGCCGGGTTGATGGCCGGGCCGTGGACAGTGGGGATAACCTGCGGCGGACACGGCAAGGAACCATTGACATAGCCAAGGAGGGAGCGGATGCGGAGTAGCGGTAGAACCTTGGCGCGCCAAAACAGGTAGTTGTCCGGCGTGAGGCGGATGGTGATCAGGTTGTCAAAGTGAAACGGCCCGGAGGGCATGACAGCGTCGGTGGCAGGGGCAGCGGACGCTGCAGTGGCGGCAGGTGCCACACCCACGAGCGGGGCATCGGAGGCCCCCGAGGCTACCGCCAGGATGGCGAGTGTCGGGGACGAACCAACAAAGGCCGCGGGTGGCGCCATCATCGCGGCGGTGGAGATCGCCACCGTCGATGTCGCGGGAGATGGCGAGATCGGAGCCGAGAACATCGAGCCGACGGTGGTGGTGCCGAAGAATTGGGGCCTCGGCGAAGCATCGACGTGATCGGGGAGGTTGAGGAGGGCGGCAAGCGTCGCGGGGATGAGGTGGAGTAGGACCTAGGGTTAGGTTGATACCATGTAAAACAAAGGATTTGTGGGAACTGGCTCAACCCTCTATGGGGTGGCCTATCACACACACATATATATAAGGTTATACAATGTACAGGTTACACAGTTGGGCTACGTTACAAAGTCTAACAAAATTGCATCTTGATATGGTGTTGACGCACCGAGGTTCTAACTAATATGGTTATTTGACGTGCAGAAACAAGAAGATAGAACTCCCCAAGTGTAAGGGCATGCACTGTCATTAACATTTAACAAGACAATCTCATCTTATGCCATGCATGCCATTTAGAGCAAATAAAAATGTATCATGCAACAGATTATCTCTTAGTGTTATGCCTGACAATTAATGTTTTCAACTCCTAAACTTTTATAGGATGAGTTGGAAGAGCAAGAAATGAGAATATAAAGGCTTATTGCTAAGAGATGATATCTTAGCAAGGAAGATGACACAATTCTTTCTATTGCATGCACTTATATCAATATCATCTCTTAGCTCTATATTTTTGAATTTAGTACTTTCGTAATATACTGTCCGCTTTTTTTCATCAATTCGAACTTTTGAAGCAACTAGCGGCAATATGAATTCAGTATATAGTATTCGAGCCGAGAAGTCTTGAGTCGAAGACCTGCCAACGCAGTATCCTGAACGAACCTAACTAGGCCCCCCGTCGGCTAAGCCCGCGCAACACGCCCGGAAAGGCGATCGATATAAAACGGCGTGCGCGGCCAGGCCATGGAGCGTGCGAGGCGAGCGAGGGATCCATCCATCGCCCGAGGCGCGAACTCCACCCAGCGCGCAACTTTTAACTTCCCCTGCCCACACGAGCTCCAGCCGAGCCGCGAAACGCACGACTGCTCTCCTCTCCTCGCGCGAACCGAATCCCCCACCTCGCCCCCCACGTTCTCCGGGCGCAGTTGCTCGCTCGCGTGGGCGCGCGCGCGGCGGGCGGCGGGCGGCGACGCACGGACGGAGGCTTGCGGCGAGGGCAAAGCAGCTAGCGAGGCGTCGACCCGCGTCCGATTGATTCCCGGGCCGATCGATCAGGCTCCTATATTCTTAGCCCGCGCCTCGGCCGGCCGGCCATGGCAGTGGCGGCGGCGGCAGCGTCGGCGTCCTCCGTCGGCCCCGACCCGTCCTCGTCGTCCGTGGCGCACCGGCGCCGCCTCACCGACGTCGAGCGGCCGGACGACGGCGACGGCTGCGTCAGGCACCGCGGGGTCCGGGCGTTGTTCTCCGTCCGGAGGAGCTACGGCAAGAGGGCGTCGTCCGTGGTCGACCAGGCGTGGGTGCGCAACGCGGTGGCGTCGCTGCTGGGCCTCCTCGTCCTCGTCGGGCTCCTCGGCTCGCACCGGGCCGTCGGCGGCGGCGGCGGCGGCGACGGCGACGGCGGGAGGCTGCTGCGGAGGGTGGACGGGGAGGCGCTGGGCTGGCGGGAGGAGAACCTGACGGCCCTCGCCCGCCGGTCGCCCGACACGCCGGTAAGTGCTGCGCCTCGCCGCTGCCCGCGCGGCTTATTGTTACCGCCAAGTTCGCTGCAGAAAAAACAAGCTAAAAACCAGAGCACACATGTGTATGCACCGCATGCACTAGTATAGACTATAGTAGCACTTTTGGTTTTGTTAAAACGGGAAAGCTGGGACGAATTCCGTTTGGGAGCGCGCCGCGCCGTGCATGCATGGGGCCAAAAACGGGTGGGAAATCGTCGCCGAACGGCGGAGCCAGAGGCGTGCCGGGCCCTCGTCTCCGTCTCCGTGCGTGCGCGTGCACGCAAGAGAGGAGAAGAGGATTTGAGAAGTTTCTTGGCGGGCGTTCAGCCGTTCACAGCCATCAGCTCAGGCCGTAGCAGTAGCCTGGTTGTATTCCTGCCGTAGAATCAAAACGAGCGAGTAGATAGACGAGTAGTACGTACAAAATACCCTTCAGAGGTTCCAGGGGCAGCGTCCCCGTCGGCGTCGGCGTCTCTGTCGACGGATGAATACCGAGCGCCCCTTCTTTTCGTTTCGTCTGTGTGCGGCCGTATACCGGTATTCTCATCCACATCGCTGTTTCTTCCTTTTTCCTGTGTATTCATGATTCGTTTGGTGGTCACCCCGTTGGAAAATTCAACTCGATCCGGGGAGTGGTTCCCGGTGGTTTAAGGCCATGGGTAATGTCGATGCTCAAGTTGAGGTTCCCAGAACCGGGATTCGCTCGCTTGCAACGACACTTGTAGAAACATACTGTCAATTTCTACTGTCGCCGAGATCGGAAATAAGTGTCGTGGCTTTACTTCAAATTAACCACGGCACTTATTTCCGATCCGAGAGGGTGGTGTAAAGCAGTTTAAAAAAAAGGGCCATGGAGATTAAAGATAGAAATGACCAGCAGAGGCGCCGAGTTCTGCAAATGAACATAACACTGGAGGTTCCTAGGGTTGCTTACTCTACAAAACCTCTACATAAGCTTCTAGGAAAAGAGAACGGGAGTGCTGCATTCTCTCCGGTCTACAAAGAGAAAATATAAAAGAAAAAGGAGAAAAAGAAGTGGGAGTCTCACATCAATCAATCCTATCCCCACGAAGTGCTACAATAGTGCTTCTGTGACTGGAAACACTCGCACAAAAGAGTTCCCCGCTGATTGGACAGTATGCAGCGTGGCTCGCTGCCTGTGTTACACGCTGATTAAAGCGTCCTTGTACCTGAAAATGATGTAGCAGAATGGGTGTTAGTCAGATACCGATGTTCATTCTCTAGAAAAAAGATAATGATGTTCCCAGCTGCGATCTGGACCGTCTAGTTTTGTTTAGCTAGCTTTTGTTGTTCATGCATGAAAAGCAAATACTTGTTCAAATGATATGATCAGCTAGCTCTGTAGTACTGAAGTTCACTGAGAACACAAACAGATTCCCAATATATGGACGATGCCGGCTAGCGAGGGTTACAGCAAATGCATCGAACGCCCGAGAAACCACCACAGTAAGTCCCCACTTCCACATCCAACAATTTGAACTAACGACCTTCAACCTTTCAAGTTAATACTACCCTGAAATGAGCGTGTAAACTTGACCAAAATCGCGATGCTTTTTTTCCAGGAACAAACAATGCAACAGCTGGTTATATAATGGTTGATGCCAATGGTGGACTGAACCAGATGAGAATGGGAGTGAGTGCACGTTCATGTTTTTCTTCTAGAAAGACTAAATTTAGAGTCTGAAGATGCCTCAGTTCACATACATTCGTTTGAAATCATCCTCGCAGATAAGCGATATGGTTGCAGTTGCTAAGCTCATGAATGCGACACTAGTAATCCCTACACTGGATCACAGATCATTTTGGACCGATCCAAGGTACTTCTCTTCATAACAATAACAAGGATCCTATCAAACTATTCCGATGACTGATGTTTTTGGTTTTGGCATGCAGTGATTTCGAAGATATATTTGATGTGGAGCATTTCAAGAAAACTCTAGAGAATGATATTGTGATTGTGGACTCCTTGCCACCAGCTTACAGAAGGTCGAAACTCTATATGAGGGCACCATCTTCCTGGTCCAGGGTATGAACAAACTACTCCAGGAACTACTCAAGCTGACATTGTAGTTGCTTAGAAATAAGGACAGTTCTATAGCTGAACGATGATGGACTTCTAATTCCTTTTTGCAGGCTTCTTACTACAGAGCTTTCACGAGGACACTAAAGAAGGTCAAAGTTGTTAAATTCACACATACAGATTCACGAATTGTCAACAACGGTCTTGCTCCTCATATCCAACAACTCCGCTGCCGAACGAATTACGAGGCACTAAAATACAAGAAAGAAATTGAAGATCTAGGTAATACTCTAGTTGATAGACTGAGGAATGGGTCCAACCATTATATCGCACTTCATTTAAGGTGACCGCAACTGCACATGTTTAATAAATCTAATATAATTTCGCTGCAGAGGAATATGTAGCTCAGTAATATATTTGTTTTCCTTATCAACTGACAGATATGAGAAGGACATGCTCTCATTTACTGGCTGCAGCCATAATCTAACACGTCAGGAGGCAGAGGAGCTGAGAGAAATGAGACTCAAGGTG
The DNA here is from genome assembly GCF_003073215.2 of Triticum urartu. Lineage (NCBI taxonomy): Eukaryota > Viridiplantae > Streptophyta > Magnoliopsida > Poales > Poaceae > Triticum > Triticum urartu. The sequence continues at coordinate 606,112,083 of NC_053024.1, read as the reverse complement.
CGGCACTGGAAAGAAAAGGAAATTAACAGCAAGGAGAGGCGACTTCAAGGAGGCTGCCCTATGACTCCTCGTGAAGCAGCTCTTTTTCTTAAAGCTATGGGCTATCCTTCCACGACAAATATCTACATTGTAGCAGGTGAAATATATGGTGGGCATAGCATGGACGAATTAAAGGCCGCATATCCAAATGTCTACACACATTATAGTCTAGCAACAGTAGATGAATTAGAGCCCCTCAAGCCGTACCAAAACAGATTAGCTGCAGTGGACTACAATGTAGCCCTCCACAGTGATGTTTTTGTGTATACATATGACGGAAATATGGCCAAAGCAGTACAGGGTCATAGAAGATTTGAAGGATTCCGGACAACCATTAACCCTGACAGGTACATTCATGGGAATGCTGTTTTAAGTTATTAGTACATCTCAACTCTAAGTGCTAATTCTTTAACTGTTCACAGGCAGAAGCTTGTGGAGCTCATTGACAAGCTTGATGAGGGTACAATTACTTGGAATGACTTTCAAAGCAAAGTGAAAACACATCATGAAAACAGACTTGGAGGTCCATATCAGAGGTTGTCTGGTCACAGTCCCAGGCAAGAGGAGCATTTTTATGCAAATCCTCTCCCAGGGTGCTTGTGCAAAAAAACACAAAGGATTTAGCGACGTGGACTTACTCTAAAGAGGTGGGGACTGGGGATATTTCAGCCCTCTTCGCTGCATGTGAGATGTGAAATGGAAATAGGTAGACATCTCTTAGGATGATTGAGATAAACCAAATAGTGCAACTCCTAGTAATCTGACAGCAACATACCACAGATTATTTTCCAGACTATGTATGCAATACTCGTTCTTGCATATGGAGGTGGCAAAGAGAGGTTCACTAATTGTCCTCCGAGAAGTGCATTTTCAACAAATTGGTTATTCAAGTGTAGCGATGGATTGGAAGACAAAGAGATTTCGAGTAGTTTCAGAGGACATATGTACAACAGAGGATAGGATTAGCAAGACAAAAGACTTCCGATACATGTTTGTACTTCGTTTATACTGTGAATGTACAGTCTTTGCTCTCTTTTTTAAAATTTTGTATTCATTTAGGAAGTATCGACTTTATTCAGGATAGATTTGTGTATATGCAATATTTATCAGCTACAGACCAAGTTGTAACCGGCAAGTGATGAATAATAATAAGAAAATAACCTTGTTCATTTGATGTATTCTTTCCTTTAGCTGCTATTGAAATGATTGAATTCTGTTGTAGCATTTTTTGTCTGTCATCAGATATATTGCAGGTACTTCCTCGCATTAAACTTCTATATTCCTCTGTGGCTTGCTGTGTGGCATATCAGTTATGCTTAGTGGATAGGCATTAAACAAAAAAATGTAAAAAAGAGGTGGCTTTAACAGTAGCATATAAGGTATCACTATGTATTTGATATACTCCCTCCGTTCACTTTTATAAGTCATTTCAGACAACCGAAAATAGGCTGCTTTGCATGTTGTCTGAAATGTCTTCCAAGGACTTATAAAAGTGAACAGAGGGAGTACAATAAAAAAAATCATCAGGCAATATAAGTCTTTCTTCACGGGCACATTTTCCTACTGAAGTTTAAATTTGTTATGATAGAAATTGGATGATAAAATAATATCTGATGAACTGGTAGACAAAGGTACCTGTCAACTTTTGTGGTAAAATAGTATCCCTGTTCACTTCTGCTGCACCACTCATGAATCACGCTCGCAAAATAAATTTCTGCCTCCTTCATCAGAAATGATTTACTAGCTCACCAATCACCACATAGAAGGCACATATACTTGCTCCTTCAAGTTCTGGGTAGCACTTTCAGTGGGGAACCCTCGCACGGCACCAATAGTCCACTGTGAAATGATACCAGCAGCAACAGCAAATCTTAGCTCCCTTTCCAATGTATCCTGGTCCTCATACATCTCAGGACAAGTTGTCAACTTCCTAATAGCAGCAGCAACAATAGCATCACCAGAACCTGTCCGGTCAGTTGTGGTTGGAGTTATGAGTGCATCCTCCGTTCCAACCACACAGCCATGAAACTTGGGTGTGTAGTAGTGGATCCGAAGTGTTCCATAGGTCACCAGCAAGAGTTTTATTCCGTCATGCCAAATCGGAGCAATTTCTTCAGGGGTATAGTGGTAGTACTGTGGCCAGTTCCTTGTTAGATGGAACCCATCCAAATAATACTGAGGCGGGGTGGCTCGCTTATATTCGTAATACTTGTGATCGAGGAGGAACTCCAACTCATCCCTTGACACCTCTATGATATCAGCCTCCTTCCATGCCCTATTTATGAACTCTTTTGTCTCATCCCTTGACCTCCACAAAGGCAATGGCAAATTGAGGTCAAAGAATATTTTGCTTCCAAATTTCTTGGACAGCGCAATGGCTCTGAAGAGTGTGTCGTGCATTGACGGCGTCAGCAGTACTTCTGAATTGAAATGCAACATTCTGGCCTGTGCAATTATCACATATTAGATCTGAAATTCATTCTGTGTTTATAACAATAAATGGTATATAATGTAGCTTCTCGACCACTCATAAAGTCACTTGCTAGGATAAAAGTAAACTTAACAACACAAAAAACATACTCTAATTTTATTTTTTTACATTTTAGCAAGGGCATGAATCTGAGCAATGCAATTGAATAGTTAGAGCAGCATGGAAGATGTTTCTGCTACGATGATAGGGGAAACATTGCTTAAAAGGGGATCCAGACAGATTAATTTTTCTTTCCTAAAGTGGAGTGCAATAGACAAAATATAAGAGTGCCACTTCACTTCAGCTTCCTTGCATTTGATTGCTACCCAATAAAGACTATTCCCAGCAATCATACTCCTGTGGTCAAGAAGCCTAGAGTCCTTACAGACTGCAACGCAAATATTTGCTTGCTTAGTCAGAAAGGCATGATATTGGCACAATCAAATGATTAATCAATTTCTTCCCACGACCTATCTTTGATTTTGGACTTATAAACAAATCTCCCAAAATATATCTAAATTAGCAGCAAGCCAAATGCACTTGAGATATGGTATTTAATGGGCTTTTGCTCTTATCAGAATGCTTTTCTCGCTTATCACTTAAGCAGTTAAGCTGCAGCAGTACCATCAAATGGAGCGTCAGTTGGATATTTTAGCAGGAATTGATTGAAGATAACCCAAAAAACAAAACGAGCAGTCCATGCTACGTGGTTTGACAAAAATGATTCTAGTTTTGTGTATAATCAAGAGTTGTTTCAATGCAATGCAACAATGCACATTGGCAACCATCGACATAGAGGCATAGCTTGCCCATAAATGTCAGCTCGCCCATGGAGATTCAAACTAATCTTTTACCACAAGATCACGCACTCACCTCTTTCAACACATCTGCATTGATCTCGTCCTTCTGGAGCGAGTCCTCGGCAGAGCTCTTCACCGTCTCGGCCACCAGACTTGTCCCGCCATTGCCGTCCTCGCTGTCCCTGAACCCCACCTTCATCCGGGCGATGGCCGTGGACGCGGCACCGTCAAACCTGATGGCGCGCGTCTGCACCCGCTCGCGGTTCATGCGGTACACAAGCTCGTGGCCGAAGTCGTCGTCGCCGACCTTGCCGAGCACCGCGGCGCGGCCGCCGAGCCGGGTGAGCGCGATGGCCACGTTGCTGGAGGCGCTCCCGGGCGAGCGCGCGAACTCGGGCGGCTCCCACTGCAGGTGCAGCCACGTGGAGTACTGGTCCGGGTGCATCTGCTGGTCCGACACCCGCACCGTCGGCACGAACTCCCACCGCGGCGCCCCGAAGCAGCACACCAACGGCGGCCACTCGTACGGCAAATCCGCCCCGTCGTCGCCGTTGTCCTCCTCGCGGGCCGGACTCCGAGGCTCCTCCGCCTGGGCATCCTCCTCCCCCTGCTGCTGCTTGGCCTCCTGCTTCGGGGACTTCTTGGTCCGGCGGGTCTTCGGCTTCACAGCCGGCTCCTCCTCGCCCTCCGAGTCGGAGTCCTGTCCCGCCTTCTTGGTCTTGCGCCTCGTCGCCTTCGCCTTGGGCGGCGACGAGCCCGGCTCCGACGCCTTCTTCCGCCCGCGGCGTGGGGTGGGTTTAGGAGGGGGCTCCGGCGCCGCGGCGCCGTTGGGCGAGCAGCGGAGGAGGCGGGTCCGGAGGAGGCTGGGGTGTAGGGGGCCGAGAGGACGATGGGGCTTGGGGGCTAGAGGTTGCAGGAGGAGGAACGGGGAGGCGGCGGCCATGGCCATTGCCCCTCTCTTCTTCGCGGAATGCGCCGCTGGTGAGCGGTAGCAGGAAGGGGGAGAAGCGAGCGTTCGACTCTATCCAGTGAGACCCGGTAAGGGTTTAGCGACCGTTAACATCGTTAGGTTGCTCCTTAACGGGCGAAGTGGATCTGACCAGTTGTCTAGAGCCTAGAGCATCTACAGCCGCGGCCTGTAAATCCGGGCCCTCAAACGCTGGTACCAACTGGACATTTCTCAAATCAAATTATCCACGTCCATGTATCTAATATCCGGTATCTCATATCCATATTAAGCATGCAACGCAGATAAAAACAACGTAAATCATCACACAAACATAGAATCGGAGATAGAAATGCACATTCCGATCACAAAAAGATCACCAATGGATATTCAAAAGATCGTATTTCACATAAACGACGGACAAGTTTAAACTTCTTTTTTATATATAAAAAAGAGATCATCTCTCCGATTTCCATTACTAGAAATCACCAAGTCTTACAAGAGAACCAAAAGAAAGGAACCTACTCTTCTAAATCGCGCATCTTCAGCTCAGTGCAGAAGAAAAAGGGAAGGAGCCATCCCCCCTCCAAACGTTTCCTACAGCAATCCAAAGAAAGTACCAGAGGGGAGGCCCGTGGGGAGCACAACCCACCAGGGCACGCCCAAGAGGGTTGTGCCCCCCCCCCCATGTAGCCCCCCTGCACTTCCTCTTCGCCCTATAAATTCTCAAATCTTCTAGAAACCCTAGCAGAGTCGACGAAACACAATTCCAGCCTCTGCAAGTTTCAGAACCACGAGATCCAATCTAACACCATCACGAAGGGGTTCATCATCCTCATTGGTGCCTTTCCGATGATGAGTGATTAGTCCACCATAGACCTAAGGGTCCATAGGGAGTAGCTAGATGGCTTCCTCTCTCTTTTGATTCTTAACACAATGGTTTCTTGGAGATCTATTTGATATAACTCTTTTTGTGATGTGTTTGGAGATCTATTTTCTTGTCCTATGTTATCTCATTTATCTCTCTCTACATACTCCACTAACATCTACTCTTTTGGAAGCCATGTTTCTCTCATTATACCTAGCACATGGGTTCAATCGAGCTCCTTTTGGTATGCAATATATAGGCCCATTCATCTTTGTATACCATATATATGAGCTTTCTCGCGAGTCGCAACACATGCCTCCTATTTTGTTGTACTTTCTACCATCACAACATGGGTTGCCTATAACGCCCACGATGCGGCTATAGCTCCCACGTGTCGAGGCACGATTTAGAGACATAACCGCATTGAAAGCAATGTCGCAAGTCAGGCAATCATTACAACATCCCATGTAATACATAATAAAAGGGGGAGATAACATAGTTGGCTTACACTCGCCACGTCACATCAGAGTACATAAATAACATCCATCAAGCAAACACTCATGGCCCGACTACGGCGCCAAAATGGAAAAGAACCCAACATGCGACAAGGCCCTGAATCGAACCCCAACTAGGCACCACTACTGATCATCGGGAAAGGAAACATAGTAACGCTGAGAGTCCTCGTCGAACTCCCACTTGAGCTCGTACTCGTCACCTGGAGCGGAATCACCTGGACCTGCATCTGGAATTATAGTATTTGTGAGCCACAAGGACTCAGCAATCTCGCACCCTCGCGATCAAAACTATTTAAGCTTATAGGAAGTATAAGGCAAGTATATGTGGAGCTGCAGCAAGCGACTAGCATATGTGGTGGCTAACTTATCCGCAAAAGAGAGCGAGAAGAGGAGGCAAGGCGCGAGTGAGAAACTAGAGGAACATCCTGCGCAAGCATAACTCCAACACCGTGTCCACCTCCCGGACTCCGCCGAGAAGAGGCCATCACGGTAACACACTCAGTTGATTCATTTTAATTAATTAAGGTTTAAGTTATCTACAACCGGACGTTAACAAATTCCCATCTGCCCATAACCGCGGGCACGACTTTCGAAAGTTCAATCCCTGCAGGGGAGTCCCAACTTAGCCCATGACAAGCTCTCACGGTCAACGAAGGAAAAGACCTCCTCCCAAGACGTTCCGATCAGACTCGGTATCTCGGTAACTCAAGACACTCCGACAGGTTAAAACAAGACCAGCAACACCGCCCGAATGTGCCGACAAATCCCGATAGGAGCTGCACATATCTCTTTCTCAGGGCACACTCAGATTGTCCTAGGTACGGGTAGGCCAGCCCAGAGTTGCCCCTGGTGGCCACCGGTAGCTGACAGGTGGACCAACACTCAGAGGAGCACTGGCCGGGGGGGGGGTTAAAATAAGATGACCCTTGAGTCTGCAGAACCCAAGGGAAAGAAAAGGCTAGGTGGCAAATGGTAAAACCAAGGTTGGGCATTGCTGGAAAAGCTTTAATCGAGGCGAAATATCAAGGGGTTCCCATTATAAGCCAACCGCGTAAGGAACGCAAAATCCGGGAACATAACACCGATATGACGGAAACTAGGGCGGCAAGAGTGGAACAAAACACTAGGCGAGAGGCTGAGCCTTCCACCCTTTACCAAGTATATAGATGCATTAAGATAACATAGAAATATAGTGATATCCCAACAAGCAAATAAAAGATGTTCCAATAGGAACGGCTCCAATCTTCACCTGCAACTAGCAACGCTATAAGAGGAACTGAGCAAAGCGGTAACATAGCCAGTCAACGGTTTGCTAGGACAAGGTGGGTTAAAGGTTCAATCATGCAATTGGGAGGCTGACAAGCAAATGGTAGGCATCGTAGCAGTGGCAAAGCAAAAGAGCGAGCAAACTAGCATAGCAAAGATAGTAGTGATTTCGAGGGTATGATCATCTTGCCTGCACAGTTGTCAGAGTTGACTGGATCCTCACAAGCAAACTCAACGGGCTCCTCGGTAGCGAACTCGTCTCCCGGCTCTACCCAACAAGACAAACAAGCAACAAGGATACAATCAACCACGTGCAAGACCAAGCAATATGATGAAATGATGATATGCTATGCGGGATGCGATGCGGGATGCAAAATGCAAGATATGACAGGAAATGCATGAACCTGGCCTCAACTTGGAATTCCAAGGGTGCCACTGGATAGAGGGGATGAAATCGCTTGAAAACGATATAAAGATCATTGGAATCGGAGTTACGGTTTGGAAATGGCAAGCGTTTTAAGATAGGACACCGGTCTACGATTTACAGCAAGTAGGCATTTAAATGCAACGAAATAAACATGCTACAGTCACCAAACATGAAAACAAAATACATGGCAGTGATGTACACAAGATGGTTAACAAAACACTAGCACTGAGCCACAGGCAAATTCATCCATTAAGGGGTTCAAACAAGCATGGCAAAAACGAATATGCAAAACAGATTCCAGACTTAGTGAAATTAACACTAGCCTGAAATTTCAGATCACGAAGCCCTCTTCGGAGCAGCAAAACCACATGATAGATAACCTGAAAATGACAAGTAAGAACATGGCATGGAGCTACTCAACAAGCTTAACAAAACACCCAAAGTGACCTGGGGCCAAAAGGGTTCACAAGATACTCTACCGAGCTCACGAACATAGCTCGAACACAATCAGTTTTCAGACTTAGTGAAAACTGAGACATGCTGAAATTATAACTCACGAAGGCATGTAAACGAGCTCGATGCACTCACTACGGTGCAAGTCATGGCAAGGCAAGCATATATCCAGAAAGAAGACACAATATGCTAGCTACACATGGAAAGAACAAAGGCATAGCATGCATGGAACACTAACGGTAGCATCGGCAAAATCGCAAACAAGTTGACGATCTGCCCAGATTAACAACGAAGCAAAAGTTGAGCTCGATTGAGTCAACCTAGAGCACTCCACATATGCAAACAAAGACACGGATGGATAGAGCATAACATAAATATCAAAACTCCCTTACTGATCATCCTCAAAATAGGCACGGATCACTAGGAAACAAGCTGGACATATAGCATCATGAACTAAAATATCCCAGACTTAGTGAAAATCACTAAGTCCCTGAAATCAGCAATCTCAGGTACCTCTCTTCGCAAGCTTGCACAAGACAACACACTCATCCTAAAAATGCATGGGTGGAACCTCTGGAAAGAAAACAAAATGCTTAACAATTCATCCCAAAGGGGCACAGGCATATCATGCACGGATTAAACATGGCAAAAATGACAAAAGTGCATGATGAACTAACGGATCTGCAATTTAACTCACGAAGCCTCCTTCTAACAGCATTTTGGGCATCAAGATGACCTCAAATGCAAATGATGCAATGGAATGAAATGATTTACATGTCGAGAAGAAGATTTTGATATATCATACGCCCAAAACGGAGCTACGGTTGCGGAGATACAAGCAGTCAAAGTAGGCACAAAAATCAGGGGGGAGAAGGAGAAAGTCAACCGTCAGATCCAGATCCAGATCTAGGGTTTCGGCGGCACGGATCCCGAGGCTCGCCGGAAACACTGTAGCAGCCGGAGTCAGAGCTCGCCGGAGACGCGGCCGCCGGTCGGGGAGGAGGTTGCCGGGGCGGCGCCGGCGTGGAGGCGGGCGGCGCGGCGCCGGTGCTCCCGGGCGGCGAGGGGAGCCGCGGGCGGCGGCGCGGAGGCGGCGGTGGTCCGCCGCGGCCGGCCGCGGGGAAGAGGCGGCGAGGCGACGCGAGGGCGGCGGCGGGGCGACGCGGGCCTCGGGGGCCGGCTGCGGGCCTCCCGGGCCTGGCGGCGGCGAAGTGGGCGCGCGCCCACGTGGCGGCGCGGGATTCGCTGCGGCGGCGGGGCGGACAGCGTCCGGCGCGGGCGGACACGTCCGGCCCGGCGCGGGGGAAGATGGATCTCTTTTTTTTTAGGAGGAGGACGGGGAGGAAGACGAGATCCGAAATGGGGGGGTGTTTAAATAGGCATAAGTGAAGCTAGGAGAGTCCAAATGAGGTGCGGTTTTCGCCCACGCGATCGTGATCGAACGATCTAGGACATGGAGCAGAGTTTGGTGGGTTTTGGGCCAAATTTGGGGGGTGTTGGGCTGCAACACACACGAGGCCTTTTCGGTCCCTCGGTTAACCGTTGGAGTATCAAACGAAGTCCAAATGATACGAAACTTGACAGGCGGTCTACCGGTAGTAAACCAAGGCCGCATGACAAGTCTCGGTCCAGTCCGGAAATGTTTGAACCCCACACACAAAAGAAAGCTAGAAATGGCCACCGGAGGAGAACGAAGCGCCGGAATGCAAAACGGACAACGGGGAAAATGCTCGAATGCATGAGATGAATATGTATGCAAATGCAATGCACGAGATGACATGATAAGAGATGCACGAAAAAGAAAACAACACACGGAGACAAAGACCCGAACCTGAGAAATAAGTATAACTTAACACCGGAAACGGCAAGAGTTGGATACAAATATGGAAAGTTACATCCGGGGTGTTACATTGCCTTAACAAAAGAAAATACATAGCACTAACAAGGCTTAGAGAAGGTCGCACGAGAGAGAGAGAGAGAGGGAGAGAGAGAGAGCGAGATGTATTCACGAGCCATTTCATGAGCCAGTGTGGATGAGGAACCGTGAGATTGGGAGGCATCCGAAAAGTTGGTTTCACATGTATTTTCAGCGAGCAGTCCAGATGATGCAATGTATGATGAACATTAAATGGAGATTTCACTAAATATCTTGAAACTACTGTAACACCCCGGATGTAACCTGCCATATTTGTACTCCGACTCTTGCCATTTTCGGTTCCAAGTTATGAGATTCGTGGTTGGGCTCTTGTCTTTGTTTTGCATTTTGTTCATGTCATGCATATCATACCATGTCATCATGTGCATCGCATTTGCATACGTGTTCGTCTCATGCATCCGAGCATTTTCCCCGTTGTCCGTTTTGCAATCCGACACTCCTACGTCCTCCGGCGCCCCCTTTTGCCTTTTTTCTTGTGGGGGTGTTAAACTTTCTCGGAATGGACCGAAATTTTCCAAGCCGCCTTGGTACACCACCGGTAGACCACCTGTCAAGTTTCGTGTCATTTGGAGTTCGTTTGATACTCCAACGGTTAACCGGGGAACCGTAAAGGCCTCATGTGTGTTGCAGCCCAACACCCCTCCAAAGTGGCCCAATAACCCTTCCAAACCTATCCCATGTCCTTCACCGTTGGATCACGATCGCGTGGCCGAAAACTACACCTCATTTGGACACTCCCACCTCCTTCTAGGTATAAATATGTGCAACCCTCTCCAAATCCCGGATGAAACCCTAGCAAATTCCCCTCTCCGCCGCCGGACGAAAAACCCCACCGACGGACATGTCTGCCGCCCTCGCCGCCGCCACGTGTTGCCTCCTTGTTTGTTGAGACAGCCACGCCCACTTCCCCGCGCCGCTGCCTGCGCCGGCCCGTCGGGGCCCAGGCAGGGCCCTCCCGGCCCGTTCGCCCCGCGCCGCCCGGTCGCTCGCCCGCGCTTCCTCCTCGCCGCCCGACGCCGCGTCAGCCTCGCCGCACCGCCGCAACCGCCCTCGCCGGCCACCTTCGAGGCAACCGCCTCCCCGTCGCCCGAGGTCGCCGCGAGCCGCTGCCTCCGCCCCCGGACGCTCGCCGCCCCGCGCGTCCTCCTCTCCGGCGAGATCCGGCGCCGGCCCGCCGGATCCACGCTTCCCTGACTCGCCAGCGTCCATCTCCTCCAACTCCGGCCAGTTCCACCGGCCACCTCGACTTCCGTGCCAAGAACAAACCCTAGATCCAGATTTCGGAGAGGTTGTTTTTCTCTAAATCTTTTCCCCCCTAACATTTTTAGGCCCTGTTCATCATGCCATAACTTGTTGCATACTACTCCGTTTTATGCGTGCTATATATCAAAGTGTTCATCATGATGTGCTCTTCATTTTATTCCATTGTGACATGCTTGTTTGAGTCCATCTTGATACCTAAATCTCAGATGCAAGAGTGCTATAAAATGTTAGGTGCTGATTCTTAGCAGTTTATGAGCTTTTGTCATTTTTGCTACATTTGTTGTGTGCTGCATATGGGCTTGAGCCCTACATGTATTTTGGTCTATGCCGTGCCATCTTTACAGGGGTGTATGCCATGTATTTTTGTGATCTTTGTGGTGACTAGCACAAGCATGCAAAGTAGCTCTCGTGATATTGCTGATTTCAGAGACTTGGAATTTCACTAAGTCATTGCTCTGTTGTTATTTTTATGTCATGTATTCATGTTGCTACAGAGTGATACATGCTTTATTTGAGTTGCTTCAGTAAAGAAGATTTGGACATATGGTTGTGCTCTATCCATCCATGCCCCTGTTTGCAATTATGGAGTGTGATAGCATGACTTAATCTTGCTCTACTTTTGCTATAAAATGTTCCTGGCAGATTGTTTACGTGTTAATCAATTTTGCCAAGGTTGTTGTAGTTGATCCATGCACTCTATGAACTTGTTCTTGCCTTGGTTAGCTTCATGAACATGCCATCTTGCTCTAGGTATGCTTAGCTTGTCATGCAATGCCTTGTGGTGAGTGAATCGAGCTCGTAAACATGCCTTCATAATTCTGTTTTTGCCATGCCCAGTTTTCTGCTAAGTCTGAATCTGTTAGCGAAACTTGTTATGTTTACATGGGTGCCATCATGTCTTCTGTGCCTTTTTGTCTTATGGTTAGTAAGGGACTTTTGTCCTATGCTTTGAGTAGATTCATGGCATGCCTTGTTTTGCTATGATATGTTCCTGTAGCATGTTGTTAGCTTGCTCTAAACATGTCTTCCTGATGTCAATCCCTGGCATGTTTTTTTCACCAAGTCTGTGATGCTGATATCTTTTGCACTTTTGCCATGCTTGTTTGAACCTGTTCTAGTGTGATTTAGCTGTAGCTCTGTGTTCATCTTTTGTCAAGCATCTTGATTAGATCACTGCCATATGCTTTGTTGCTATGTTGGAGTGCAGAAGCTTAGTTTCTTGTTGTATTCTAGATGGCATCGTGTTGTTAATCGCAGAATTGTGTCATTCTCGTTTTGCTTGCCATTTGCAAACCGTGCATCCGATTCCGGTGATCTTTATATCAATTTCGACCGAAATCAACTCATATTTCCAGCGGCACACTTGGTTTGCCAAGTTGAGGCCTGGTTCAATCTTTCCCTTCCGAAGCACGCATATGCATTGCATATCACATCTCGCATATCATGCCATGTTCTGCATCATGTTGCTTGCGCATTGCACCATGATTGATTGTCGGTATTTTGCTTGTGTTCTTGCCTTGGGTAGAGCCGGGAGATGAGTGCGTGATCGAGGAACCCATTGAGTACGCTTACGAGGATCAAGCTTTCGTCAACTCGGAGAACTTTGCAGGCAAGATGACCATACCCTCGAAATCACTTCTATCTTTGCTTGCTAGTTGCTCACTCTTGGCTATGCCGCGATACCTACCACTTGATATATCTTGCCTCCCATATTGCCTTGTCAAGCCTCTAACCCACCTTTCCTAGCAAACCGTTGTTTGGCTATGTTACCGCTTTGTTCAGCCCCACTTATAGCATTGCTAGTTGCAGGTGGAGATGAAGTTTGTTCCATGTTGGAACATGGATTTTGTTGGGATATCATTATTATATCTTGTTTACTTTAATGCATCTATATACTTGGTAAAGGGTGGAAGGCTCGGCCTTATGCCTGGTGTTTTGTTCCACTCTTGCCGCCCTAGTTTCCGTCATACCAGTGTTATGTTCCTTGATTTTGCGTTCCTTACGTGGTTGGGTGTTATGGGAACCCCTTGACAGTTCTCCTTGAATAAAACTCCTCCAGCAAGGCCCAACCTTGGTTTTACCATTTGCCTACCTACCACCATATACCCTTTCCCTTGGGTTCTGCAGACTCAAGGGTCATCTTTATTTTAAACCCCCCCCCGGGCCAGTGCTCCCCTGAGTGTTGGTCCGAAACGGGCAACCTGCGAGGCCACCTCGGGGAAACTCGAGGGTTGGTTTTACTCGTAGCTTGACCTATCTGGTGTGCCCTGAGAACAAGATACGTGCGACTCCTATCGGGATTTGTCGGCACATCGGGCGGCTTTGCTGGTCTTGTTTTACCATTGTCGAAATGTCTTGTAACCGGGATTCCGAGACTGGTCGGGTCTTCCCGCTAGAAGGAATATCCTTCGTTGACTGCGAGAGCTTGTGATGGGCTAAGTTGGGACACCCCTGCAGGGTTTTGAACTTTCGAAAGCCGTGCCCGCGGTTGTGGGCAGATGGGAATTTGTTAATGTCCGGTTGTAGAGAACTTGAACTTAACTTGATTAAAATGAATCAACCGCATGTGTTGTCGTGATGGTCTCTTTTCGGCGGAGTCCGGGAAGATAACACGGTCTCGTGTTATGCTTGAACATAAGTAGCCTCAGGATCACTTCTTGATCACTTTTAGCTTCTCGACTATGCTTTGCTTCTCTTCTCGCTCTCATTTGCGTAAGTTAGCCACCATATATGCTAGTGCTTGCTGTAGCTCCACCTCACTACCCCCTTTCCTACCTTTAAGCTTAAATAGTCTTGATCACGAAGGTGTGAGATTGATGAGTCCCCGTGACTCACAGATACTTCCAAAACAGATGCAGGTGCCGACGATGCCAGTGCAGGGGATGCTACCGAACTCAAGTGGGAGTTCGACGAGGATTCGGGTCGTTACTATGTGTCTTTTCCGGATGATCAGTAGAGGAGCCCAGTTGGGGCGATCGGGGATCTAGCATTTGGGGTTGCCTTTCTTATATGTTGGTTTCATAGTCGGACCTTGATTGTATTCTGGATGATGTATGATATATTTATGTATTGTTTGAAGTGGCGATTGTAAGCCAACTCCTTATCCCTTTCTCATTCAGTACATGGGATGTGTAAAGATTACCCGTCTTGTGACATGCCTACTATGCGGTTATGCCTCTAAGTCGTGCTCCGACACGTGGGAGATATAGCCGCATCGTGGGTGTTACAACTACACAATGAACTTGTTAATGTCTCCTCATTTTGATCCAGGTGTCTCGCGAGACCTTTGTAACTTAGTACGTACGCCGTAACAACCCTCTTGTCGCATCGTAACTTCTTCTTTTGATGTCCAAGAGGAGTGTTTGTGATGAACCAGTTGTAGCAAAAGTGCAGGGGCTGCATGCATATCCACATTAATTTTGTTCTCATTTTCATGAAAAGCACCACTACATTAATGCCTAGTAGTATTTTTTACGAAACCAATAAACACATGTCCAGCCAACATTGTTTTGTTAGACATAAATTCCTTAGAAAATCACACCCAAATTTTCAACTTGTTGTTCGATCAACACACATAAAAAAATCTGAACCGATTTTTTATCTTGTTGTTCTATCAACTAGAACATTGGCTTGTTTTTATGCTATATTTTATCTTCCATATTCCCATGATACGGACTTCTGGGCCCTTGGATCTAAGATCCAACGGAATACGAGGAGCTACTGTAGTTTTTGTACTAGCACACATTTTTCAGATTCTATGAGGGCTTTTTTGCAAAAATGTTCATCATTTCACAGGAGCTCTTGGATCTGAGATCCAACGCCCGAGCTCGCACGGGAGCACCTAAGCTTAGGTGCTCCCGGAGCACCAAATATTTTCCCTCTGCAAACAAGATGTGCGTAGAATATTACATGACTACATGGTTTCTAAGAACATGTACGACAAGCCATCATTTTCTCATAAAAATATAAATAATATATTGCATTGGAGAACCGATTGGGAGACCACACCGCCATTTATGTTGGCCCCTTCATCTTCTTGGACCATACATTGCACCAATCTAGAAAGTCCTGACACTGTAACACATGCATCCTTTTTCATGTCCTCCTTTCCCTCGCGACTAAGCTATGTCCTATGAAAGATCGAGACCCCAAAGGGTTGATATGATACACTTAGACACACGTGCGCACAATGAGAGAGAGAGAGGGAGGAAGGGAGCAACGGGGGAATATACATGTTGGGGTGTGTGTGGTTGCAATCTTCTTAGTCTACGCCTCTATCTTTTCACTAGACATCCTAGGGTCGGGGGGCAGCGGCCCCCCTCAGTGGTGCATGTAGCTCCACCAATGATTTTTCCCTTACATAGTTGAACCTATGGATGGCACATCAGCGATTATTTCTCTGTGGATGCATCTCAACAATTCTTCTTGAGAAAACACCCCCTTCTCCATTGGTGAGAGAGTGATACGTCTCCGTCGTATCTATAATTTTTGATTGTTCCATGCCAATATTCTACAACTTTCATATACTTTTGGCAATTTTTTATACAATTTTTTGGGACTAACATATTGATCCAGTGCCCAGTGCCAGTTCCTGTTTGTTGCATGTTTTTTGTTTCACAGTAAATCCATATCAAACAGAGTCCAAACGTGATAAAAACTCACGGATATTTTTTGGAATATATGTGATTTTTTGGAAGAAAAATCAACGCGAGACGATGCCCGAGGGGGCCACGAGGCAGGGGGCGCGCCCCAGGGGGTCAGGCGCGCCCTGGGACCTCATGGCCACCCCATAAGGCGGTTGATTCCCTTCTTTCACCGCAATAAAGCTAATATCCGGATAGAGACCGTGTTAAAATTTCAGCCCAATCGGAGTTACGGATCTTCGGGAATATAAGAAACGGTGAAAGGGCAGAATCTGAGAAGGCAGAGACAGAGAGACAGATCCAATCTCGGAGGGGCTCTCGCCCCTCCCATGCCATGGAGGCCATGGACCAGAGGGGAAACCCTTCTCCCATCTAGGGAGAAGGTCAAGGAAGAAGAAGAAGAAGGGGGCTCTCTCCCCCTCTCTCCCGGTGGCACCGGAACATTGCCGGGGCCATCATCGTGCGACGGCAATCTACACCAACACCTCCGTCATCTTCACCAACATCTTCATCACCTTCCCCCATCTATCTACAGCGGTCCACTCTCCCGCAACCCATTGTACCCTCTACTTGAACATGGTGCTTTATGCTTCATATTATTATCCAATGATG
Source organism: Triticum urartu (assembly GCF_003073215.2). NCBI lineage: Eukaryota > Viridiplantae > Streptophyta > Magnoliopsida > Poales > Poaceae > Triticum > Triticum urartu. The sequence continues at coordinate 606,095,845 of NC_053024.1, read as the reverse complement.
TGTTGTCATCCTATGATGTCTGAGTAGATTTTCGTTGTCCTATCGGTGATTGGTGAATTACTATGATTGATTTAATTTGCTTGTGGTTATGTTGCTGTCCTTTGGTGCCCATCATATGAGTGCGCGCGTGGATCACACCATAGGGTTAGTTGTATGTTGATAGGACTATGTATTGGAGGGCAAGAGTGACAGACGCTTCAACCTAGCATATAAATTGATGCATACGGGATTGAAGGGGGACCAATATATCTTAATGCTATGGTTGGGTTTTACCTTAATGAACGTTAGTAGTTGTGGACGCTTGCTAATAGTTCCAATCATAAGTGCATAGAATTCCAAGTCAGGGATGACATGCTAGCAGTGGCCTCTCCCACATAAAACTTGCTATCAGTCTAGTAAAGTAGTCAATTGCTTAGGGACAATTTCACAACTCCTACCACCACTCTCCACACTCGCTATACTAACTTTATTATTTCTTTATCTAAACAGCCCCTACTTTTTATTTACGCGCTCTTTATTATCTTGCAAATCTATTCAAAAACACCTACAAAGTACTTCTAGTTTCATACTTGTTCTAGGTAAAGCGAACGTTAAGCGTGCATAGAGTTGTATCGATGGTCAATAGAACTTGAGGGAATATATGTTCTACCTTTAGCTCCTCGTTGGGTTCGACACTCTTACTTATCGAAAGAGGCTACAATTGATCCCCTATATTTGTGGGTTATCAAGACCTTTTTCTGGCGCCGTTGCCGGGGAGCAATAGCGTGGGGTGAATATTCTCGTGTGTGCTTGTTTGCTTCATCACTAAGTAATTTTTATTTGCTGTTCTAAGTTGTTCTCTATCTTTAGTTATGGGTAGGAAACGCAAAATACCAAAAAAAATAGTTGTAACTGCTACACCAATGGTTGAAGAACCACTCAAAATCTATCACACTCCTAAAGCTTTTTACTTGGATCATCTTCGATCCCTTTGTGCTCGTGCTGAAACCCCAACTAGCTTAGTTGAGGTCAAATCTTTAGAAGAGCATGCTTGTTATGTGCGATGCCGCTTATCTCAAAAAGGGAACTTTTACTGGATCAAATTCATCGTTTGCAGTGCTATGCTTGGAATTTATGTGAAATATATGGTGTTACTTGTTGTTCTGAAAACCCTAAGAAACACCTTCCCTACCAATGTGAGTTTAGCGATAATGGAATCGTATCTTCATATGCTAAGGGTGTTTATAATTACTATGATGTTCAACAAATTGAAGAATTTGTTGCTTTCAAGGGTGCTTATGAAATTGCTTCTTTGATTGAAAAGTATGATGCTATTCTTTACAAATCTGAAAATTTTGCCATACTTAAATATTGTTATGATAATTATGCTTCTAATGCCTATGTTAAACCATATACTGAGGACTCCTCCACTGTCCAAGAAGAGACTAATATTTTGCAGGAGTCTATGGAAGAAGAAATTAATGACATTGTGAGCTCATTGGATGAAAAAGATGAGGAGGAGAGCGAAGAACAAAAGGAGGAAGAGCGGATTGATCACCCGTCCCCACCTTCTAATGAGAGTAACTCTTCAACTCATACATTGTTTAATTTCCCTTCGTGCTTACCGAAGGATGATTGCTATGATGACTGTTATGAACCCGTTGATTCTCTTGAAATATTCCTTTTTGATGATGCTTGCTATGCTTGTGGCCAAGATGCCAATATGAATTATGCTTATGGAGATGAACTTGCTACAGTTCCTTATGTTAAACATGAAATTGTTGCTATTACACCCACGCATGATAGTCCTATTATCTTTTTGAATTCTCCCAACTACACTATATCGGAGAAGTTTACCCTTGTTAAGGATTATATTGATGGGTTGCGGTTTACTATTACACATGATGATTGCTATAGATATAATATGCATGTGCTTGCTGCTCCTACTTGCAATTATTATGAGAGAGGAACTATATCTCCACCTCTCTATGTTCCCAACACGATAGAATTGCAAGAAACTGTTTATACTATGCATTGGCCTTTACTTTGTGTGCATGAATTGTTCTTTTATGACATTCCTATGCATAGGAAGAGAGTTAGACTTCGTTGTTACATGATATATGTTACTTTGTGCTCACTACTAAATTACAAATCATGGTTAATTAAAATTGGCTTTAATATACCTTGGGATCCGGGTGGATTCATTACTTGAGCACTATAGGCCTAGCTTAATGGCTTTAAAGAAAGTGCTGCCAGAGAGACAACCCAGAAGTTTTAGAGATTCATTTATTTCTATCGTGTGCTTTTATAAGGTTTAAAAATAAAAATAATGTGCCAAGATTTGCCTTTAGGATGTTTACATTGCTTGTTGGTTTGTACAGTGCAGGACAGAAACTTTAGCTGTAGTGCGCGATTTTACATTTTTTACTGGAATGTCAAACGGTTCTGAAACTTTTTGCACTGTCTTTTTATACAAATTTTTTATTTTTCCTAATTTTGGTAGAATTTTTGGAGTACCAGAGGTATGGTGAATGTTCAGATTACTACATACTGTCCTGTTTAAGACAGATTCTGTTTTTGATGCATAGTTTGCTTGTTTTGATGAAACTATCGATTTATATCAGTGGATTAAGCCATGGAAAAGTTATATTACAGTAGCTATAATGAAAAAACAAAATATGAATTGGTTTGCAACAGTAATTAGAGTAGTGATTTGCTTTATTATACTAACGGATCTTACCGAGTTTTCTGTTGAGTTTTGTGTGGATGAAGTGTTCGAAGATCGAGGAGGTCTTGATGCGAGGAGAAGAAGGAGAGGCAATAGTTCAAGCTTGTGGATGCCCAAGGCTCCCCAAGTAAATATTCAAGGAGACTCAAGCGTCTAAGCTTGGGGATGCCCAAGGCTCCCCAAGTAAATATTCAAGGAGACTCAAGCGTCTAAGCTTGGGGATGCCCCGGAAGGCATCCCATCTTTCTTCACCAAGTATTGATATGTTTTCGGTTTCGTTTTGCTCATGCGATATGTGCAATCTTGGAGCGTCTTTTGCATTTAGTTTTCATTTTTTTCTTTTATGCACCATGCTGGTATGAGATAGTCCTTGGTTGATTTATAGAATGCTCATTGCACTTCACTTATATCTTTGAGTACGGCTTTATAGAATGCTTCATGTGCTTCGCTTATATCATTTGAAGTTTGGATTGCCTGTTTCTCTTCACATAGAAAACCGCCATTTGTAGAATGCTCTTTTATTTCACTTATATTTGTTAGAGCGTGGGCATATCTTTTGTAGAAAGAATTAAACTCTCTTGCTTCACTTATATTCATTTAGAGAGATGACAGGAATTGGTCATTCACATGGTTAGTCATAAAATCCTACATAAAACTTGTAGATCACTTAATATGATATGTTTGATTCCTTACAATAATTTTGAGATATAAAGGTGGTGATATTAGAGTCGTGCTAGTTGAGTAATTGTGAAATTGAGAGATACTTGTGTTGAGGTTTGCAAGTCCCATAGCATGCACGTATGGTGAACCGTTATTTAACGAAGTTGGAGCATGAGATATTTATTGATTGTCTTCCTTATGAGTGGCGGTTGGGGACGAGCGATGGTATTTTCCTACTAATCTATCCCCCTAGGGGCATGCGTAGTAGTACTTTGCTTCGAGGGCTAATAAACTTTTGCAATAAGTATATGAGTTCTTTATGACTAATGTGAGTCCATGGATTATACGCACTCTCACCCTTCCATCATTGCTAGCCTCTTCGGTACCGTGCATTACCCTTTCTCACCTCAAGAGTTGGTGCAAACTTCGCCGGCGCATCCAAACCCCGTGATACGATACGCTCTATCACACATAAGCCTCCTTATATCCTCCTCAAAACAGCCACCATACCTACCTATCATGGCATTTCCATAGCCATTCCGAGATATATTGCATGCAACTTTCATCATCATCATATACATGACTTGAGCATTTATTGTCATATTGCTTTGCATGATCGTAAGATAGTTAGCATGATGTTTTCATGGCTTGCCCGTTTTTTGATGCCATTGCTACGCTAGATCATTGCACATCCCGGTACACCGCTGGAGGCATTCATATAGAGTCATACCTTTGTTCTAGCATCGAGTTGTAATATTGAGTTGTAAGTAAATAAAAGTGTGATGATCATCATTATTAGAGCATTGTCCTAGTGAGGAAAGGATGATGGAGATTATGATTCCCCCACAAGTCGGGATGAGACTCCGGACGAAAAAAATAAAAAAAAAAGAGAAAAGGGGGGGGAAAAGAGAAAGGCCAAAAAAAGGAAGGCCCAAAAAAACAAAAAAAAACAAAAAAATGAGAGAAAAGAGAGAAGGGGCAATGTATCCTTTTACCACACTTGTGCTTCAGAGTAGCACCATGTTCCTCATATCGAGAGTCTCTTGAGTTATCACTTTCATATACTAGTTGGAATTTTCATTATAGAACTTGGCTTGTATACTCCGATGATGGGCTTCCTCAAATACCCGAGGTCTTCATGAGAAAGCAAGTTGGATGCACACCCACTTAGTTTCCAGTTTAAGCTTTCATACACTTATATCTCTAGTGCATCCGTTGCATGGCAATCCCTACTACTCGCATTGACATCAATTGATGGGCATCTCCATAGCCCATTGATTAGCCGCGTCGATGTGAGACTTTCTTCCTTTTTGTCTTCTCCACACAACCTCTATCATCATATTCTATTTCACCCATAGTGCTATGTCCATGGCTTGCGCTCATGTATTGTGTGAGGGTTGAAAAGGCTGAAGCGCGTTAAAAAGTATGAACCAATTGCTCGGCTTGTCATCGGGGTTGTGCATGATTTGAATGCTTTATGTGATGAAGATGGAGCATAGCCAGACTATATGATTTTGTAGGGATGAGATTTATTTGGCTATGTTATTTTGCTAAGACATAATTGCTTGGTTAGTATGCTTGAAGTATTATTATCTTAATGTCAAATGATAGATTATTGCCTTGAATCACTCGTGTCTTAATATTCATGCCATGATTAGATATGTGATCAAGATTATGCTAGGTAGCATTCCACATCAAAAATTATCTTTTTTATCATTTACCTACTCGAGGACGAGCATGAATTACGCTTGGGGATGCTGCTACGTCTCTGTCGTATCTATAATTTTTGATTGTTCCATGCAATATTCTACAACTTTCATATACTTTTAGCAACTTTTTATACTATTTTTGGGGATTAACATATTGATCCGGTGCCCAGTGCCAGTTCCTGTTTGTTGCATGTTTTTTGTTTCGCAGTAAATCCATATCAAACAGAGTCCAAACGGGATAAAAACTGTCGGGGATTTTTTTGGAATATATGTGATTTTTTGGAAGAAAAATCAACGCGAGACGATGCCCGAGGGGGCCACGAGGCAGGGGGCGCCCCCCCAGGGGGTTAGGCACGCCTTGGGCCCTCGTGGCCACCCCGTAAGGCGGTTGATACCCTTCTTTCGCTGCAAGAAAGCTAATATCCAGATAGAGATCATGTTAAAATTTCAGCCCAATCGGAGTTACGGATCTCCGGGAATATAAGAAACGGTGAAAGGGCGGAATCTGAGGAGGCAGAAACAGAGAGATACAGAGAGACAGATCCAATCTCGGAGGGGCTCTCGCCCCTCCCATGCCATGGAGGTCATGGACCAGAGGGGAAACCCTTCTCCCATCTAGGGAGAAGGTCAAGGAAGAAGAAGAAGAAGGGGGCTCTCCCCCCTCTCTCCTGGTGGCACCGAAACACCGCCGGGGCCATCATCGTGCGACGACGATCTACACCAACACCTCCGTCATCTTCACCAACATCTTCATCACCTTCCCCCATCTATCTACAGCGGTCCACTCTGCCTCAACCCGTTGTACCCTCTACTTGAACATGGTGCTTTATGCTTCATATTATTATCCAATGATGTGTTGCCATCCTATGATGTTTGAGTAGATTTTCATTGTCCTATCGGTGATTGGTGAATTACTATGATTGATTTAATTTGCTTGTGGTTATGTTGCTGTCCTTTGGTTCCCATCATATGAGCGCGCACGTGGATCACACCATAGGGTAAGTTGTATGTTGATAGGACTATGTATTGGAGGGCAAGAGGGACAGAAGCTTCAACCTAGCATAGAAAATGATGCATACGGGATTAAAGGGGGACCAATATATCTTAATGCTATGGTTGGGTTTTACCTTAATGAACGTTAGTAGTTGCGGACGCTTGCTAATAGTTCCAATCATAAGTGCATAGAATTCCAAGTCAGGGATGACATGCTAGCAGTGGCCTCTCCCACATAAAACTTGCTATCAGTCTAGTAAAGTAGTCAATTGCTTAGGGACAATTTTGCAACTCCTACCACCACTCTTCCGCACTCGCTATACTAACTTTATTGTTTCTTTATCTAAACAGCCCCTACTTTTTATTTACGCGCTCTTTATTATCTTGCAAACATATTCAAAAACACCTACAAAGTACTTCTAGTTTCATACTTGTTCTAGGTAAAGCGAACGTTAAGCATGCGTAGAATTGTATCGGTGGTCGATAGAACTTGAGGGAATATTTGTTCTCACTTTAGCTCCTTGTCGGTGTCAAAACCAGTGGATCTCGGGTAGGGGGTCCCGAACTGTGCGTATAAAGAGGATGGTAACAGGAGGCAGGGGACACGATGTTTTACCCAGGTTCGAGCCCTCTTGATGGAGGTAAAGCCCTACGTCCTGCTTGATTATTCTTGATAATATGAGTAGTACAAGAGTTCATCTACCACGAGATCGGAGAGGGTAAACCCTAGAAGCTAGCCTATGGTATGATTGTATGTTTTTCTACGGACTAAAACCCTCCGGTTTATATAGACACCGGAGGAGGCTAGGGTTACACAAGGTCGGTTACAAAGGAGGAGATATCCATATCCGTATTACCTAGTTTGCCTTCCACGCCAAGTAGAGTCCCATCCGGACACGGGACGTAGTCTTCAATCTCGTATCTTCATAGTCCGACAGTCCGGCCAAAGGATATAGTCTGGCTGTCCGGAGACCCCCTAATCCAGGACTCCCTTAGTAGCCCCTGAACCAGGCTTCAATGACGATGAGTCCGGCGTGCAGTGTTGTCTTCAGCATTGCAAGGTGGGTTCCTCCCCCAAATACACCATGGAAGAGTTTGAATACAAGGATAGTGTCCGACCCTGCAAAAATAAGTTCCACATACCACCGTAGAGAGAATAACATTTCCACAAATCTAATCTGCTGACATGTTTTGGCAGCATGACATCACTCCACGGCCTGGTAATTATTTGAACCTTTTTTCTTTAACCAGCCCCGCACATAACGCGAGGTGGTTTCTTGACACGTCTTGTCAAAGCAGAGATCGTGTTCCCTTTATTACGGGATTCTCATTAATACGGACGTGGGTAACCCAACCGTGCCTAGGACTCCTAGATCTTAGGCAAGTCCCAAACGGCCACGAGGAGGACGCTGGATATTCACCCTCTTTATAAAGGGACAAGGCTTTTACTTTTTCCCTCTCGTGCTCAATCGAATCCTTCCCCCCGCCTCGAGTTCTAACACCCAAAGCCCAGGTCAGGTGCTTCGGACCTTCAATCATGTCCGGATCCAGCCTTCAAGGCCGGTGGATGCCTTCCTCCGTCATGGAGGAGGATATCAAGAAGTTGAGGGAGGCCAGATATCTGACCGCCGAAATTTCGCATAGGCTGCCCGCCCGAGGGCAGGTCGTCCCTACTCCCGAACCCAACGAGAGCGTTGTGTTCATCTCCCACTTCCTCCAAGGACTAGGCCTCGCTCTGGATCCCTTCGTTAGGGGTCCTATGTTCTATTACGGGCTGGATTTTCACGATCTGGCCCCGGATTCCCTTCTTCACATCTCGTCATTTATTGTCGTTTGTGAGGCCTTCCTCCCCATTACCCCTCACTTCGGCCTGTGGCTCAAGACCTTCGATGTGAAGCCGAAGATGGTCGAGGGGCAGTACACAGCGTGCGGAGGTGCTCTAATAAGCAAAAATTGTTGACGCTCCATGGCCAAAGGGTTCCTTTCCAGAGGTGTCCGGATTGTGGCAACGGGAGTGGTTTTACGTCACAGCTCCCCGAAGTGCCAAGTGGGTAGCTGCCCCCACCTTTCGCTCGGGCCCTCCACCACAACTAATGTCATGGATCAGCAGGGGGCTGAGCTGGGGTCCAGCCAAGGACGTGCCAATACTGCAGAGCCGTATCCGAGATCTCTTCGAGGGAGATTTCAGTCTGGTTATGGTAATGCAAGTTATGCTGGTTCGTCGAGTCCAGCCTTGCAAACGCCGTCCCCTCCGCATGTGGGAATTCAACCCGGAAGGACCGCGCACTATTCAGAATTTCCTCGGCATGACGCACAAGGAGATGTACAAATCTTTCTTCGGACCCCAAATAGAGTGTCCGGACACTACCGAGGACGTGGGCCTGAGCAGCAACCACACTGCTGCCCAAGTAAGTAATCCCATGGCCGAATACACTGTCCTTTTATTTATCATGACATCATTCTGAAGAATCGCTCTTTGACCAGGACTGGATAACAAAGGCGAAGATGATCCGGTGTTCGGCCCCCCTTCCTGAAGGCTTGGACAATCCGGTGCTGCAAAAGATGCTCGAGCCAGCACCTTGTCTGGTGCCCTCAAAGGAGGATGAAGGGGGGAATAAAGAGGGCGGAAGTGGGCCTCCATCGCTACCTATTCCAACCGAGGGAATGAGCGCCTCCGCGAGGGAGGATAACCAAGGGGAAGAATCTGACATTCTCTCTCCCCGGGGAAGGAAGAGGACTACCTCTGAAGATCCAGAAACCAAGGTTTCCAAACGGGAGAAGAAATCTCCGCCAGAGGGTCCTGCCTCGGAGGGTGTTCTTGCCGCACAATGTCCGTGCGGGGATCAGCCCTCTAACGAGCTGTAAGTAATCAAAAAGTACTTAATAGTGAAGATATCCTACCATACTTCTGAGGAAAATAACCGAAGCATTTATCTTGCAGTTTGGATCTTAGCCCTTCTCAGCAGAGCTCGTCTTCGGGGGATATTCTTCCAGAGATGATGGAGAGCGAAACGCCTCCCCCTGCCACACCGCCTCACGAGGCGGGCGACCCCGAGGTGTCGTCGCGGAGGGTTTCTGCTGATCCGGCAAGGCCAGAAGGTAATCCTACGGCCACCCGAAGTCCCTAGTATCCGGCTCTTGAAGAGAGCAATCAAAAGAGTCCGGCACCATCTGGTATGCGGTCGGACATACTGAGGGATCTGCTAGAGCGAGTGACTATCTCAGAAGAGCAGCGTACGTTGATGGGTATAGTGATTGAAAGGATTTCGTCCGCCGAAAGCGGGTTGCATGAAGCCTTTATGAGTCTACTGACGGGTTTTGAGGTACGTGAAATGATGTACATTATTGATAGTACCGCACATTTTGAGGTGTGCCCTGTGTAGATAGTAGCCCCTGAGACTCTGGTTGTTGTCGAGAGCGGCGGCAAACAGAGGATCGTAGTCCCAGGTAATAACCAGACCGCCTTTATGTGCAGGTGATTGAAGCTCTGGTGGCTAGCCGGACTGATGGGTTTGCCGAACTAAAGCGGCAACTGGATGCGGCAGATGTCGACATCGTGCTTGTTAACAGGCGGCTTGACGAGGCACAGGGTAGGTGATTTTTCTGGTGAATGTCACAAAGTAAGAGCAGCATGATGGCAGTATCTTTAATATGTTGTGACTGCAGATGGAGCTGCCACCATGGAGACCCTTCGGGCGGAGCTTGCCCGAGCCAAGGAGCAAGCAAGGAGTAGTAATGCGGCCGCTTTAAAGGCGGCCGAGGAGTTAAGGGCCGAACAGGCCGCACATTGCGGGAGCAAAGAAAAAATTTCCAAGATGGCCGTGGAGTTAAAAGATGCTGCTGACCGTTACCGGCTTCTCGAAGAAGAAAACCGGGTGAAGGCGACGGACCTGGAGAAGGCTCGGGTGGCTGCCAAGGAGGCTCGCTCCAAAATTAGAGCGACGAAGGAGGAGTTGAATCAAGCTACGGATATCGTTTCTGGGAAGCCCTTCTTGTTGCGGACGAAGTTCGGAGATCCGAAATATGCTCCTCTGGACCGGCTATGGAGTTCTGCGGATGAGTACATGGATTTGGCTGCAAGTGCTGCGGATGCGACCGAGTACTTCAATGATCAGAAAGGTCCTGAAGTGGAGAAGCTGTTCTGGTCACAGTTTCACGCTCCAGTCCGTCCGCTGTTGCTGAATGAGCGATTGACCGGTTGGGCCGAGCTCTATAGATTATCCGGACTGGCCATGAGGTCTGTTGTGGATCATTTGTGGCCAGGAGGGCCAAGGCCGAATAGCTACTTTAGCTTAGTGCAACAATTCCTTGGCGTTGTGCCACACATCGATGTTGTAAAGAGGTCAGCGTGCATAGAAGGCTCGCGGATGGCCCTTGCCTGGGTCAAAACATACTGGGCGGAGATGGATGCCACCACTGTTGCGGCACAGGGTTCGGCCATAGGCCGAGTGGCTGCCGAGCACTACTTTGAAGAAGTTCTTGAAGGCGCTCGTTCGATAGAGGCTCGGTGCTCGAAGAATATTATGTTTGAATGACATGTATTCCCATTGTAAAAACAATGTTTTATTGAATTTATCAAGGCTGTATTTATACTTTTGCCCAAAAGTGCTATGATGCCTCTTGTGCGGCCGTTTATGTATATATGTATATAACCTGAAAGATTGCGGTCGCCGGCTTCAGCCCCCACGCATATAATGCGGGGGTGTTCGCAGAAGACACATGTTCACACTTGATCCAACGTCTTGGTCCATTAAGGAGGTGATAGCGCAGCGAACTAGGCAACCGGACTATAATGCTTTAACACTTTCACTTAGCCAGAGGAGTTTGACAGTGGGGCTACTATATAGCCCCTGGTGGCTCCGCACTCATCCGAATTCGGGGTGCGTACATGCCTGGCCGGGAAACGGTCCTTCGTTAAAGTGGAGGAATCCCGAAGATTCCGCTAGGTCATCGAGTGGTTGACCAGTCTCACGCTATATCATGACAGTCAGTTTTTGGCTTTCTCTACCGAGGTGCTCGTCCGGATGAACCAGGGCACAATCGCAGTAGTTCTCCTGGTGCCGCCTTAGCCAATAGAGCGGAACGTAAGGTAGCAAAACACAGGAGGCGGACAAACCCAACATTTGACCAAAGACATGATTCGGAGCTGATGCATATAAGGCCAAACTCGCGACGCCGAACACTCCCTAAGGTATTTGGTCTTTATGGTGGAAACCGGGCTTAAGCAGTGCCCTTTGTAATAAGCCCCTGGTGTCCAGGTACGTGCAATATTCTGACGTGGACACATGCCAATACGTCAGCATCCTTCTCAATTGTATTGAGAATCCGAGGGATGTGTATCAACAAGAGACAGTAAAAAAAGGTTTACGCAGGGTCTTAATCTAAAAGAATCCTTGGAACGGGTCCCTGCTGCACGTCTGCGCCTGTGTCTCCGTTGTGCCGTATCCTGGACAGGTGTAGCACGATGGTCATCTGTAAAAGAGAGAAACTTAGTTGAAAAGTTGTCGTGCAAAAAGGTAGGTTATACTAAAGAAACTATATACAGTTCAAGATGAGTAAAGTTGAGCCTAATTGCCACTTGTTTGCACGCGTTGAGCCCTTTGTATTGTAATAGGGGTATAGCCATCAAACCTGTATCAATTACATATAGCTGCGCCGGACTCGTCTAACCGCGTCCGTGGTCTTAACGACCTGTCAGATGCTTTAGTTGGTGAGGCCGTTTAGTGTGCGGCTGCCAAGGCGGCCGCACGGTCTTCCGCGCGCAAGGAGCGCTCAATATTTCCATTTACTGTAATGATGCCGCATGGACCGGGCATCTTAAGCATGATAGAAGCATAATGCGGTATTGCGTTAAAGCGAGCGAAAGCTTCGCGTCCGAGTAGTGCTTGATAGCCACTTTGGAATGGAGCGATGTGAAAGGTTAACTTTTCGCTGCGGAAGTTATCAGGAAAGACGAATATAACCTCTAGTAGCAGGGAGCCCATGCAATGGGCTTCTGGGTCTGGCGTTACTCCTTTAAAGGTAGTATTGCTATGGCTAATTTTTGCTGGGTCTATCCCCATGTTGCGGACTGTGTCCTGATATATCAGGTTTAAACTGCTGCCGCTGTCCATCAGGACTCGTGTGAAGTGGTATCCGTCAATTATTGGGTCTAATACCAAGGCAGCCCATCCTGCATGCCGGATACTTGCCGAGTAATCCCGATGGTCAAAGGTGATCGGTTGGGTCAACCAGTGGCAGAACTCTGCGGTGATAGGCCCTTGGGCATGTGTCTCTAGGAGTGCCACTTTGTTTCTCCCCTTTGTCACGTGTAACACATTTACTGTTTTGACTTATGGTGGGAATTTCTTCTGTTCCCCAGTGCTTTGCTTGTGAGGCTCGTCCTCGTCTTCGCTTCGTGTATCCTGCCCCTTATGTTCGGCGTTGGGCTTGCCGGACTGCTTGAAGACCCAACATTCTCTATGGGTATGATTTGCAGGTTTATTGGGGGTGCTATGGATCTGACATATTTGGTACAGAATCTTGTTTAGGCTGGACAGTTCGTCTATGTTGTCTTTGAAGGGCAGCTTTTGCTGACCTGGCCGAGAGCTTCTGAATCCGGCGTTTACCGCCGTGCTCTTCGGCTGTCTTCTTTATTCTGGCGCTTTTTTTGCTGCGTTGTGATTTCTCGTTTCCGTCCCTGACTTCGGATGTACTTGGGTCGCTGGTGCTGCATCGGGCTAACCAGCTGTCCTCGCCCGCACAAAAGCGGGTCATGAGGCTTGTTAATGCTGCCATTGTTCTCGGCTTTTCTTGACCGAGGTGCCTGGCAAGCCATTCGTCTCGAACGCTGTGCTTGAAAGCTGCTAAGGCTTCGGCGTCTGGACAGTCGACTATTTGGTTCTTTTTAGTGAGGAACCTGTTCCAAAGCTTTCGGGCTGACTCTCCGGGCTGTTGAGTTATATGACTTAAATCATCTGCATCCGGTGGTCGGACATAGGTCCCTTGAAAATTTGCCCGAAAAGCGTCTTCAAGCTCTTCCCAGCTTCCAATGGAGTTTTCGGGGAGGCTTTTAAGCCAGTGCCGAGCTGGCCCTTTGAGCTTGAGGGGTAAGTACTTGATGGCGTGGAGATCGTCTCCTCGAGCCATATGGATATGGAGGATGTAATCCTCAATCCAGACCCCAGGGTTTGTTGTTCCGTCATACGCCTCTATGTTTACGGGTTTGAATCCCTCTGGAAATTCGTGGTCCAGCACCTCATCAGTGAAACATAGGGGGGGGTGCGGCACCCCTGTATTTGGGTGTACCATGGTGTTCGGATGTTTGTTGTGTTGCATTGCATGCTGGAGCGCGCTTGCGTGGCCCGTATATGGATCTGGTTGCGCCATCCTTTTGATGCGAACCCTCGCGTTGATCGCGTACTGGCTTATGTGCGGCATCGTTTGCCGCTCTATGTTGGCCCCGAGGTCGTCTATCCGACCGGATGGCTGTTTTGTTTTTTAATTGCGGGGGATCTAAGGCCTCCTCATCGAATTCAGGTAGCAACTTTCGCTTTGGGTAGCTCTTGGTGTGGCGATTACCGCTGTACTTCGCTGCAGTGTTGAGTACTTCACTCCATCTGATTCTGAGTGTGTCTTGTGCATCCCTGAGCCTTTGCTTCTGCTTTTTCAGACTCCTCCCAGTGGCAACAAGCCTTTGATGGGCATTCTATTGCTCCGGGTGCGTGTCCGGTGTGATGTCCTCCGGACTGTTATCTTTGACGGAGCCGGCTTGTTGGGTTTGATTCTCTGTGTTGCCGTGGTCAGGCAATGGTTCACCCTGCTCTATCGCTGGGTCTATATGATCATTGTTTCTGCCGAGGCGGGATTTGGAGCGGCGCTTACGCCGCCGCTTTGACTGCTTCTCGAGGGAACAACCCATCGCTGCGTCCTTCCGTTCCTCGTCGTCATTTTCTTTGGGCGTGTCCACCATGTATACATCAGATGATGAAGTGGGCGTCCAGTGCCCTGTGGGCAGTGGTTCCTGTTTGTCTCCTGCATCGTCGTCCATACCGTCGATGTCTTCAGAGTCGAAGTCGAGCATGTCGGTCAAATCGTCGACAATGGCTACTAAGTGGGTGGTGGGTGGGCGGCGAATTTCTTCGTCATCCGCATCCCAATTCTGCCGGACATGGTTCGGCCAGGGCTCTCCTGACAGAGAGAGAGACCTTAATGAGTTCAGTATGTCGCCGAAGGGCGAGTGCTGAAAGATATCCGCGGAGGTAAACTCCATGATCGGCGCCCAGTTGGATTCGATAAGCATGGGCGCAGGCGGTTCGGAGTCCGTAGCCGGGGAAGAATCCAGTAGTTCGGCGTCATGGCTCCCGTGAAGGGTAAGATCGATCATCGGCTCGATCGCCGCTGAGAATACGGCCTCCGTGGCGGGGTCTATCCACCCGTCCATAGATGGCGCAATTGGCTCCGAATTGAGGGTCGGAGCGGTTGCCGGCGCGATCTCCTGAACACTGTCCGATGGCAGAGCTAAATCATGCTCATCGTGACCGTGTGGCACACTAGGCACAGGCTCGAATCCGTCGAAGATCAAGTCTCTGCGGATATCGGCCGTGTAGTTTAAGCTTCCAAACCTGACCTGGTGGCCAGGGGCGTAACTCTCGATCTGCTCCAGATGGCCAAGCGAGTTGGCCCGTAGTGCGAAGCCACCGAATACAAAGATCAGTCCGGGGAGAAAAGTCTCACCCTGGACTGCATCGCTATTGATGATTAAAGGAGCCATCAAGCCTAATGATGACGACACAGAGGAACTCTCAATGAAAGCACCAATGTCGGTGTCAAAACTGGAGGATCTCAGGTAGGGGGTCCCGAACTGTGCGTCTAAAGCGGATGGTAACAGGAGGCAGGGGACACGATGTTTTACCCAGGTTCGGGCCCTCTTGATGGAGGTAAAACCCTACGTCCTGCTTGATTATTCTTGATAATATGAGTAGTACAAGAGTTCACCTACCACGAGATCGGAGAGGCTAAACCCTAGAAGCTACCCTATGGTATGATTGTATGTTTTTCTACGGACTAAAACCCTCTGGTTTATATAGACACTGGAGGAGGCTAGGGTTACACAAGGTCGGTTACAAAGGAGGAGATATCCATATCCGTATTGCCTAGCTTGCCTTCCACGCCAAGTAGAGTCCCATCCAGACACGGGACAAAGTCTTCAATCTCATATCTTCATAGTCC
This sequence comes from Triticum urartu, assembly GCF_003073215.2. Taxonomy (NCBI): domain Eukaryota; kingdom Viridiplantae; phylum Streptophyta; class Magnoliopsida; order Poales; family Poaceae; genus Triticum; species Triticum urartu. The sequence continues at coordinate 606,080,566 of NC_053024.1, read as the reverse complement.
AACAGTCCGGCCAAAGGATATAGTCCGGCAGTCCGGAGACCCCCTAATCCAGGACTCCCTCACTCCTCATTGGGTTCGACACTCTTACTTATCGAAAGAGGCTACAATTGATCCCCTATACTTGTGGGCTATCAGAGAGCCATCAGAACGTGCCTATATTTGCACTGCTCATTTTCTGAGAGAGAACCACCTACTCATGTGTTGAGACCAAGACATTCCAATCCAACAACAAGAATCTTGATCTCTAACCTTCCCCAAGTTGCTTTTCACTCAAATCATCTTTCCACCATAGCCAAATCTGTGAGAGAGGGAGTTAAGTGTTGGGGAGTGAGGGAGTCCTGGGTTAGGGGGTCTCCGGACAGCCGGACTATATCTTTTGGCCAGACTGTTGGACTATGAAGATACAAGATTGAAGACTTCGTCCCGTGTCCGGATGGGACTCTCCTTGGCATGGAAGGCAAGCTAGGCAATACGGATATGTAGATCTCCTCCCTTGTAACTGACTCTGTGTAACCCTAGCCCCCTCCGGTGTCTATATAAACTGGAGGGTTTAGTCCGTAGGACAACATACAATCATACCATAGGCTAGCTTCTAGGGTTTAGCCTCTACAATCTTGTGGTAGATCAACTCTTGTAATACTCATATCATCAAGAACAAACAAGAAGGACGTAGGGTATTACCTCCATCAAGAGGGCCCGAACTTGGGTAAACATTGTGTCCCCTGCCTCCTGTTACCATCCGCCTTAGACGCATAGTTCAGGACCCCCTACCCGAGATCCGCCGGTTTTGACACCGACATTGGTGCTTTCATTGAGAGTTCCACTGTGTCGTCACCATAAGGCTTGATGGCTCCTTCGATCATCGGTAGCGATGCGGTCCAGGGTGAGGTTTTCCTCCATGGATAGATCTTTGTATTCGGCAGCTTCGCACTGCGGGCCAATTTGCTTGGCCATCTGGAGCAGATCGAGAGCTACGCCCCTGGCCATCAGGTCAGATTCGGAAACTTAAACTACACTACCGATATCCGCCGATACTTGATCTTCGACAGATTCGAGCCCGTGTCAGGTGCGCCGCACAGTCACGACGAGCACGACGTAACTCTGCTGTCGGACAGTGTTCGGGAGATCGCATCTGCAACTACTCTGGCCGTCAATTCAGAGCAAATCGCGCCATCTGAGAGCGGAGGGATAGACCCCGCCATGGAGGCCGCACTCTCAGTGGTTATAGAGTCGGATATTGACTTCACCCCTTCCGAGAGTCGTGTCGCCGAACCACTGGATTCACCTCCGGCCACGGACTCCGAGCCGCTTACATCCGTGCCCGTCGAATCCGACTGGGCGCCGATCATGGAGTTCACCTCCGCGGATATCTTTCAGCACTCGCCCTTCGGCGATGTGCTAAACTCATTGAGGTCTCTCTCCATGTCAGGAGAACCTTGGCCGAACTATGTCCATCTAAAATGGGATGCGGACGACGAAGAAATTCGCTGGCCACTCACCACCCACTTAGTAGCCATTGTCGACGATTTAACCGACATGCTCGACTTCGACTCCGAAGACATCGATGGTATGGACGACGATGCAGGAGATGAGCAGGAACCACTGCCCACAGGGTGCTGGACCACTACCTCATCATATGATATATACATGGTGGACACCCCTAAAGAAGGCAATGGCGACAAGACAGCGGAGGATGACCCCTCCAAGAAGCAACCCAAGCGCCGACGTCAGCGGCGCCGCTCCAAGTCCCGCCACAGCAAAAGTAGAGATACCGGCACAGGAGATAATAACACTCCAGATAGTGCCGAAGACAACCACAATCCCCTCCAACACGATGTAGAGCCGAAGGATGAACAAGCCAGCCCTCCAGAGCAGGCATCAGATGGAGAACCGGAGGAGGACAATTACATGCCTCTCTCCAAAGACGAGGCGAGCCTCGACGACGAAGAATTTATCGTGCCTGAGGACCCCGCCGAACAGGAGCGCTTCAAGCGCCGGCCTATGGCCACATCAAATAGCCTGAAGAAAAAGCAACAACGGCTTCAAGCTGATCAAGACTTGCTAGCAGACAGATGAACCGAAGTCCTTGCAGCCGAGGAAAATGAACTCGAGCGTCCCTCCAAGAGTTACCCAAAATGTAGGTTGCTACCTCACCTCGAGGAGGAAGCATTGAAACCTCATTCACCAGTGTACGATACGGCTGACCGGCCACTGCGTGGCCGAGCCAGAGAGGCGTTTCAGCCTGAAGTTTAGCCTGCACCCCGCCGCCACTCAATCAAAAATACCAAGGCCCGGGGCAACACACGGGACCTGCGAGACGTATTGGACAGTAAGACAAAACTTGCAAGGTCAATATACGGGTCACGGGCACGCGCGCCAACACAGGACGATTATCGTCGCGCCGGATACACCAAAAGCAAATCCGGCCAGGCCAAATACAGAAGACAAGACTCATATGAACTGCTCGGGATATAGCCCGGCACAGAGGCGCCGCACACCCCCTATGCTTCACTGATGAAGTTATGGATCACGAATTCCCGGAGGGTTTCAAACCCGTAAATATCGAATCATATGATGGTACAACAGATCCCGCTGTATGGATTGAGGATTTCCTCCTTCACATCCACATGGCTCGCGGTGATGATCTACATGCCATCAAGTAGCTCCCACTAAAACTCAAAGGACCAGCTCGGCATTGGCTGAATAGCTTGCCAGCAGACTTCGTCAGCAGTTGGGAGGATCTAGAAGACGCATTCCTTGACAACTTCCTGGGCACTTATGTGCGACCACCAGATGCTGATGACTTGAGCCATATAACTCAGCAGCCAGGGGAATCGGCCAGACAATTCTGGACACGATTCCTGACTAAGAAAACCAAATTGTCGACTGTCCGGATGCAGAGGCCTTAGCGTCATTCAGGCATAACATCCGCGACGAGTGGCTTGCCCGGCACCTCGGCCAAGAGACGCCGAAGTCTATGGCAGCCCTCACGACACTCATGGCCCGCTTTTGCGCGGGCGAGGATAGCTGGCTGCCTCGCAGCAACAACACATCCAGGAATCCGGGCACCCCGGATAACAAAGATGCCAACGGCAAACTATGATGCAACAAACACAAGCGCCGCAAATATGGTGATAAAACCAATAATACGGCACTTAATGTCGGGTTCAAGGTCCCAAAGCCCGGTCAGCGGAAAGGGTCGCCCAAAAATACAAATCCGAGTCCATCCAGTCTGGACCGCATACTCGCTCGCCAATGCCAAATTCATGGCACCCCAGAAACGCCAGCCACCCATACCAACAGAGAATGTTGGGTCTTCAAACAAGCCGGCAGGGCAGGCGCCAAACACGAAGAGGGGTCTCAAAGCGACGATAGCGACGAAGAGCCCAGATTTTCGAACACAGGAGGGCAAAAGAAACTCCCCCCCCCCCATACTCAATCAGTGAATGTGGTAAATACCACCCAAACTGCCCACTTTGACCAGATATACATCCTTAAGGATGGCGGCTCAACGGAACCCGCCGTCCCACAACATAAGCTAGGGCCGGTCACCTTCAACCGCACGGATCGTCCGGTCAATGCCAACCGGGGCAATCCAGCCGCACTAATCCTCGACCCAATAGTAAACGGGTTCCACCTGACTCGAGTCATTATGGACGGAGGTAGCAGTTTAAATCTGCTTTACCAGGATACAGTGCGCAAGATGGGCATCGATCAGTCAGCGATCAAGCCCACTAAGGCCACTTTCAGAGGTATCATACCAGGTATGGAGGTTAGCTGTACAGGCTCCATTCCCCTCGAGGTAATCTTCGGATCACCAAAAAATTACCGTACCGAAGAGTTAATCTTTGAGATCGCCCCTTTCCGCAGTGACTATCAAGCACTGCTCGGGCGAACCGCGTTTGCTCGATTCAACGCGGCGCCACATTATGCCTACCATAAGCTCAAAATGCCCGGTCCACGCAGTGTCATCACGGTTCATGGCAAGGCCGAATTTTCTTTCGACGCCAACAAATACATCACTGCCTTAGCAGCAGGAACACCGGGCAGCACCTGGCAGCCGAACCTCGAGTCGACACCTAGGCTCCCGGACACCGTCAAGGGGCTCTGAACCACTTTGCGGAAGGATACTCCGGCCCGTCCAGGGTTCAATTAAACACTCCGGCAAAGGCCACGACAGGCCGAACTTAGCGGCTCAAACCGCCCTCCGGCACGCAAAAATTTCTTATATTTCCTTCGCAGGTTCACCTTTGCACCGACCAGGACGGACTCCACAGAGGCAGCTCGAAGGCGCCTGGGATCCTTAGACATTCCCCACAGCGACCGCCCGGCTACAATACGGACCCGTACTCAACCTCTTCCCCCTGGTCACAGCAGGTTCCGCTATCACAACTCCTTTTTATCACATTACTTGTACCATACGCATAGACGTATTATTTATACAACATGTGGATTCATATGGTGTATACATGCTGGTTATTTCTTATCGAAATCATTTCGTCAAATGGCATTCGAACACAGCAGTACGCCCTAAATATGCCAGGGGCTTCGTCTTCCCCGTAACACAGCAATAAAAGTCTGAACACCTTCACGGAAGTTTGGCACCCCGAACTTATAGCATTATATGCATCAGCTCCGAATCATGTCTTGGGTCAATAGTTGGGTTTGCCCGACTCCTATGTTTTGGTACCTTACGTTCCGCTATATCGGCTAAGGTAGCACTGGGAGAACTACTGCGATTGTGTCCCGATTCTTCCGGACGAGCACCTCATTAGAGAAAGCCGAAAACTGACTATCATGATACGGCAAGAGGTGGTCAGCTGTTCGAGTGGTCACAAAATCTTTAAGGGTTTCCCCCGCACAATGCCATAACCAATGCAGCGTGCGATGGATCTTTTTTTTTCTTCGATCAGGCACTTATAGAGCCCCTAGTACGGTCTTCCAAACACAAGGGGCTGCGCCGACCATACTAAAGCTCCTCTGGCTAAGTGAGAGTGATAAAGCCCTATAGTCCGATTGTCTGGTTCGTTGTGCTGAGCACCTCCCTTGGAGGACCCAAAACTGGGATAAAGAGTGCTCAGGTTTATCCCGAACACCCCCGTACTCCTTATGTGGGGGCAGAAGCCAACGACTGGCTAACTCTCAGCCTTAATATACAAACGGCCGCACAGGAGGGTAAACTTTTATATAACAGTCGACATATCAACGACCTTGTTTAAACATTACAACGGACAATATGATCCGCATTTAGGGAAATATAATGTCCTTGGTACATAGCTCCGCCGCCAGGTAGGATCCTTTCAGGACACTCTTATAATATGATTCGGGCTTGCGGTGCTCCTTCCCCTCCGGCGGTCCTTCGGTCACCAGCTTTTTGGCATCCATCTTCCCCCAGTGCACCTTTGCAAGGGCGAAGGCCATTCGCGCTCCTTCTATACAGACCGACCTCTTGATGACGTCTGTCGAGGGCAAGCGCTTATAAGTCGCCTTACGAGCCCGAAGTAGCTGCTTGGAATCGGTTCGGCAGGCCATAGCCGGATAACCACATCTTTCATGGCTAGTTCCGCCGCCTTATGCAGTTCGATCAGCTGTTTCAGTTGATCGGCAAAAGGCACCGGATAATTCGGCGCCAAATACTGAGACCAAAAAAGCTTATCGGTGGTGTTCCTTCCTTCGGCTCGGTAGAAGTGAGCGGCATCTGATATACTGTGCGGCAGCTCGGCAAATACACCTGAGAAGTCCAGACTCACAATCAGAAACATAGTTTTTCCTTCAAATATTTTCTTTACATGGGAAAAGCTTACCTGCCGCGATCTTCCTTGCTTCTTGGTTCCCCTACAGCGCGCTTTGGGTTTCCCCCTGGGCGTCGCTCATGGCTTGGCGCGCCTTGGTGAGTTCGGACTCCTTCTCCGCTAAACTCTGCTCCAAGGCCTCACATTTACTTACGGCCTCTTGCAGCCCCTGCTCAGCTCTAATAACTTTGGCTTCGTGTTTCTCACGAAGAGCCCGCTCCATGGCCGCCTTTTTCTCGGCCTCGGCAACGGCCCTTTTGAGGGCCTCGACTTCGGTCATAACTCCCAGCACAAATTATGCAGCTTATTTCATACTGAACATTTATCTCGCAATAAACGCACATAATACTGATGCATACCTTGTTTATCCCTCAACTGCATTTGCAATCGGCCAATTTCTTCTCTGGCCCGCTCCAGACTTTGATTCAGTCCGGCGATCTCCGCAGTGTGAGAGGCAGCAGCCGCTACAGGTATCTGCTTGAAACATGAGAGAAATCAATGTCATTTAGTGAGTCTTCCTGAGATCATGAATTCGATCCCCTGTCCGGTTTTTTCTTTCACCGAATAGTGTATCAGGGGCTACCATCTATACTATGACACTCCTCGATAACTCATATAACATACCTCAAAGCCTTTTATAAGACTGATACATGCTTCGTTCAGTCCACTCTCGGTCGACTGAATTTTCTCAATCACCGCGCCCATCAGGGCATGGTGTTCATAAACGATGGAGGCATCTCGTAGCGCCACCAACAAAGCATCCGACACTTCTGGATGGACAGAGGTTGCCGGCGGAATCTTTTTCCCCACGTCTTCGGCCCCTGCGGTTCGACCTCTAGGCGCCGCCTTCACGGTTTTTTCCTTTTCTCCTTGGCCGGGGTCCTTTTGGGACGAGGCCTCGGTGTTTGGCACCTGTTTGGAGAAAGGGTCCTTCGGGGGCGTCCCGCTCTCCACAGCGTTTGAGCTCAGCAGGTCCTTCGATGAGGATTGTTCGGTACGAGACCTCGCCGGACTACAAGAAATATACGGCTTAAGTTAAAATACTAATCCAGGATGAGTCCGGACGCTTAAACGTATTCGGATTTTATATACTCATGAGTTCACCAGGGGCTGGGCCCTGGGATCCCATGCCGGGCCGCTATCGGCGGCGGTAGGAGACTCCTCTTGACGAGGAATCTTTCCTCTTTTGGGTAGTTCGGCCTCTAAGTATGCGGAGGCCGTCCTCTTCCTTCCTTCCTCCGTAGAGGATTCATCTCCCTCCTCCTTTTCGTCCTCTTCGAAGACGGAATGGGCATCAGAGCCTTCGGGTATTGTGCCCGAAGTGCCGCGATGACGAAGGCCGCCCCGGGTCTTTTTAGTCTCCTTTTCGGCCGTCTTCTTCGGCACCTTGTAAGGTGCCGGGACCAACATCTTTGTCAGAAGTGAGATGGCCGGGTCTTCGGGCAGCGGGGCCGGACAATGGATCCGCTCCGCCTTCTTCGTCCAGCTCTGGGAAAGTTGAATAAACACGCGTCAAGCGCGTCCATTGGGTCATGCGGATGGAAAAGTTTGATAGACTCACCGAACTTGCAGGGCGAGACAGTTGGTACCTGCAGTCTTCGACGGAGTCCGGCCACGATTTGCTGGACTTAAAAAGCACCTTCCAAATGTCCTCGTGCGACGAGCCGAAGAGCCTTCGCAAGGTTTGGTGCCTGGCCGGATCAAACTCCCATAGATTGCGAGTCCGGTGTTAACAAGGCAGTATCCAGCAGACTAACATCACCTGGACTACGTCGACGAGTTCAATGTTCTTATCTCACATATCTTTAACGTGCGTCTGGAGCACCGACAATTCGTCGGACGAGGACCAATCCAGTCCTTTCTTGACCCAAGACGTAAGCCGCAGAGGGGCGCCAGATCGAAACTCGGGAGAAGCGGCCCGCTCCTTGCCACTCGGCTCAGTGATGTAAAACCACTATTGTTGCCACTCCTTGACAGAATCATTAAAGGTTCCTGTTGGCCCTATGACATTGGGCATCTTGCTCACCATAGCGCCCCCGCACTCGGCATGCTCGCCGCCCACCACCTTGGGATTCACATTAAAGACCTTCAGCCATAAACCGAAGTGTGGCGAAATGCGGAGAAAAGCCTCGCACACGACAATGAATGTCGAGATGTTGAGGAAGGAATTAGGGGACAGATCGTGAAGATCGATCCCATAATAGTACATGATACCGCGAACGAATGGGTGGAGGGGAAATCCCAGCCCGCGGACGAAGTGAGGGAGGAATACAACCCTCTCGTGGGGTTCCGGAGTGGGGACGATCTGTCCCGCCATCGGGAGATGGTGGCTGATTTTCTTGGCCAGATACCCGGCCTCCCGAAGCTTTTTGATATCCTTCTCTCGGACGGTAGAGGCCATCCATTTGCCTCCTGCTCCGGATCCAGACATCTTTGGAAGACCTCTTGTGGGTAGAGGGGGTGAACGCTCGCGCGTTGGAGCCTGAGCAGAATGGAATGAGTTGGGAAGAAGGTATGGGTGAAGAGGGTGAATTCTTGTCCCTCTATAAGGGCGGAAGAGGCGATGTGCCTCCCCCTCGCTTGGTAAAACCTCTTATTCCTCAAGCGTCGTAAGTAATGGCGCGGATGGGTTACCCACGTCCGTATTGATGAGAATCCCGTAATAAGGGGGGCACGATCTCTGCTTTGACAAGACGTGTCAAGAAAACCGCCTCATGTTATATGCGGTGCTGGTTGAGAAAAATGGTTCGAATAATGACCGAGCCATGACATGACGCCGTGCTGTCAGAACGCGTCAGCAGATTAGATTTGTGGAAATATTATTCTCTCTGCGGTAGTATGTGGAACTTGTTTTGCAGAGCTGGACAGTATTCTGGTGTTCAAAATCTTCTATGGAGTATTCGGAGGAGGAACCCGCCTTGCAATGCCGAAGACAATACTGCGCGTTGGACTCATCGTCATTGAAGCCTGGTTCAGGGGCTACTGAGGGAGTCCTGGGTTAGGGGGTCACCGTACAGCCGGACTATATCCTTTGACCGGACTGTTGGACTATGAAGATACAAGATTGAAGACTTCGTCCCGTGTTCGGATGGACTCTCCTTGGCGTGGAAGGCAAGCTAGGAAATACGGATATGTAGATCTCCTCCCTTGTAACCGACTCTGTGTAACCCTAGCCCCCTCCGGTGTCTATATAAACCGGAGGGTTTAGTCCATAGGACAACATACAATCATACCATAGGCTAGTTTCTAGGGTTTAGCCTCTACGATCTCGTGGTAGATCAACTCTTGTAATACTCATATCATCAAGAACAATCAAGCAGGACGTAGGGTATTACCTCCATCAAGAGGGCCCGAACTTGGGTAAACATCATGTCCCCTGCCTCCTGTTACCATCCGCCTTAGACGCACAGTTCGGGACCCCTACCTGAAATCCGCCGGTTTTGACACCGACAGGGAGACTATCATTTGAAGCACAAGAGCAAGGAGTTCATCATCATCACACCGTCTATTACCTTTTGGAGAGTGGTGTCTTCTAGATTGGTTAGATGTCGCTTGGGAGCCTCTGACAAGATTGTGGAGTTGAACCAAGAAATTTATAAGGGCAAGGAGATCGCCTACTTCATGAAGATCTACCCGATAGAGGCAGGTCCTTCATGGGCGATGGCCATGGTGGGATAGACAAGGTTGCTTCTTCATGGACCCTTCATGGGTGGAGCCCTTCGTGGACTCGCGCAACCGTTACCCTTTGTGGGCTGAAGCCTCCATCAACGTGGATGTACGATAGCACCACCTATCAGAACCACGCCAAAAATCCCCGTGTCTACATTGCGTTTAACTTCTCCAAACCCTTCCCTTTACCTTCATATGCAATCTTTTACTTTCCGCTGTTACACTCTTAGAATTGCATGTGTAGGTTGATTGCTTGACTTATTCTAATTGCTAAGATCTACCAACACTTAAAATTAGGAAAATGATAGATTTTTATTTGGTCAAGTAGTCTAATCACCCCCCCCCTCTAGACCTACTTTCGATCCTACAAGCCCCATGGTAGTTTATGTAGAGAACATGGTTTGGACAGCAAGAAGTCTCTCGTGGAGATAAGAAAAGTATGGATTACAACGAATATCCAGTTCGACTCCCGAGCTCATTTACACCCTATGAATAATAAATTCAAACAAAATACTAGAAAATTTAGAAAAAATTATGGTGAAAGATGCTTGAGTGTGTGAAAACTGTGCCAAGTTTCAGCTCATACAGACATCTGAGTAGCTCTCAGTAAAAATAACAAAATCAGGTCCGAACTGTGCAAAACAGTAAAGTTTTTCACATACCCCAAATTTGTCTTTTTTCAGAGAGATCGTGAGATGTTGAAACACGCTGAATTTTTGCACGAACATCAAGAACTCGAGTATCTTTCACCTATTTTTTCTTTACTATTTTTGGTGAATTTAATGTTCACTCCCGGACTCATCTGATCCCGGGAGCAAAAACGCCTCGTCCGGATTATAGATCATAGGATGTGTTTGGATGATGTGTTATCGCTCTATGGGTCAAGGATATCCATTTGTATGTGGATAGCAGTCGTTTGGTTCATGGGCGAGTATGGACAGGGATGGCCAGATGCTCGGAATATTCGTCCAAAATCAGGCTCTATGCGTCCTCGAAAATCTAGCGGATATGGGCATCCCCAGCATGCCCTGTGAGAAGACAACCCTACCTCTTTTCCTCTTTCCATCTCTCTTCTCTCCCGTGGCAGCGGTAGCGGCAAATCGAAGCTCGACGACGACGGTGAGTATGCATCGACGGCAGGAGATCGAAGCCCGGCGACAACGTGAGTGCGCACCTCCCTTATCTTGCCGGCCCTGCTTCTCTCTGTCAGCAGAGGTCATGGCGGCGGCGAAAAACAGGTGAGTGTCGCTCGGCCTTCGTAGCCCTGCAGATGGCTCTCCCCAACCACAACCCATATCCATTACTCATCCCTCTAACCAAACACTCCAATAGCTATCCCCAACCATGATTCATCCTTCAAACCAAACAAAATTTGGGCTAACCTCACTCACCCAACCAAACAGAAAAAATGGCTATCCATATCCAGCTGGATGGGGATACCATAGCCACTCTAGCATATCCCTCTAATCAAACACATCCATAAATTACGAAATGTAGAGATAAGTCAGCATACTCGAACGGCCGCCAACACCTTAGTGTGTGTTCAATGATCGTAGGTCCCCACCTATTGAACTGTGGAACTTTTGAAGCCTTTGAAGTTGGTTTAGCTTGCTTAAGTATTATTTTATGTAGTTTTTTTCACTAGATAAATGTTGAGATGACGAAAGTAGAGCCAGAGGCGAAGAACTTCAACGTCGATGGATTCTTTTTATCGTTCCTGATTATTTCAGCTTCCTCAATGGATGTACTCCCTATGTAAACTAATATAAGAGCGTTTAGTTTACAGAGGGAGTACTATGTTTACTCTCCCAGCAAAGTCATATAGTTTGCTCTCATTTTTTGGATTTGGCAGAAGAACAAAAATGAGCAGTCTATTGAGCATAGCAGAGTACTCTGTTTCCTTCTTGTGCGAGGCGGCAGAACTCTGCTACGCCAATCCACTGTTTGAGGAAGTAGCACGGACACGTGAGTTTGAGAGTTTCTGAATCCAATTTAGTTAACGAGTTGTGGTGTCTGAGGTGTTGCCGCTTTGCAGTGATAAATATAGGTCTTCGTCAGTTCGTCCAGGGCCATGTCAATATCAACATTCAGCAGACCATTCGATTATTTATTGTGCTTAAACAGAATGGAAAGGCTACAAAGCTAATGAGATACTAGCACACGGTAGCTGCATACATAAGGCGGCCGGCTGGCCGGACGATCGATCACTCGACGGGGAACATGACCTCGTTGGTGCGCAGCGGCGGGAGCGTCCACGGCGGGTTGTAGCGGGAGAGCACGAAGGGGCCCGTGACGGCGTGCCCGTCCTTCTCCAGCGCGGCCTTGAGCCCCTCCGCCTTCTCCGCCACCACCTTCTCCCCGGCCAGGCCGCTGAACCTCACCACGGCGTACTTGCGCTCCCCCACCTCCCGCAGCACCACCCGCTCGTCCGTCGGCCGCGGCGCCTCCTCCGCCTTGGCGTACTTGGACGGCAGCAGGAACTTCATCGTCACCTTGCCCGCGTGCTCCTCGCGGCCCTCGGCCGTGAGGACCGGCACCGTCATCGCCACCGGCTCCGGCTCGGAGGAGGTGATCACGGGCGCCGTCATGGCGATCGGCTCGGCCTCGCCGCCACCGCCGGAGGAGGTGATGACCGGCGCCGTCATGGCGATGGCCTCCGGCTTGGTGTTCTGCGGCTTGCCGAAGGCGCCGATGTAGTTGGCGAGGACCTGGAACCCGCCGTCGCGGTCGCCTTTCATCTCCTTGGGGTCGTAGGTCACCTCGGCGGCGACGCACGGCGGGTACTTGCGGATCTCGTAGCCGTCGCCGGCGTGGAGCACCTCGTGCTTGGGCGTCTCCACGATGATCTTCCCCAGCATCAGCTTGCCCATCGCCAGACCCATGGCCGGCGCCGGTCGCGGCGAATGGCAACAGCCAACAGGGGCGGCGAGGCTTGTTCGATGGAGCGCTCAACAGAGGTCTCTGAGCTTCGTTGGGTGAATGTTGATTTGGCTCGGCGGCGCTGGGGCTTAAGAACCAGCGAGAGATTCGGACGAGTGGACGAGGTATGGTGCGTGAGCTGCGGCGCGCGTTGCTCCACGGAGGCGTTTTCGATTTCGGCACATTGTTTGAGGAATTTTCGTCTTGTACGCACGTTCCTTCTCCTTTCTTCTTCCTTCCGTTTTTGGCTTGGAGAGAAAGTTCCGCTGGCCGGCTTTGACTTGCACGCCATGTTCCGACGAAGAGGGGAGGGCTGAACGTCGACTTGCAAGAAATTGGAGCAAACGGCAAATACACCTCTTCATACCAGCCAGAACACCGGTGCAATTAGTGGACCGCCGAATATTCAGCCTCTAAAGTTTAAGGCCCCGTTCGGGAATTCAGCAGCTCCTAGATTTTGCGGAGCGGCAGTTTGCTCGCTCCCAGATTTCATACTGCAGCTCCGTCCGCTCCCGGAGCGGAACGTGGAGCGGAGTATTCCCGAACGGGGCCTAAATCCAACGGTGAAACTATAAAACACATCACAAAATTACGACACCAGTTATGTATACAAAGATAAGCAGTCATGAAAAGTCTTGATTAAAAATCAATATGTTAAGCTATCTCAACTTATTCTATGAGTTGTTTCAAGTTGTCAATGTCTCTGTTTCAAAAAAGGAAAAGTTGTTAATATGGAAGTGCACCAAGAGATTGCGAACGTTGTGGCACGGTTTTGGTGGGGAGAAGATGGGCACAAGCGAAAGGTGCATTAGACAAAGTGGCTAGGCATAGCGGTACCCGAAGTGTGCTGGTGGCATGGGCTTTCAGAGACCTCTAGTTGTTTAGTAATCAGTATATGCTTACGAAGCAAGGGTGGAGGCTGCTATAAGGATTAAGGGGTTGTTTGGATTACGCCCAGTACGGCCACGCCAGATCAAGGGAGGGCCAAAATTTTGATGGAGCAATCGGCCGCCCGCATCTCGCCCGCGCGTGGGTGTTGATTCTGAACTAGGCTACCAAGATATTGGCGGGGCAACGGAAGCTGGGCCATGATCCAAACATCCACCCATGCAGCCAGTCAACGCCAAGATTTTGGCGTGGTAGCCATCGACCACGATCCAAACGGCCCCTAAGCTCTCTCTTACTTTTGAATGAGCGACTGGAAATGGTGGTTCTCTCTGAATTATCCTCTCATCCACCCTCACAGCGAGTCTGGATTACAACGAGTTTGACATTCGAATCCAGGCCAGAACCTTTCTTTCCTCCTGGCCAAGTAAGAGTGGAACAAAGCAGAAACTATACAGCTAAGCAGTCGAACATGTTACACACCCTTAACGGGCCCAGTTCAGGTCTCCACACCATTGGGGTAGCCTGGCTTGTCAAGTGGACGATCTCGAGGCCCACAAGTTGAAGCTTTCTCTTTCCGCTTGTCATTGCTCTTCCTATAGCTTGAGCTGCAAGCATCCCCCCATCTTGAGTTGTGACTTGTCCCCAAGACGGCACCCTGGGAAACCTTTGCTTGAGCTCAGCCAAGTCCTCCCCGTAGCTGCATCAAGAGGTGAATCATTCCATTCCAACACTTGAGCAATGGTCTGGTCCCCTGCAAGACGCACACGTTGTTGCAAAACCTTGACAAACACTCAAAGAGAAGAATTAAACAAAGGAAAATTCTTGTGTACCTGATAAGGTGGTTTCACACACTTCTTGAGATGCAAAATATGGACAACAGGATGAACCATACTGACTACTGGGAGATGCGTTATGTAAGCAAGTTCTCCAATTCACTCGGTAATAAGAAAAGAGAATTAAAAAAACTTTTTATTAATTGTGTGTTCTACTGCAGTTTGCACATATGGCTGAAGTTTCAAGAACTTTCTCTCCCGTGGCAAAACCCTCTCAGTTCTATGCTTGTGAGCTTGATTCTTCATTCTTTGTTGAGTTTCATTCTTTGTTCAGTTCTCGAGAGATGTTACCTGGCAGTGGCGGAGCCAGGAAAAAATTTTCAGGGGGGCGAGGGCTGTTAGAACAGGTTGGGGAGGGCCAAATCACTAGAAGTCTGTTTTTAGCAGCAAAAAACTCACTAATTGTGCACTGTTCATTAGATGATTAGCAGCAAATATGAGATGTTAGGGGGGGGGGGGGGCAGGGCCCCTGCTGGTCCCCCTGTCTCCGCCACTGTTACCTGGTAGACTGATTAACCACTTCTCTGTATTCCAACCATCATGGGATATCAGCAGGAGCTACAGTATCAAAAGAAACAAACTTCAAAGTATCTAGGACTATGACCATACATAACTTTAAAGGGTGATTTATAAAAATTCTCACGCATAAAGCTATTTCAAATATTTCTTGGGTTGAGCACTAATAAGGCATCAGGAAGCATTACACTTGTTGATTAACCCACTCATTTTTTGGTTTTCTGTTTATTTATTTTTCATTTTCCTTTTCCTTTTTCTTTTCCAAATGTGTGGACTTTTTTAAAATGCATGATTTTTTTTAAATCCAAAAAAGGAATATTTGATTTTTTTTCAAATTCATGAACTTTTTTTAATTTGAGATTTTTTTTACTCATGGACTTTTTCATTTGTTAATTTTTTTTGAACTCGTGAACTTTTTTCAAACCCATAAACTATTTTTGAACCCATGGTTTTTAAAAAATTTGTGAACATATCCAAATCCATGAACATTTTTTAAGAATTCTGCTTTCGAAAAACATACTTTCTCGAAAAGTCAATGGTCGACTGTGACCAGTCAACTGCGAACCAGGCCACTAGAAAACGGGAGAACCTGCGCATCGTGAGCGAACTGCTCGCCTTGTTGTTGGGCCCGCGGGGCTGAATCCTCTATCTGGGGCCCCCCTATATTCCATTCTCGCTGAAGGCGAGAGTGTAGGAACCCTGGCAATATTTGGAGCTTCAGGCGCCCGTTACTGTATATTTTACAAAAGGACGCCTGAAGCGTCCCCGCGCTGAGCCAGCCCATCTAGTATTTTTTTTCAGTCCACTAGAAAACGGGAGAACCTGCGCATCGTGAGCGAACTGCTCGCCTTGTTGTTGGGCCCGCGGGGCTGAATCCTCTATCTGGGGGCCCTCCTATATTCCATTCTCGCTGAAGGCGAGAGTGTAGGAACCCTGGCAATATTTGGAGCTTCAGGCGCCCGTTACTGTATATTTTACAAAAGGACGCCTGAAGCGTCCCCGCGCTGAGCCAGCCCATCTAGTATTTTTTTTCAGTCCACTAGAAAACGGGAGAACCTGCGCATCGTGAGCGAACTGCTCGCCTTGTTGTTGGGCCCGCGGGGCTGAATCCTCTATCTGGGGGCCCTCCTATATTCCATTCTCGCTGAAGGCGAGAGTGTAGGAACCCTGGCAATATTTGGAGCTTCAGGCGCCCGTTACTGTATATTTTACAAAAGGACGCCTGAAGCGTCCCCGCGCTGAGCCAGCCCATCTAGTATTTTTTTCAGTCCACTAGAAAACGGGAGAACCTGCGCATCGTGAGCGAACTGCTCGCCTTGTTGGGCCCGCGGGGCTGAATCCTCTATCTGGGCCCCCCTATATTCCATTCTCGCTGAAGGCGAGAGTGTAGGAACCCTGGCAATATTTGGAGCTTCAGGCGCCCGTTACTGTATATTTTACAAAAGGACGCCTGAAGCGTCCCCGTGCTGAGTCAGCCCATCTAGTATTTTTTTCAGTGTTTTAAATTAAATCTTCAAAAAATGCTCGAGGAGTGAGTCGAACACACGACCTCAAGTCTCGACGAGCGCTGTGGTAACCACATGGCCAAATAAGGAGACGTGTTTAGTTATATCTTTTGTTCTTTGTTCTTTCCTTTTTTCTTTTTATGATGAACTTTATTCAAATTCGAGTTTTTATTCATATCGATGAACTTTTTGCTCAAAATTGCTGATATTTGTATTTAATGTATGAACCTTTTTTCAAATTAGATCAACTTTTTTCAAATTCAATGAACTTTTGTTTTCAAAATCCATGATTTTTTTTCCAAATCAATGAACTATTTTTCAAATTTGATGAACTTCTCAAACCAATAAACTTTTTTTAAATTCATGAATTTTTTCCAAAATCCATGAACATTTATTGATTCACAGCCTTTATCATTTTTTCCGATTTTTGTTTATTTTTTCCCTCGAAAGTCAACGGTTGAGCACATGGGCTGGTCCACGAGGGATGGCGCCATTCCTGGTGCTTAACACGCTGAATAGAAGCTCCCAGGAACTCGAGAGCAACTAGTTAACGAGTGATCCTTCGGGAGCCTCCCAACGATCAGCGCCACTTGGCGTGCTCTTAGCCATTCATCACATGTCACGTTCTGCACGCTCCCGATTTTGTATTTTTATTTTTTCGCACGCGTTCTCGGCTTTTTAAATGATTTTTTCTGGTTTTTTCAACGTTTTGGTTTTCCACCGGTCTTCCTTTTGCGTAAAAAAATGCGTTTTCTTTTTTTCCGTGAAAGTCACGGTTTTGCTTCTGTAAGAGGCACGACTTTGCTTTCGCGAGAGCCATGGACGTGCCTCTCGAAAACGAAAAAAACATATTTTCTGTTTTTTCTTCCTTTCGCGAGAGTCACGGTTTTGCTTCCGCGAGAGGCACGGATGTGCTTTCACGAGAGTCATGGCCGTGCCTCTCGGAAATGGAAAAAGGCGTTTTCTATTTTTTTTACTTCCGGGAGAGTCACGGCCGTACCTCTCGGAAACGGAAAAAATGCGTCTTCTATTTTTTTTTCCTTTCGCGAGAGTCACGGTTTTGCTTCCGCGAGAGGCACGGTTGTGCTTTAGTGAGAGCCACAGCCGTGCCTCTCAGAAACGAAAAAAAACGTGTTTCTGTTTTTTTCTTTTGCGAGAGTCACAGTTTTGCTTCCGTGAGAGACACGGTTGTCTTCTCGCGAGAGTTACGACCATACCTCTCGAAAAGAAAAAAAATGTGTTTTCTATTTTTTTCCTTTTGCGAGAGTTACGGTTTTGCTTCCGCAAGGGGTACGATTGTGCTTTCGCGGGAGTCACGGAAAGGGAAAAACGCATTTTTGTTTTTTTTTCTTTCACGAGAGTCACAGACTCACGGTTATGCTTCCGCAAGAGGCACGGTTGTGCTTTCACGAGAGTCATGGCCGTGCCTCCACGGAAACGAAAAAAAACATGTTTTCTTTTTTTCCTTCCGCGAGACTCACAGTTTTGCTTCCGTGAGAGTCACAGTTGTGATTTCGTAAGATGCACGGGCGTGCCTCTTTTGGAAAGGGAAAAAGCCCGTGCTCCCGGTTTGGTTTTTTCGTCCGATTATTTTCGTAAAAAAAAGTTCATCAAAACCTATCAACATGGAATCTAGTTTTGAAAATCTCGAGGAGAGGAATCCAACAGTGAAAGCGGTTCGAGATTTAAACGCATGGTTTGAGAGAAAAAACGTTTTGAATAAACGGATAAAAAAAAAGGAAAACTCCAGGTTGCGACAAGTGACGCGCTTGCGACAAGTGACGCGCTATATGTGCGCCACTTGTCGCAACCAAGGGAGTTGGAGTGATCTTTGCAACGAGTACTTCTCAACTAGTAATTTCATAGGAATCCACGCTCAAGGGGAGACTGAGATGGGCCGACCAAGGACCGAGGCAAGCCGAGCGTCTTTTTTTTCTGTTTTTCCTTACGTTTTTTGTTTCATTTTTTGCTTCACTTTTTATATATTTTTATACGTTAAAATATTAAAAATATATATTACAAAAAACACTCTATAACAAACATTTGGTAAATGTTGACCAAGCATTTGAAAAAAAGTTAAATGTGTATAGAAGAAATGTTTATCACGTATACAAAAAATGTTTTAAATAGGTGGATAAAATTAATCATGTATTCGAAAAAAATTAATCAAGCATTTGAATTTTTTCGAACAAGTATTTGAAAATGTAGATCAAGCATTTGAAAAATGTTAAGTGTGCATCCAAAAATGTTGACCATGTATTAAAAATTATGATTTTTTTAACATGTTATAAAAATATTAACCAAGTATTTGAAAAAAATGTTGGACAATATTTGAAAAATGTTGATCAAGCATTTGAAAAATGTTAAATGTGTATATAAAAAATGTTGACCATGTCTTAAGAGCTGATTAATTTTTTCATTATGTATAAACATGTTAATCAAGCATTTGGAAAAAATGTTGAACAAGTATTTGTAAAATGTTGCTCAAGCATTTGACAAATGTTAAATGTGTATAGAAACAATATTAACCATGTATTAAAAATGATGATTTTTTATATTGTATAAAAAATGTTAATCAAGCATTTTAAAAATGTTAAAAAAATATTTGAAAAATGTTAATCAATCATTTGGAGAATGTTTAATGTGTACAGAATTTTTTTGACCACGTGTTCAATTTGTTTTTAATATTGCATTCAGAAAATATTAATCAAGCATTTGTGAAAATGTTGAATATGCATAGAAAAAATGTTGACAATGTATTGAAAAATGTTAATCTTACATTTGAAAAATGTTAATCAAGCATTTGACAAAGTGTAAAGTGTGTATAGCCAAAAATGTTGACTGTATGTTCAAAAAATCCTAATTTTGCTTTTGGAAAATGTTAATCAAACATTTGAAAAATGTTTAAAATGTTTATGGAAAATTGTTGACCATGTATTAATAAAATATTAAATTTGTATTGGAAAATGTTAAACGTGTATTAGAAAAATGTTGTTGATATATACACAAAATGTAGAATGAAAAACAAAAGAAACAAAGAAAACTGAAATAGAAACACAATAAACCAAAGAAATTGTAAAATGAATATAAAATCAAATAAACAAGTGTAGAAATAATGAAAACAAACAAAACGAGGAAGAAAAAAGAAAAGAAACAAAACAAAACAGAAAAAAACCATTGAAAACAGAAGAAATAAATGTAAAAAAAATGACAAAAAAGCGGAGAAGAAAAAAGATAAGAAAGAAAAGAAAACAAAAAAGGTACTGAAGACAACCGAATAAAACAGAAGAAAATGGAGAAAAAAGGAAAAAAAAGTGTATAACGAGCTCTTTTCCTTCTAGTAGGTTGCCCACGTAATTTGACACGAACTCAGTGGCTATTAGTGTGACGAAGCTGCGAGGAGGTCCCAGGTCCGACCCCCCCACGCGCTCCCTTTTACTCAGTTTTTCTAAAAAAAACGCTAATGGGCTGACCCGATTACTCTAGAGATCTCTCACTGAATGCGAGACTACCCCGATTACTCTAGAGATCTCTCGCTGAATGCGAGACTACCCCGATTACTCCAGAGGCTTCAACGAGAGATCCATACGTCTCGCTGAATGCGAGATGTAGCTCTCGCGTCTATCAGGCGCTGAGGTGGAGGTCTTCTTTGGACGGGCGAAAGCCTTTGTGAGGCTGGAAAGGGTATAAGATCCGTTCTTGTCCTCCCCCCTTCTCCATTTTCTGAAAGGCTTGTTCTAAATTTCTTCGAACAATAGATAGCATTTGCTATTTTTAAAGAAGAAGAAAAACTTGGGTGGTGACTACGCAGTAGACATAATTTTGTAGCTTTATTCAGAACCGAAAGCTTAGAACAATTGACTAAGCCACCTTGGAAACAAGTATCAAATCAAACATGAACGCAAAGAAGATAATGAAATAAATCCGTGTCTGGTAGTACATTATACTTGTGGTACATATGGGCACGTCAGGTGTCCCATACAATATCTCACTTCTCTGTCGACGAACTTGTCAAGCATTGTGTAGATGTTGCTTCAGTAGCACTTGGGAAAGTCCTCGGGAGGCGGAGGAAGGATATTCGGGGCCGCACCATTGAGCACCTCGAACACCATTGCCAGCCCCAACGGCAGGTGCGCGTCCAAGTGACAGTGCATGAACCACATACCTACAGCCATGGCGATAGGTTAACAACTTAACATACACAGTCCGAGGCTAGCATCAAAGCATATGAAACAGACAACTAATTTCACATAAACTCACCTGGATTGTTGGCCACGAACCGTATGACGGTCCACCCGCCGCCGGGCACGATGACGGTGTTGCGCACGCGCGGGTTCACGAGGTTGAACGTGGCGTTGGGGTCGAAGCGCCCCAGCCCCTGCGCGAGCACGAAGAAGTTGAAGCCGTGCAGGTGGATCGGGTGGTTCTCCGTGCCGAGGGCGCTGCTGTACGCTGCACTCTGCAGCACCACCTCCACCACGTCGCTGTAGTTGAGCCTCTTCACCGACGTGGCCTTCCGGATCCCCGGCAGCGGCGGCGGGGAGCTCGGGAAGTCCTCCGTGTACACGCCCGGGACGCCGTCGAAGGACGCCTGCAGGAGCGACGCGTTCCTCGGGAACTGGAACGAGTTCCTGTTCATGAACGCAACCAGCGCGAACCCCCCGCACCTCGTCTGGTCCGGCGCGCACGGCGCCTGGTCCACCCCGAACTCCACCAGCATGCTGTGGTCCACCGTCGTTGGCAACGGCGGGTCGACCGGCCGGACGAGGCCCCTCAGAGACCAGTAGAACCTGCCGGCGGTGACCACGTCGGTGGGGGCGGGCATGGCCGGCATGGAGGGGGCCGTGCCGTTGGCCGCTCCCGTGTACGTCACGATGCCGGTGACGGTGCCGTTGTTGAACCGGATCTGGACGGTCTTGCTCTCGAGCACGTTGGCCGCCATGTAGTACCGGCCGCCCGGCGCCGCCGAGGTGGCCATGAGCGCGTCCACCGTCTGGCCCGGCGCGATGACGATGACGTCGGTGGCGTACTGCTCGGTGTAGCTCGCGTCGATGGCGACCACGGTGAAGTTGTGGCCGGCCACCTTGAAGAAGAGCTCGACATTGACTGCGGCGTTGATGATGCGGAGGAGGTACGTCTGGTTGTATTCCACCTCCACTTTGAAGATACCAGCACCTAGTTTTGTTCAAAATATACACAAAGGCAAATTTTCAGTCGCATATATTGCTGTGATTCGACGCGATTATGGAAGCATTTTCACTTGTAAATTGGGTTGTACGTACCTCTGCAGGGGGTCTGGTCTCCCGGCTTGCCGTTGATGGTGAGCGCGTCCGACACCTCCGGCCCTAGGCCGGTCAGGTGCGCGTCTTTCTCCACGTCGTCCACGTTTTTGTTCCACCACTCGCCTGCCAAAGAAAGAATTGCATGTGAAGACTTGCAACATGTATGTTTGCAGTGTACGTTAACACGCGTATGTATGTATACCTAGTATGATTGGAATTTCGCCGTATGGTGCTGCGTAAGGGTAGCCGTCGGTGCCATTCCTGGGCTTTATGATGAGCGCGCCGTAGACGGTGGCGCGGAGGAGCGAGGAGTGGGCGTGCCACCACAGGGTGCCCTCCTGCCCGGTGATGTTGAAGCGGTACGTGAAGTTGCCGGCGGGCTGGATGGGGCACTCCGTGATCATGTGAGCCCCGTCGGCCCACCCGCTCAGCAGCTGAAATATGCCGTGCCTTTGCAACGATGATGGCCATCCGTAAGTTCGACGTACATCGTGAAACATAAAGAAGTGCTCCCTTCGATTCATATTACTTATCGCTTAAACGGATGTAAAACCATGTGCTAGTGAATCGTTACCAGTGGAGTGATAATGGGTACGGCGAATCATTCACGACGTGGACGACCACCGTGTCGCCCTCGGTGGCCTCGATGGTCGGCCCGGGCATCTGCTCGTTGGCCGTGTAGATCACGCTGTCCATGCAGAGCTGGGAGATGTTCATGCCGCCCACCTACGTGTTGCCGTACATGCATCGGTACACACACAAGTTACAAAGATGGAACATCGCCATGGTTGGGCACATGAATATGCTACTAGTGGAACGACTTACTACACAACTAAATATGCGGTTGAACTAAGGCTTGAAAACTGCAGATGATAATGATATCAAGAAAGGGTGCAGGAAATTTACAGTGAAGTTGTGCTCCACGACTGCGGCGCTCGCCATGGCCGCGCAGAGAGCCAGCAAGAGCGGCACGAGCATGGCTGCTCCCTCCATCACCCCAACTCCTGAGCAGCAAGCAAGATCAGTTAGCAAACTACAAAACTGTAAGCTTGGTCGTCCTTCTATATATAGAGATATAGCCACTTGTTATCTACACGTACGTACGTACTTATCGTTTGCGGAACTAATCGGCAATGGAACAAGTCTTGCAACCGACGATCATCGATCCAATGATCCTCTTGGCGTGTGAGCTCGCGTTAACGATGTAATCCGACTGCGACGACGACATATAATAACCGTGGCTTGCACCTGGTCGGACGTAGCTTAATCGCGGAAGTACCCGTCATTTTGTTGATAGCGGCTGCAATTTGTGTTCCAGACTACTTCACAAGGAAATTTACACTAAATACAAACGGCGTAGCTCCAAGGTCAACCCTCCGTAGCAGGCTCTCAAAGAATGAGGGGGCAATGGATTGATGCCGAGAAAGATTTCTTCTTATTACGTGACGATTTCAAATGCTCAAGAGTAGCCGTCACCTCCCTATGTATTCTGCGCGATTTGACTTAATCATGACCATTTTATATTGCCTCCAGAAAACAAGTCTTATCATCGTGTGGTTTACCCAAACCGCAGAACATAGACGTCAGTTGTATCTTAAACACAACACCTAATTAAATGTTGGGATCCAAATGTGAATAGTGTCTACAACTTTGTCTTTTTTTGTTTCTCTCTGTTATATCAAATATGGATTCGAAATTCTCTTTGATTGTAGACATATATCATGTCAACATTCGCACAAAGAAAATCAGAGATTTTCAAAACCTTTTAGAAGTGCTACCATGAGATGGTAGCATGGTAGAACCTAATGTGTGGTTTCACGTGATATTCGCCCACAAAATGTTGATGTGCAACCCTAATTTTTTTTGGTAAATAGAATTTTATTCGTATGTCATAACATCATTACATCGCAGTTTAAGTTGATCTATGATACATGCAAGTGCATCCAAATGCCACTGTCGAGTTCACATTCCCACACGCAAAGTGGGCAAGCTCGTGAGCAACTAAGTTACACTCGCGTTTAGCCTCGTGGATTCGAAAATCTGGTAACAAGGAAATCGAATACCGTGCCTCTCGATGGTGATCTCAAAGAATTGTCTAGTCACTGACGCGGTCGGATTCCACAACAACAGGCATCCACACTCAATATGTCACCAGGGAAATTCCTTCAGCACATGCTAGGATCTCTATCTCTTGCACACATGAGCATTGGCAAATGAAGCGCCAATAGGATAGGAGAGAACATCACCTTGCCAATTCCAAACAAGCATGCCCAAGCTTTGCATGTTTCCTAGACAAAACTCTCTCGAAATAGGCTTTCGCCCCGCTCTATATATAAAGCACCAACCAAAATCAATATGGTTAATATTAAGCTTTGCCTAGCTGTCCGGCGGGCATTCCCATACTCTATCTCAATTGTACAAACATGACCACCACATGCCTCTTCAACACTAATCTTTTTTCCTTTTGATATATTTTTTGTGTGGAATTTTCCATTTGATATCTACTATTGCACCAACTTTAAGATTTCGGGGTGACGACCAGTAGTTATTGTGAAGCATCTCCTTTCCCACGCGCCATGTCTCATTGCACAAGTGCCATGTACGCCATAACAATTGAGGGATCCATGCACCCCCATCCTTAGAAACAAGTATAGTAGCATAAGAAGCCACTCCAGAACAAGGCAAATAATGTGAAAGAGATAATTATATCCTATATTATTATAGATAGGACTCTTAGGGTGT
Source organism: Triticum urartu (assembly GCF_003073215.2). Lineage (NCBI taxonomy): Eukaryota > Viridiplantae > Streptophyta > Magnoliopsida > Poales > Poaceae > Triticum > Triticum urartu. Next base: position 606,056,420 of record NC_053024.1, on the reverse strand, counting down.
CCCCAATATGTGAAAAATTGGGTCTCAAGCAAAAAAAAACAATCCCTAAGGTTTGGCCACAAACATTGTGAGAAGGTTTTTAAGCCAATTTTGCAAAGACTGGGCATTTGTGCTATGGCCAAGCCAGAAGAGAATATAATACACTATATGTATTGTAGCGGCATCTTTTCACTCATAGGTGAGTTCCTCTATTGAATAGGTGGTTGCCCCATTATTGTATAAGCCCATCTTAAGATCCAAGGGAGGTCTTATATTGTAGGACTTTTGGTTTGTTATATCAGACGAGGTCGATAGACCTTAAGGCCAATTTATAAGGAATAAAGACAGAAGACACCCTTATCGTAAACCAAGGAAAGTGATTTCTCTCACGAAAACATATTAAATGGTAGTTCACTACATGTAAATCTATATTTAACCCTTACAGTTTACAAAAACATAGATTATTTGAAGAATCACGTCTTATATTTGATGCATATGATACACCTTAGATACATATTGGGACCTTATGTGTACCATTCGGTTAATGTTAGGACACATACTATAGGCGAACCATTTTAGCTAATTTAGTGTTTGTCATTATTATAACGTCATCTTGTATATGTAGAACTAGAACCAAAACAAAAGTGCACTCTACTCTGCTTCTTGAATGTATCTTTATTTACGTGTAAGACTAGATAAAAATGTATGCTAACACTACTAATATAAAAAAATAATCAAAATTGATAGTCTTGTTCGTGTTACTAGCACGGTCCATTGTAGAATATGATTTCAGATTGTATCTTTTGTTTATAAAAAGGGTTGAAACACTTAAATTATGTTAATGAACTAGGGAACTCGAAGACCATGTAAACCAACATAACTTATATTTATGTTTGTTCGAAACTATCGTGTTAATTAAAGATCATGTCAATGCACTGGACAACTTAGATTGTGACACGGAAGAAATACAAGCTCTTTAATTCAAATTGTATCTTTGCATGACCTCGGTAACTTGGGGTCGAAATTAGATCCACAAAGTTGATTTCGTCGGTACTGAGAAATTCTCCTCTCGGCCACTTGTTACGGGTAAACTTGTGGAAAAGAACAAATGAAGGTATGTTTTAGTCTTTGCTATACTTTTCTGCAATAAGGAAAGTCAAAAAGAAACCTGGTGTATATCATCTTTATTTTGTATATCATATTTAGTTTCAACAAAGCATATAACATGATTGTGTTTAGGGAGAACAAAGTACGATGTAGTTATGTTTATGTTTGGTTTACAATCAATAATGTTTTTTTATTATGGAATGTCCTTTTTTGCTGAGACGGAAGGCCCTTCTGTTATTGTGAATGGAAGGGTGATGTTCTTTTTGAGAAAAGCAAATGTACATGTAAGGTGGGTGCTTGAGTTTCAAATGTGTATGTACTAGTTCATCTTGAATGATTCTAAAAAAAGTTAATAAATTTGTATTCACGTTCAAACATATTGGTCTACAAATTTTCATGCGAAAATACGGTCAATACGCCATGTAAAAGAACAAGTATTTTCTTAGAATGAATGGTTGTTTAGATTATATTCTGAATATTTTTATATGGTTAAATTAGTGACAAAATGATGCCAACAAAGTGACAACTGGCAAGATGACCAGGTCTTGAAATGACTCAAAGGATGTTACTGCAGGTACATACAAACTAACAAACACAACAGGATATTAAAGTTATAGAGGTGTTATCGCCTAGTCAACCTCTGTACTATAACATAGTAGAATAAATGGTGTTGTAGTTTTTTTTGAGTAAACGTAGTATTGTAACTTCAATTTGATTACCCACAAGAAAACAAATGGAACATTCCTAGAAGGTAAGGCCCTTGGCACTTTTTTCATAAACAAATGGGGCGTGGAACGGAGGTTGCAACTACAGAGTCAAACCCAAACATGTTGGCCGGGGATGGAGAGCTTGTCATCCAAGCAAACCTTGGTTCACAAGTTTCTACTTTCTAGGGACATGACAAAACTATAATTTATCAAAGGAGGACAAGTGCATACGGTTTTCACACCTTCGTGGTGATTTCTCTTCTTCCCTAAAAAAAAGCAATTGACAACGCAATTTCATCATAGTGAATCAAGATTTGCGCGAAAAGATAACTAAAAAGGCGACCTAAACTTGGCTGTAAAAACATAGAGTTCCCTAAACCATGGTATCCTTTTACTTTCCCTTCTATATTTTTTGTTTCCTTTTCAAAGAAATCGGTTTATGTTTTTTATTTCTTTAAGTATAGGTTGTATTTGGACTTGAATATAACGGATGCTAACTAATTTCATGTTGATAGTACCAAACTTATTTAAATATTAATGACCATTCAAATAACAATTTAGGAGGGTGCACGAGGAGCATCAGATTGTAGGGAACTTCAGTATTTGTATGTAGACATCTTATATATTGTTATTGTACCACAATGCTAGTATGGTATTGACACTCTCTCTTTTTCTGTGTATGCACGCGTGCGTTAGGCTAGTCGTAATGGGAGTATCATAAGCGGTATCATGAATGCCAACTAGACTTTTTATTTTTAATCACGTGTCACACAATTAAATGAGCAAAAAAAGGAGGTGGTATCATATTAAATGTTGCCAAAAAAAAGCAGTATCATGCATGCCAACTATACCACTGTTCCTCTAACCATTCAACCACAGGTTGGTTCGCTAATAATACCACGCATTATGAAAATAGTATCATACACTAGTATCATGCATGATACTAATATATGATACTTCCGTTTACACGCAGCCTTAGGAAGCTACTGGTGTTAACCCGCAAAAAGAAGGAAGCTACTGGTATTCACTTTTGATCCTTTCTATTCTTTCCTATATAAACTAATATAAGATCTTTTAGATCACTAAAGTGATTTAAATATCCTAAATTGAATGAGCCGAGAGCGAATACTCTGTTATATATTCTCATACTAGTATTCTGTCAACATCGTATTGATGATTTGTATTCACAAGACGTCAAGGCCAATGCAGCCTATAGCCTAGGAAACCCGCGTGGATGGTTACTGCATGAACAGCGCAACGCGTTACCGACGACGGCACTTTGCTGAAAGAAACATGAGGCAAGTCGGCAGCAAAGTCGTCACTAACACGACTTTGTCCTTTGGTGACGAACTCTCATTCAAGTTGTTGCCCTCCAGGCAAGCCAAGCAGCCAATCTGCCGATGCATGTGTAGCATCTCATCCAGCTCGCTACTCCCTTCGTTCCTAAATATAAGTCTTTTTTAAAGATTCCAATAAGTGCCTACATACAAAGCAAAATGAGTGAATCCACACTCTAAAATATGTCTACATACATTCGTATGTTGTAGTTCATTTGAAATATCTAAAAAGACTTACATTTAAGAACGGAGGGAGTAGATAATAGATACTCTCTGGTTCAATCAACGTATTGAAATTCAAAGATCGCCAACGTCATGCACTCCAATCAGTACAATATGCAATCCTGTAAGTATCTACATACACCGTCAGAAGGATACGAACCTCTGAAGTTCAATCGTCGGCATATATTTACACCAAAGGAAGAGAACGTCATGCATGCACTCCGACCAGCACGGTATGCAACCATCATGTGTATATAGTATCTACACCTTCAGTAGGAAAAGAACCTCTGAAATTGAATAATCATTGGTATTTACACCAAAGAAAGAGAACGTTGTTACACCAAACCCAATTCATGCACACGTTCACCGTAGACACGCGCGGCAAATCAACCAACGGCCCTGCACACGTATACAATCCGATCCGTCGCCCCTCGCGTTTTTTCACACACGCAAAGAACAAATAATTCTGTAAATTTGCACGCAAGATCATGGTGAAATCGCGCCAGAAACTTGCGTGCGTGCCCTAGCACACGGGCAGATCCGCCGGCGGCGGCGGCAGCATGGAGTCGGCCGTCGTCCCGTTCCCCACCGCGAACACCATCCCGAGCCCCATCGGGACGTGCGCGTCCAGGTGGCAGTGGAAGAACCACATGCCTGCAAGCCCAAACACCAAATCATTAACACTGTTAGAATCAAGGCCCATATAGTTTGGGCTGAAATAGAGGGACGGAGAAAGTACCTGGGTTATTGGCGACGAAGCGGATGACGGCCCAGCCCCCGGCGGGCACGGCGATGGTGTTGCGGGCCACGGGGTCGACCAGGTTGTAGGCGCTGGCGTTGCCGGGGGCGAAGGTGCCCAGCCCCTGCGCCAGCACGAAGAAGTTGAAGCCGTGGAGGTGGATCGGGTGGCTCTCCGACGGGAACGCCATCGGGTTCTGCAGCACGACCTCCACCGTCGAGTTGTACGGCAGGCTCCTCACCTTGGTGCCCTCCACCATGGCCGTGCCGTTGGGCGGCACGCCGTCGGGGAAGTCGGCCGTGTACACCCCGGACGCGTTGCCGAACTGCGCCTCCAGGAGCGACATCTGCGTCGGCAGCCGGAACGACACGCCGTTCATGGCCGCCGCGAACGCGTTCACGGAGCAGTTGGTCTGGGCCGCGTCGCACGGCAGCTGGCCCAGCCCCAGCTGGATGGTCATGTTCACGTCCACCGGCGACGGCACGGCCGCGGGAACGCCCCGCAGCCCGGAGTAGAAGTCGTTGGCCGCCGTCGAGTCCGAGTTGTTGGGCATGGCCGGCATGGCGGGCGTGGCCGTGGCCGACGTGCCGTTGTAGAGCAGGATGCCCGTGGCGAGGGAGCCGCTGTCCGAGGCGTCCGTGGTGGCCGCGGGCGACAGCGTGTGGTGCGGCTCCACCGCCATGTAGTAGCTCCCCGGCGCGGCGGCCGTGTAGACGAGCGCGTCCACGGTGTTCCCCGGCGCCAGCACCAGCGTGTCCGTGGTGTAGTTGGCGGTGTAGCACGCGTCCACGGCCACCACCGTGAAGTTGTGGCCAGCCACCTTGAAGAAGAGGTGCGTGTTGAGCGCCGCGTTGATCACCCGGAGCAGCACCGTCGTGTTCGGCTGCACCACCGCCGTGAACGTCTCATCTATCGTACGAACCAAATGAATCATGTCACACATCACCATCAGCTGTAAATTTCACCTGAAGTTACAGAACTGACGGTAATACATACTTGCGCACTGGTAGAGCTGGCCGGTGAGGCCGTTGATGGTGAAGGCGTCGGAGTGGCTGGGCAGCTGGCCGGCCATGACGGCGTCCTTCTCGACGTCGACGACATTCTGGCTCCACCACTCGCCTGTCCCGACCCTCATCCACAACCAGGATATGCCAAATTAAAACCTCCCCATCCATCCATCCATCAATATAGAACTATCAGACAATGGACAGGAATGGGATCTGTTGGTGATTGATTATGATTATACCAAGTACGACGGGGACCTCTTGGTCCGGCGCCGGGAAGGGGTAGGCGGTGCCGTTGCGGGGGCGGATGATGAGGGGCCCGTACACGGTGGCGCGGAGGAAGGAGGAGTGCGCGTGCCACCACAGCGTGCCCTCGTGCCCCGTCACGTTGAACCGGTACGTGTAGGTGCCGTTGGGCTGGATCGGGCACTGCGTCACCATGCTCGGCCCGTCCGCCCACGGCGTCAGCTTCTGCAGAATGCCGTGCCTGCCGCCAAAGATCAGTTAAATTCAAATCCCCAGCACCACACCAATGATAACACATGGCGGCAGACTCAAGTGCCGACCACACTTGTCCTTGCCAGAGGGAAAAAGACAGCGTGAAAGACATAAACAAATATGTTTGAATGTTTGTCTTGTACAGTGGCCGGTAAGTTTAGCTGTTTTTTGTGTGATCCTTTTGTCTACATTTTGTTGTAAACTTGTAGTACTATTGGCGACATTTGCAAAAAAAACTTGTACTGATAACGAGACTTGGCCGTCTGAACACTGCGGTGAGCACACTTGGAGGGTGTTCAGATGAGGTCGCCTACAGTGAACGGCGGTGCCTCGGAAGGTAGGGCGTCATTTTCAGAACCTTCCCTTTCGGCTTAGAGATATGGGCACACGGCCACACGGGCGCTAAGATAGTCAGACAAACTAATCCGAGAAACTAAACTGCCTGTCAGGCTGACACCTCAACAGTCCTGCGAACTAGGTAGATGCCACCTTGATTCAAAAACAAGAGAGGCTAGATGACACACAGCTTGTGCCCCACGCCGCCGTTGGAACGGTTGCAAACGGCTCTATGTTGGCTCTATGTTTTTCGAAGAACAGAGTTTCAGAGACTGAAAGTTTTCTGTAGCTGGGGTGTAAGGATTTTACCAGTGGATGGTTAAGTTGTACGGCGACGCGTTGATCACGTCGACGACGACCTCGTCGCCCTCGAACACGTCTATCGTCGGGCCTGGCAGCTGGCCGTTCACCGCGATGATGTCCGTGCTGTTGCACAGCTGGTTGATTTTCATGCTCTGTACCTGGTGGCAGCATTGCAGAGGAACAACGGCGTCAGACAAGGGTTTGTAGGACTGTATGCACGATTGCGAAGCAGAAGATTTTGCGGCATATACATGAAAAACAGGTATAGAACTCTCCTACAGAACTATCAACTATCCTACATAAACTATCAACTTTATCTACATTTTCAGGTCTATCGGCTATCCATTCTCTGTTTTCTGAACATATAAGTTGACTCGGAAATCTTAATAGCCATTGTAAGTCAAGCATGTAAGTTGCCGCTAGCCGGCGTATGTGAGCATATACGTATGGACACGGCGAAGTTTCTCTAGTTCTCCTATATTGCGAAAACTTCTATCTATGAACTTGAGATGAACTGAATGAATAAAAGCTCTTATGCATGGACGGACAGAAGGTAGAGAGAAGTACTGTGAAGGTGTAGTTGGCAGTCGCCGCGTCGGCCACGGAGCTGGCCAGAAGAAGAACCCCGAGCGCCAGCCACAAAAGCTGCGCCATGGAAGAGGAAGAAGACCGAGGTTGAAGACGATTCACCAGCGGCGGTGTCAGAGAGAGGGAAAGGCAAATCTTTCTTTGGCGATCTTGGGCCAGGCAACTTGTATCGCTCAAGTCTTCCAAGAAACACGATAGGTATATATACTATAGCGATGCTTTTGGGCTCCTCCTCCGGGAGGAATCACTTGTAGCTCAGTCCGACTGGCATATTTGCCCCCCTCTTTTCCCATTAAAATTCGGGCGACGCGACGTAAAGCTTCTAGCGATGTCGCGCGCTCACACGCTCGTAATCTAGGTGTCCCGGTGGGTCTGATGGGGAGGTTTTCATGCCACTCGGCCTGTCGACCAGCCTCTGACTAATTAGCTCCTTCGTGGATGGCTTTGATTTGCACTGCCGAAATCAATCCTGGGCTGGTCTATATCCGAGGAGCACCGTCGAATCATCTTTCCCGGCTGGCATATGGCGACGCGTCGGCGAAAAATGCCGTTTTCATCGGATGCAATCAGGAGTTTTACTTTTGGGCGCCGGATATATTGTTTTCTGACGAACTGTCATGTTAGCTAAATAATTGGATGGGAAAAAATTTCTGCATTCCAAAATGGACTAATCACATGTCTCAAAGTGTCCCTGCTGATCCCTCATTTGTGTCAATAAAAGTATCTCTCAAAGCTGAGGTGTAGTAGCGTACAAGCCCGAGTATCCCATCCGCACCTGAACTAGCAGCTTAGCCACTGAGGGGTTTGAAGTTGTTATCATCATCTAAACAATAATTCGGTCCGACGCTCAATTATCTATGCCAGGAGGCGGTTTGGTCCCCAAATGGCCGAATCCAGAGAGCACTTGCATTGACACACATTCCGCCGGATGCGCTTAACACGTCGGCAGCGGACAAAAATGGAGGAGTATGCCCACAAGTTATGCCTTTCTGAACCAGCAAAATCCCCTGTGGGGCTGCATGCAGGAACACGCCCAACCCTAATTGGACGCACGCACGCATAACCGAACAACGGTCGTCCAACCGTGTAGATAAGCAAGCGGCGCATCCAGCATAAGATGACACCGGAGGGGAAAGGGACCTGAAGATGGGTTTGGAGGGCAAAGCCATCATGTGGCGGGTTGATCGCGCAAGCCTATCTTGACGGGATAACGCGCTGATGTACATGCATAGGGGCAGGAGCTCATGGGGAACGCACATATGGTGTTTATCTTGTGGAGACCTAGCTAGGTTTTTCGTTTTTTTGCATGTACGCCGGGCCGGGCCGGGAGCATTCGGAGGTCCCAGCAGCGGAAGAGCCGTTTTGATTCTGGAGGCGTGGACGCGACGGGGACGGCTCACCTAATGCGGAGGCTATCCACCCGCAGTGTCAGCAAGGCCGGCGTTGCCTGGACCGGCGGGAAGGGAGATCGTCTGATGTTGGTTTACGGACCACAGGAGTGGTGGGCGATTGCTTCTGGCAAAGTCCCAAAACATGTGGCACAATAGTGTAGCGATAGAATATAGTTCATAGTGCATATATAGATGCACCGATTCGATCATCCCCAACTTGCGAGTTATTTACGCAAAACCACCACGCTTGAGACTAGGGTAACAACTTGATACCACATTTGAACCAGGACACAAAAAACCATCGAAAATGAGCCTAATACGTAACGTGGAGCACTGATGCTCGAATTTGGTCGCGAAAACAGTGAAACCGACAGGTAGGGCCCACTGTCAGGCTGACATGGCGAAGACCAAAAACTTTGACCGACTGATGTGGCAAATGACGTGGCAGAGGAGGCGTGGGTCCCACATGTCAATGAGTCTGTTTATTATCTTCCTCCCTTAGGCGCCGGTCTTTTCCTGTAGCCGCATGACGGGCTTGTGCGCAGCTTGCTCCGGCCGGCGGTGTGCCCTCCTTCCCTACTCGCCACCTCCTTAAGCTAGCTAGCAGCGCTGGTCATGGAGGAGACCCAGACCGCTTAGCAGACACCCGCCTCCCTGCTACCTCTTGAGCATGCGTTGGTTTTTTCTTAAAGAGGAAAGTATGATGCAGCAAAGCAGCGTAAGTATTTCCCTCAGTTTTTGATAACCAAGGTATCAATCCAGTAGGAGACCACGCGCGAGTCACCTCGTACCTGCACAAACAAATAAAAACCTCGCAACCAACGCGATAAAGTGGTTGTCAATCCCTTCACGGCCACTTGCAAAAATGAGATCTGATAGAAATAATGATAATAAGATAAATATTTTTGGTATTTTTATGATATAGATTGAAAGTAAGGATTGCAAAATAAAATAGATTGAAAACTTGTATGATGGAGAATAGACCCGGGGGCTATAGGTTTCACTAGTAGCTTCTCTCAAGATAGCATAAGTATTACGGTGGGTGAACAAATTACTGTCGAGCAATTGATAGAAAAGTGAATAATTATGAGAATATCTAGATATTATCATGTATATAGACATCACGTCCGAGACAAGTAGACCGACTAGAACATAGCATAAGTATTACGGTGAGTGAACAAATTACTATTGAGCCATTGATAGAAAAGTGAATAATTATGAGAATATCTAGGTATGATCATGTATATAGGCATCATGTCCGTGACAAGTAGACCGACTCATGCCTGCATCTACTACTATTACTCTACACATCGACTGCTATCCAGCATGCATCTAGAGTATTAAGTTCATAAGAACAGAGTAACGCTTTAAGCAAGATGACTTGATGTAGAGGGATAAACTCATGCAATATGATATAAACCCCATCTTTTTATCCTCGATGGCAACAATACAATACGTGTCGTTTTCCTTTCTGTCATTGGGATCGAGCACCGCAAGATTGAACCCAAAGCTAAGCACTTCTCCCATTGCAAGAAAGATCAATCTAGTAGGCCAAACCAAACTGATAATTCGAAGAGACTTGCAAAGATAACCAATCATATATAAAAAAATTCAGAGAAGATTCAAATATTGTTCATAGATAGTCTTGATCATAAACCTACAATTCATTGGATCTCGATAAACACACCGCAAAAAAAGTTACATCGAATAGATCTCCAAGAGAATCGAGGAGAACTTTGTATTAAGACCAAAGAGAGAGAAGAAGCCACCTAGCTAATAATTATGGACCCGAAGGTCTGAGGTAGACTACTCACACATCATCGGAGGGGCCATGGAGTTGAGGTAGAGGCCCTCCGTGATCAATGCCCTCTCTGGCGGAGCTCCGGAAAAAGGCCCCAAGATGGGATCTCTTGGGTACAGAAGGTTGCGGCGGTGGAAATAGGGTTTCGTGGTGCTCCTGGATGTTTTCGGGGTATGTGAACATATATATAGGAGGAAGAAGTAGGTCGGTTGAGCCACGAGGGGGGAGGGCGCCCCTCCCCCCCGCCTCGTGGCCGCCTCGTTGATTGCTTGACATCCACTCCAAGTCCTCTGGGTCACGTTTGTTCCAAAAATCACGCTCCCGAAGGTTTCATTCCGTTTGGACTCCTTTTGATATTCTTTTCTGCGAAACACTGAAATAGGCAAAAAAACAACAATTTGGGCTTGGCCTCCGGTTAATAGGTTAGTCTCAAAAATAATATAAAAGTGTAAAATAAAGCCCATTAACATCCAAAGCATATAATATAATAGCATGGAACAATCAAAAATTATAGATACGTTGGAGACGTATCAGCATCCCCAAGCTTAATTCCTGCTCGTCATCAAGTAGGTAAATGATAAAAACAAATTTTTTGATGTGGAATGCTTTCTAGAGTATTCTTCAATGTATTTTTCTCTATTGTGACATGAATGTTCAGATCCGAAAGATTCAAGATAAAAGTTTATTGTTGACTTAAAAATAATAATACTCCAAGTATGCTAATCAAGTAATTATGTTTTATCAAAATACCATAGCCAAAGAAAACTTATCCCTATAAAGTCATATAGTCTGGCCATGCTTCATTTTCGTCACACAAAATTCTCTCATCATGCACAACCCCGATGACAAGCCAAGCAATTGTTTCATACTTAGCCTTTTCAAACTCTTTCAACTTTTACACAATATATGAGCGCGAGCCATGGACATAGCACTATGGGTGGAATAGAATATGATGATTGAGGTTGTGTGAGAAGACAAAAAGGGAGAAAGTCTCACATTGACGCGGCTAATCAATGGGCTATGGAGATGCCCACCGATTGATGTCAATGCAAGGAGTAGGGATTGCCATGCAACGGATGCACTAGAGCTATAAATATATGAAAGCTCATCAAAGAAACTAAGTGGGTGTGCATCCAACTCACTTGATCACGAAGAACTAGGGCATTTGAGGAAGCCCATCATTGGAATATACAAGCCAAGTCCTTTAATGAAAAATTCCCACTAGTATATGAAAGTGACAAAATAAGAGACTCTCTGTCATGAAGATCATGGTGCTACTTTGAAGCACAAGTGTGGAAAAAGGATAGTAACTGCTACCTCTTGAGTACTGCGTTGGATTTCCTCAAAGAGGAAAGGATGATGCAGCAAAGTAGCGTAGGTATTTCCCTCAGTTTTTGAGAACCAAGGTATCAATCCAGTAGGAGGTTGCGCGCGCGTCCCTAGTACCTGCACAAAACAAATAACTCCTCGCAACCAACCGATAAGGGGTTGTCAATCCCTTCACGGTCACTTATGAGAGTGAGATCTGATAGATATGATAAGATAATATTTTTGGTATTTTTATGATAAAGATGCAAAGTAAAATAAAAGCAAAGTAAAAAAGCAAAGGAAATAACTAAGTATTGGAAGATTAATATGATGAGATAGACCCGGGGGCCATAGGTTTCACTAGTGGTTTCTCTCAAGAGCATAAGTATTTTACGGTGGGTGAACGAATTACTGTTGAGCAATTGACAGAATTGAGCATAGTTATGAGAATATCTAGGTATGATCATGTATATAGGCATCACGTCTGAGACAAGTAGACCGACTCCTGCCTGCATCTACTACTATTACTCCACTCATCGACCGCTATCCAGCATGCATCTAGAGTATTAAGTTCATGAAAACAGAGTAACGCCTTAAGCAAGATGACATGATGCAGAGGGATAAATTCATGCAATATGATAAAAAACCATCTTGTTATCCTCGATGGCAACAATACAATACGTGCCTTGCTGCCCCTACTGTCACTGGGAAAGGACACCGCAAGATTGAACCCAAAGCTAAGCACTTCTCCCATTGCAAGAATGATCAATCTAGTAGGTCAAACCAAACTGATAATTGGAAGAGACTTGCAAAGATAACCAATCATACATAAAAGAATTCAGAGAAGATTCAAATATTGTTCATAGATAATCTTGATCATAAACCCACAATTCATCGATCTCAACAAACACACCGCAAAAAGAAGATTACATCGAATAGATCTCCACAAGAGAGGGGGAGAACATTGTATTGAGATCCAAAAAGAGATAAGAAGCCATCTAGCTAATAACTATGGACCCGAAGGTCTGAGGTAAACTACTCACACTTCATCGGAGAGGCTATGGTGTTGATGTAGAAGCCCTCCGTGATGGATGCCCCCTCCAGCGGAGCTCCGGAACAGGCCCCAAGATGGCATCTAGTGGGTACAGGAAGTTACGGCGGTGGAATTAGGGTTCTGGCTCCGTATCTGATCGTTTGGCGGTACTTAGGTATATATAGGAGGAAGGAGTACGTCGTTGGAGAAACAGGGGGCCCACGAGGGTGGAGGGCGCGCCTGGGGAGGGGGGGTAGGCGCGCCCCCTACCTCGTGGCCTCCTCCTTTGTTTCTTGACGTAGATTCCAAGTCTCCTGGATCATGTTCGGTGAGAAAATCACCTTCCCGAAGGTTTCATTCTATTTGGACACCGTTTGATATTCCTTTTCTTCGAAACCCTAAAATAGGCAAAAAAAACAACAATTCTGGGCTGGGCCTCCGGTTAATAGGTTAGTCCGAAAAATAATATAAAACTGGATAATAAAGCCCAATAATGTCCAAAACAGTAGATAATATAGCATGGAGCAATCAAAAATTATAGATACATTGGAGACGTATCGAGCATCCCCAAGCTTAATTCCTGCTCGTCCTCGAGTAGGTAAATGATAAAAATAGAATTTTTGATGTGGAATGCTACTTGGCATAAGTTTAATGTAATTCTTCTTAATTGTGGTATAAATATTTAGATCCAAAAGATTCAAGATAAAAGTTTAATATTGACATAAAAATAATAATACTTCAAGCATACTAACAAAGCAATCATGTCTTCTCAAAATAACATGGCCAAAGAAAGTTATCCCTACAAAATCATATAGTCTGGCTATGCTCTATCTTCACCACACAAAGTATTTAAATCATGCACAACCCCAATGACAAGCCAAGCAATTGGTTCATACTTTTGACATTCTCAAACTTTTTCAATCTTCGCGCAATACATGAGCGTGAGCCATGGATATAGCACTATAGGTGGAATAGAATGGTGGTTGTGGAGAAGACAAAAAGGAGAAGATAGTCTCACATCAACTAGGCGTATCAACGGACTATGGAGATGCCCATCAATAGATATCAATGTGAGTGAGTAGGGATTGCCATGCAACAGATGCACTAGAGCTATAAGTATATGAAATCTCAACAAAAGAAACTAAGTGGGTGTGCATCCAACTTGCTTACTCATGAAGACCTAGGGCATTTGGAGGAAGCCCATCATTGGAATATACAAGCCAAGTTCTATAATGAAAAATTTCCACTAGTATATGAAAGTGACGCAATGAGAGACTCTCTATCATGAATATCATGGTGCTACTTTGAAGCACAAGTGTGGTAAAAGGATAGTAGCATTGCCCCTTCTCTCTTTTTCTCTCATTTTTTGGCCTTTCTCTCTCTTTTTTATGGCTTCTTTTCTTTTCTTTTTTTCCGTCTGAAGTCTCATCCCGACTTGTGGGGGAATCATAGTCTCCATCATCCTTTCCTCACTGGGACAATGCTCTAATAATGATGATCATCACACTTTTATTTTCTTACAACTCAACAATTACAACACGATACTTAGAACAAAATATGACTCTATATGAATGCCTCCGGCGGTGTACCGGGATATGCAATGACTCATGAGTGACATGTATGAAATAATTATGAATGGTGGCTTTGCCACAAATACGATGTCAACTACATGATCATGCTAAGCAATATGACAATGATGGAGTGTGTCATAATAAATGGAACGGTGGAAAGTTGCATGGCAATATATCTCGAAATGGCTATGGAAATGTCATAATAGGTAAGTATGGTGGCTGTTTTGAGGAAGGTATATGGTGGGTGTATGATACCGGCGAAAGGTGCGCGGTATTAGAGAGGCTAGCAATGGTGGAAGGAAGAAAAGTGTGTATAATCCATGGACTCAACATTAGTCATAAAGAACTCATATACTTATTGCAAAAATCTACAAGTTATCAAAGCAAAGTATTACGCGCATGCTGCTAGGGGGATAGATTGGTAGGAAAAGACCATCGCTTGTCCCCGACCGCCACTGATAAGGAAGGCAATCAAAAAAATAAATCATGCTCCGACTTCATCACATAACGGTTCACCATACGTGCATGCTATGGGAATCACAAACTTTAAAACAAGTATTTCTCAAATTCACAACTACTCAACTAGCACAACTTTAATATCACCATCTTCATATCTCAAAACAATTATCAAGCGTCAAACTTCTCCTAGCATTCAACACACTCATAAGAAAGTTTTTACTATTCTTGAATACCAAGCATATTAGGATTATTTAAGAAAATTACCATGCTATTTAAGACTCTTAAAATAATCTAAGTGAAGCATGAGAGATCGATAGTTTCTATAAAACAAATCCACCACCGTGCTTTAAAAGATATAGGTGAAGTACTAGAGCAAAACTATATAACTCAAAAGATATAAGTGAAGCACATAGAGTATTCTAACAAATTCCAAATCATGTATGGCTCTCTCAAAAGGTGTGTACGGCAAGGATTATTGTGGTAAACTAACAAATAAATACTCAAATAATACAAGACGCTCCAAGCAAAACACATATCATGTGGTGAATAAAAATATAGCTCCAAGTAAAGTTATCGATAGAAGTAGACGAAAGAGGGGATGCCTTCCGGGGCATCCCCAAGCTTTGGCTTTTAGGTGTCCTTAGATTATATTGGGGGTGCCATGGGCATCCCCAAGCTTAGGCTCTTGCCACTCCTTATTCCATAATCCATCAAATGTTTACCCAAAACATGAAAACTTCACAACACAAAACTAAAAGTAGAAAATATCGTGAGCTCCGTTAGCGAAAGAAAACAAAAGACCACTTCAAGGTACTGTAATGAACTCATTATTTATTTATATTGGTTTTAAACCTACTGTATTCCAACTTCTCTATGGTTTATAAACTATTTTACTAGCCGTAGATTCATCAAAATAAGCAAACAACACACGAAAAACAGAATCTGTCAAAAACAGAACAGTCTGTATTAATATGTAGCTAGCGCAAGATCTGGAACCCCAAAAATTCTAAACTAAATTGCTGGACGTGATTAATTTATCTATTAATCATCTGCAAAAATAATTAACTAAATAGCACTTTCCAAATAAAAATGGCAGCAGTTCTTGGGAGCGCTAAAGTTTCTGTTTTTTTACAGCAAGATATCAAGACTTTCCCCAAGTCTTCCCAACGGTTCTACTTGGCACAAACACTAATTAATCACAAAACACACAACCAAAACAGAGGCAAGGTAAATTATTTATTACTAAACAGGAGCAAGAAACAAGGAATAAAAATAAAATTGGGTTGCCTCCCAACAAGTGCTATCGTTTAACGCCCCTAGCTAGGCATAAAAAGCAAGGATAGATCTAGGTATTGCCATCTTTGGTAGGCAATCCATAAGTGGCTCTCATAATAGATTCATAAGGTAATTTAATTTTATTTCTAGGAAAGTGTTCCATGCCTTCCCTTAACGGAAATTGGAATCTAATATTTCCTTCCTTCATATCAATAATTGCACCAATCGTTCTAAGGAAAGGCCTACCAAGAATAATAGGACATGAAGGATTGAAATCTATATCAAGAACAATAAAATCTACGGGCACATAATTCCTATTTGCAACAATAAGAACATCATTAATTCTTCCCATAGGTTTCTTAATAGTGGAATCCGCAAGGTGCAAGTTTAGAGAGCAATCATCAAAATCACGGAAACCTAACAAATCACACAAAGTCTTTGGAATCGTGGAAACACTAGCACCCAAATCACACAAAGCATAGAACTCATGATCTTTAATCTTAATTTTAATAGTTGGTTCCCACTCATCATAAAGCTTTCTAGGGATAGAAACTTCCAACTCAAGTTTTTCTTCATAAGATTGTATCAAGGCATCAACGATATGTTTAGTAAACGCTTTATTTTGACTATAAGCATGAGGAGAATTTAGCACGGATTGCAACAAGGAAATACAATCAATCAAAGAGCAATTTTCATAATTAAATTCCTTGAAATCCATAATAGTGGGTTTAGCAACATCTAGGGTTTTAATTTCTTCAATCCCACTTTCATCAAATTTAGCATCAAGATCTAAAAACTATGAATTTTTGGAACGCCTTCTAGGTAAAGGTGGATCATATTCAGTCCCATCATTATCAAGATTCATATTTCAAAACAAAGATTTAATAGGGGACACATCAATTACTTTTAGATCTTCATCTTTATTTTCATAGGAACTAGAAGAACACGCTCTTATAAAGGCATCTTTCTTAGCACGCATCGTAGCGGTTCTTTATTTGCACTCATCAATGGAAATTCTCATGGCTTTGAGAGACTCATTGATATCATGCTTAGGTGGAATAGATCTAAGTTTCAAAGAATCAACATCAAGAGAAATTTTATCAACATTCCTAGCCAAATCATCAATTTTAAGCAATTTCTCTTCAATCAAAGCATTGAAATTCTTTTGCGAAGTAATAAATTCTTTAATATTAGATTCAAAATAAGAGGGCATTGTATTATAATTTCCATAAGAATTGTTGTAGGAATTACCATAATTATTAGAGGGATTACTAGGATAAGGCCTAGGATTAAAGTTCCTCTATACGCGTTGTTACCAAAATTGTTCCTACCAACAAAATTCACATCCATAGATTCATTATTATTCTCAATCAAAGTAGACAAGGGCATATCATTAGGATCATAAGAAACACTCTTACTAGCAAATAATTTCATAAGTTCATCCATCTTTCCACTCAAAACATTAATTTCTTCTATCGCATGCACATTTTTATTAGTAGATCTTTCAGTATGCCATTGAGAATAATTAACCATAATATTATCTAGGAGTTTAGTAGCTTATCCTAAAGTGATTTCCGTAAAAGTGCCTTCCGCGGCCGAATCTAAAAGATTTCAAGAAGCAAAATTCAATCCGGCATAAAAGTTTTGTATAATCATCCACAAATTCAAACCATGAGTAGGGCAATTATGTATCATTAATTTCATCCTCTCCCAAGCTTGTGCAACATGTTCATTATAAAGTTGCTTAAAATTCATAATATCGTTTCTAAGGGAGATGATCTTAGCGGGAGGAAAATACTTAGAGATAAAAGCATCTTTGCACTTGTTCCAAGAATCAATACTATTTTTAGGCAAAGACGAAAACCAAGCTTTAGCATGATCTCTAAGCGAAAAAGGAAATAGCTTCAATTTAACAATATCGTCGTCCACATCTTTCTTCTTTTGCATATCACATAAATCAACGAAGCTATTTAGATGGGTGGCGGCATCTTCACTAGGAAGGCCGGAAAACGGATCTTTCATGACAAGATTCAGCAAATCGGCACTAATTTCACAAGATTCAGCATCGGTAAGAGGAGCAATCGGAGTGCTAATAAAATCATTGTTGTTGGTATTGGTAAAGTCACACAATTTAGTGTTATCTTGAGCCATCGTGACAAGCAAGCAATCTAACACACAAGCAAACAAAAAGCAAGCGGGCAAAAAGAGGCAAATAGAGAAAGAGAGGGAGGATAGAGAGAGAGAGGGCGAATAAAACGACAAGGGTGAAGTGGGGGAGAGGAAAACGAGAGGCAAATGGCAAATAATGTAATGCGGGAGATAAGGGTTGTGATGGGTACTTGGTATTTTGACTTTTGTGTAGACTCCCCGGCAACGGCGCCAGAAATGGCTCGTTGTCGGGAGTCAAATCTTGACTTGCGCGAACCTCCCCGGCAACGGTGCCAGAAATTCTTCTTGCTACCTCTTGAGCACCGCGTTGGATTTCCCTGAAGAGGAAAGGATGATGCAGCAAAGTAGCATAAGTATTTCCCTCAGTTTTTGAGAACCAAGGTATCAATCTAGTAGGAGGTTGCGCGCGCGTCCCTAGTACCTGCACAAAACAAATAACTCCTCGCAACCAACGTGACAATGGGTTGTCAATCCCTTCACGGTCACTTATGACAGTGAGATCTGATAGATACGATAAGATAATATTTTTGGTATTTTTATGATAAAGATGCAAAGTAAAATAAAAGCAAAGTAAAAAAGCAAAGTAAATAACTAAGTATTGGAAGATTAATATGATGAAGATAGACCCGGGGGCCATAGGTTTCACTAGTGGCTTCTCTCAAGAGCATAAGTATTTTACGGTGGGTGAACGAATTACTGTTGAGCAATTGACAGAATTGAGCATAGTTATGAGAATATCTAGGTATGATCATGTATATAGGCATCACGTCCGAGACAAGTAGACCGACTCCTGCCTGCATCTACTACTATTACTCCACTCATCGACCGCTATCCAGCATGCATCTAGAGTATTAAGTTCATGAAAACAGAGTAACGCCTTAAGCAAGATGACATGATGTAGAGGGATAAATTCATGCAATATGATAAAAAACCATCTTGTTATCCTCGATGGCAACAATACAATACGTGCCTTGCTGCCCCTACTGTCACTGGGAAAGGACACCGCAAGATTGAACCCAGAGCTAAGCACTTCTCCCATTGCAAGAAAGATCAATCTAGTAGGCCAAACCAAACTGATAATTCGAAGAGACTTGCAAAGATAACCAATCATACATAAAAGAATTCAGAGAAGATTCAAATATTGTTCATAGATAATCTTAATCATAAACCCATAATTCATCGGTCTCAACAAACACACCGCAAAAAGAAGATTGCATCGAATAGATCTCCACAAGGGAGGGGGAGAACATTGTATTGAGATCCAAAAAGAGAGAAGAAGCCATCTAGCTAATAACTATGGACCCGAAGGTCTGAGGTAAACTACTCACACTTCATCGGAGAGGCTATGGTGTTGATGTAGAAGCCCTCCGTGATGGATGCCCCCTCTGGCGGAGCTCCGGAACAGGCCCCAAGATGGGATCTCGTGGATACAGGAAGTTACGGCGGTGGAATTAGGGTTTTGGCTCCGTATCTAATCGTTTGGGGGTACGTAGGTATATATAGGAGGAAGGAGTACGTCGGTGGAGCAACAGGGGGCCCACGAGAGTGGAGGGCGCGCCTGGGGGGGGGGGGGGGGGGGGGGGCGGGGGGGGGGGGGGGGGGGGTAGGCGTGCCCCCTACCTCGTGGCCTCCTCCTTTGTTTCTTGACGTAGGGTCCAAGTCTCCTGGATTATGTTCGGTGAGAAAATCACGTTCCCGAAGGTTTCATTCCGTTTGGACTCCGTTTGATATTCCTTTTCTTCGAAACCCTAAAATAGGCAAAAAAAACAACAATTCTGGGATGGGCCTCCGGTTAATAGGTTAGTCCCAAAAATAATATAAAAGTGGATAATAAAGCCCAATAATGTCCAAAATAGTAGATAATATAGCATGGAGCAATCAAAAATTATAGATACGTTGGAGACGTATCAGTAACATTGTCCCTTCTCTCTTTTTCTCTCATTCTCTTTTTGGGGGGGGGGCTTTTTTTTTCTTTTGGCCTCTTTTCCTTTTTTTTTTTTCATCCGGAGTCTCATCCCGACTTGTGGGGGAATCATAGTCTCCATCATGTTTTCCTCACATGGGACAATGCTCTAATGATGATCATCACACTTTTATTTTCTTACAACTCAAGGATTACAACTCGATACTCAGAACAAAATATGACTCTATGTGAATGCCCCCGCCGGTGTACCGGGATTGCGATGAATCAAGAGTGACATGTATGAAAAATTAAGCATGGTGGCCTTGCCACAAATACGATGTCAACTACACGATCATGCAAAGCAATATGACAATGATGATGCATGTCATAATAAATGGAACGGTGGAGAGTTGCATGGCAATATATCTCGGAATGGCTATGGAAATGCCATAATAGGTAGGTATGGTGTCTGTTTTGAGGAAGATATAAGGAGGCTTATGTGTGATAGAGCGTATCATATCACGGGGTTTGGATGCACTAGCGAAGTTTGCACCAACTCTCAAGGTGAGAAAGGGCAATGCATGGTACCGAAGAGGCTAGCAATGATGGAAGGGTGAGAGTGCGTATAATCCATGGACTGAACATTAGTCATAAAGAACTCACATACTTATTGCAAAAATCTACAAGTCATCAAAACCAAGCACTACGCGCATGCTCCTAGGGGGATATATTGGTAGGAAAAGACCATCGCTCATCCTCGACCGCCACTCATAAGGAAAGCAATCAAACACCCCATGCTTCAAATTTGTCACATAACGTTTACCATACGTGCATGCTACGGGACCTGCCAACTTCAACACAAGTATTCATAAATTTCACAATTACTCAACTAGCACACCTCTAATATTACCACCTTTATATCTCAAAACAATCTATCAAGCATCCAACTTCTCTTAGCATTTAAAATTTATAACCAAAGTGAATTACCATGCTGTTCTAAAGGAATCTCAAAATGATATAACTGAAGCATGAGAGATCAATTATTTCTATAAAATTGAACCACCGCCGTGCTCTAAAAGATATAAGCGAAGCACTAGAGCAAAAATTATCCAACTCGAAAGATATAAGTGAAGCACATAGAGTATTCTAATAAATTCCAATTCATGTGTGTCTATCCCAAAAGGTGTGTACAGCAAGGATGATTGTGGTAAACTAAAAAGCAAAGACTCAAATCATAATAGACGCTCCAAGCAAAACACATATCATGTGGCGAATAAAAATATAGCTCCAAGTAAAGTTACCAATGGACGAAGACAAAAGTGGGGATGCCTTCCGGGGCATCCCCAAGCTTAGGCTTTTTGGTATCCTTGGATTTTACCTTGGGGTGCCTTGGGCATCCCCATGCTTAGGCTCTTGCCACTCCTTGTTCCAAAATCCATCAAATCTTTACCCAAAACTTGAAAACTTCACAACACAAAACTTAAAAGAAAATCTTCGTGAGATCCGTTAGTAAAAGAAAACAAACCACCACTTCAAGGTACTGTAATGAACTAATTTTTTTATTTATATTGGTGTTAAACCTACTGTATTCCAACTTTTCTATGGTTCATAAACTCTATTACTAGCCATAGATTCATCAAAATAAGCAAACAACACACGAAAAATAGAATCTGTCAAAAACAGAACAATCTGTAGTAATCTGTAGGTTTCGAATACTTCTGAAACCCCAAAAATTCTAAAATAAATTTCTGGACGTGAGGAATTTATCTATTAATCATCTGCAAAAATAATTAACTAAATAGTACTCTCCAGTAAAAAAATGGCAGCAATTCTCGTGAGCACTAAAGTTTCTGTTTTTTACAGCAAGATCAAAAGGACTTTCCCCAAGTCTTCCCAACGGTTCTACTTGGCACAAACACTAATTAAACATAAAAAACACAACCAAAACAGAGGCTAGATAAATTATTTATTACTCCCTCCGTCCCAAAATAAGTGACTCAACTTTGTACTACCTTTAGTACAAAGTTAGTACAAACTCGAGTCACTTATTTTGGGATGGAGGGAGTACTAAACAGGAACAAAAAGCAAGGAATAAAAATAAAATTGGGTTGCCTCCCAACAAGCGCTATCGTTTAACGCCCCTAGCTAGGCATAAAAGCGAGGATAGATCTAGGTATTGCCATCTTTGATAGGCAATTCTTCAATAAGACACCTATAACTCCTAGGAGTTTCTTTCTTTTTATTAATTATCAAACTCCTAGGCACGAAATCGAGAAAATCAGTTGTAGCAAAAGGTTCCTTAAGGATAGTGAGAAAGTTGGGGTGAACACTGATGGATTTGAGGTCCGCATTTCCTTTACTAGAAGTTTCACCCTTATTTTTAGGAACATAAATCAATTTGGCAATCTTAGCATTAGAAGGAGTATTTTTCACGGAAGAGAAGGCAGACCCTAGGTTGGTAATAATATCCTCAATTTTATCAATTCTAGTGGAATCTTGATCTATCTTTTCATTAACCATAGGTTCCTTTTCTTTAAAAAAATTAAGAGCAACTCCTACCTTAGATTCGTATTGGGTAATTTGGTTATGGATCTTTCTATCCAAATTTTCAATCAACTCTACGGTGGCAACTTTATTTTCAATAATTTCAAGTCGTTGCATCACGTGTTCCAAAGTTAAAATAGTTCCATTAACCAAAATAGGTGGTGGGCCAAACAAATCTATCATAGAATTATAAGAATCAAAAGTATGGCTACCCAAGAAATTTCCTTCGGTAATGGTATCAAGAATATATCTATTCCAAGGAGTGATGCCTACATAAAAATTGCGAAGAAGAACGGAAGTAGATTGCTTCCTAGTAGATCTATTTTGCGCATTGCAAATTCTGTACCAAGCATCTTTTAGATTTTTCTCCCTCCCTTTGTTTAAAATTAAGAACTTCATTCTCGGGAGATAAAGGAGCAGGTAAAGGACTAGCCATAACGATGAAGCAAGCGGAAAAGAGGCAAACGGAAAGAGAGCGAATAAAACGACAAGGGTGAAGTGGGGGAGAGGAAAACGAGAGGCAAATGGCAAATAATGTAATGCGAAGGATAAGAGTTGTGATGGGTACTTGGTATGTCTTGACGTGGCGTAGATCTCCCCGGCTACGGCGCCAGAAATCCTTCTTGGTACCTCTTGAGCATGCGTTGGTTTTCCCTTGAAGAGGAAAGGGTGATGCAACAAAGTAGCACAAGTATTTCCCTCAGTTTTTGAGAACCAAGGTATCAATCCTGTAGGAGACCACGCACGAGTCACCTCGTACTTGCACAAACAAATAAGAACCTCGCAACCAACGCAATAAAGGGGTTGTCAATCCCTTCACGGCCACTTGCAAGAGTGAGATCTGATAGAGATAATGATAATAAGATAAATATTTTTGGTATTTTTATGATATAGATTGAAAGTAAAGATTGCAAAATAAAATAGATTGGAAACTTGTATGATGGAGAATAGACCCGGGGGCCATAGGTTTCACTAGTGGCTTCTCTCAAGATAGCATAAGTATTACCGTGGGTGAATAAATTACTGTCGAGCAATTCATAGAAAATTGAATAATTCTGAGAATATCTGCGTATGATCATGTATATAGGCATCATGTCCGTGACAAGTAGACCGACTCCTGCCTGCATCTACTACTATTACTCCACACATCGACCGCTATCCAGCATGCATCTAGAGTATTAAGTTCATAAGAACAGAGTAACGCTTTAAGCAAGATGACATGATGTAGAGGGATAAACTCATGCAATATGATATAAACCCCATCTTTTTATCCTCGATGGCAACAATACAATACGTGTCGTTTCCCTTTCTGTCACTGGGATCGAGCACCGCAAGATTGAACCCAAAGCTAAGCACTTCTCCCATTGCAAGAAAGATCAATCTAGTAGGCCAAACCAAACTGATAATTCGAAGAGACTTGCAAAGATAACCAATCATACATAAAAGAATTCAGAGAAGATTCAAATATTGTTCATAGATAGTCTTGATCATAAACCCACAATTCATCGGATCTCGACAGACATGCCGCAAAAAGAGTTACATCGAATAGATCTCCAAGAGAATTGAGGAGAACTTCGTATTAAGATCCAAAGAGAGAGAAGAAGCCATCTAGCTAATAACTATGGACCCGAAGGTCTAAGGTAAACTACTCACACATCATTGGAGGGGCCATGGAGTTGATGTAGAGGCCCTCCGTGATCAATTCCCCCTCCGGCGGAGCTCCGGAAAAGGCCCCAAGATGGGATCTCTTGGGTACAGAAGGTTGCGGCGGTGGAAATGGGGTTTCGTGGTGCTCCTGGATGTTTTCAGGGTATGTGAACATATATAGGAGGAAGAAGTAGGTCGGTTGAGCCACGAGGGGGGAGGGCATGCCCAGGGGGTAGGCGTGCCCCCTGCCTCGTGGCCGCCTCGTTGATTGCTTGACGTCCACTCCAAGTCCTCTGGATCACGTTTGTCCCAAAAATCACGCTCCCAAAGGTTTCATTCCTTTTGGACTCCGTTTGATATTCTTTTTCTGCGAAACACTGAAATAGGCAAAAAAACAACAATTTGGGCTGGGCCTCCGGTTAATAGGTTAGTCCCAAAAACAATATAAAAGTGTATAATCAAGCCCATGAACATCCAAAACAGATAATATAATAGCATGGAACAATCAAAAATTATAGATACGTTGGAGACGTATCACTCCCTAGCATGCACAAGGAGCAAGTCGTCCCCGTTACCCGGTCGCCAGCGGCCATCATTCTCATGGCCAGAGACCACCGCGAGCTCCACCACCTTGTCTAGGAGCTCTGGAAGGCCTCCCTGACCAATCCTACCAGAGAAATTCGATTGGGACGTCCAGAATCGGCCATGTTGTGGTCATCTTCTCCACCTGCGACCACTCACCACCGGGCCTCCATCTCCCGCTCCGGCGAACCTCCGCGCCTCGCATCTGGTCACTGGGCTTCGACACATCCTCCCGATGCCTCCGCTGCAAACATCGACAAGATGCGCATCACTGAGCCGTCTTCCCCACCCTGCCATGCTCCGTCGGCCGCTGCCGCTAACGAGGAAGTCGCTTGAGTCGTACCTCCTTGTGTCCGAGCACGCACATGTGCTCAAGGTGAGCTCTCGTTCCTTCACCGCGTGGCCACGGCTTGGGTCGATCGACAACCTGCTCGCGCCGCCGTGTATGCCAACTCGGCAAGGTGGTCACCCCCTTGGTAGGAGTACAGGAAGAGTTGCGCGAGCTCGCGGCCTTGATGAAGGCGCCCGGCCCGCCGTTCCTCTGGTTACTGCTCCGGCATGCCCATTGGCGTGATGTGCCTTCCTCAGCGACCAGAAGATGAATGCACGGAAGCTGCTCGATGGAATGCCCCGTAGAAAAAATGTTGTGAAGAACACAACCGTTTAGTCATTGACAGGCAGGGCCCGCGTCTCATTTGCCACATCAATCGCTCAAAGTTTTTGGTCTTCGCCATGTCAGCCTGACAGTGGGCCCTACCTGTCGGTTTCGCTGTTTTCGCGACCAAATTCTAGCATCAATGCTCCGTGTTATGTATTAGGCTCATTTTCGGTGGTTTTTTTGTGCCCTGGTTCAAATGTGGTACCAAGTTGTTACCCTAGCCCCAAGTGTGATGGTTTTGGGTAAATAACTCCCAACTTGCATTGCCCAAGGACGTGCATTTAATTGTGTTTTAGTTTTTTTTGTCTTTTTCAGGGGAAGATGGCGTGTTAGTTAACAAATTTAGTAGAGCTGTTTAGAGAATAGGAGCGCTAAATCAAAGAATGGCTTCAATTTGTCTTTTAACAGGGATATCAATGATTCTATGTTAGATTTAGTGTTTTTATATTATTATTAGGAGGTCACCCTATTGCGCCACCAAAGCACACGACAACATTGAAGAAAATTGGGCATAAATCCGTAAATCTTTCAACATACATACATACACAAATATTTTTTTAAATTTTAACCCTGATACCGTCACGCATACACGACTTTTCATTATACCACGTGATGGCTCTTTTTATCTAGTCCAAAAGTATACCGTAGTTTATATTGATAGTGTTGGATGATCCTCTTCATTTGAGCATTGAAGAGGTGATTTGAGACCCTATTTGCACAACAAGCGCAAGAGCTCACAAGCCATTTGGTTTAACTTGACTTTCTAAATAGTGCACTTTGGACTGTATATTCACAAATGGGGATGTTTGAGCCTCCCAATCAACGAGTAAGGAGAGACAAGACTTCAAGTCCATTCGAGAAGAAGGAAGAGAATTCTAATATACCGAGAGAAAAGAGAAGAAAGATCAAACAAATAAGCTTGCTATCAAGCAAAGTGAGTTCGTCCTCAATGTTCTGAGGTTCACATATACCCACTTGTCCCTTTTGAGATATGATGCCACCATCATTTGTGATATTGTTCATCATTCGCTTTTGCTACCATATTCTTGTGCAATCTGACAAAACCTCGATGCATGTGAACCTCTAGTTTCACCCAGAGATTAACTTGTTGTGCCTCACTTTTGATATTAAGTGAAAGAAGATTTGGATGGTTTCACCCATATGTATTTCATCAATTTATGGGCTTTCCATGTTACAATATTGTGTCTCGTGTGTTGATGTTATTGTTGTAGTAATCATATCACATTCTAGCATAATCCGCAAGTCTATGGATAGAATATGGTCATCTGGGTACAAGACCAACAATGTTCAACGCTTTCTTGTGGGGAAATTGCAAAACATGTGGCAGAATAGTCTATGGATAGAATATGGTCATAGGACATATATAGATACATTGATTTTGTCATCCCTGACTCAAAGTGCCTTCCTTTTAGGGAAATTCTCTACTATTGAAGGGGAGTTGGTGGTTGTACATTCGCTGATGAAGCCTCCCATCCTTCACGTTCTGCATTAACTCAATCAAATCAAATATTTTGCAATGCCCCAGTTGGTGGTTGTACGGTAATTGCATGAACTCAGTCAAATCAAATCATTCTAACTATATGTTGGCCAATCAAATCAAATCAAATCTCTTGGATTAACTGAATCAAATCAAATCAAATCAAATCATTGTCTGAATTACAATATAGTGGGTGTCGGTGTCAAAACCGGCGGATCTCGGGTAGGGGGTCCCGAACTGTGCGTCTAGGCCGGATGGTAACAGGAGGCAGGGGACACGAAGTTTTACCCAGGTTCGGGCCCTCTCGATGGAGGTAAAACCCTACGTCCTGCTTGATTAATATTGATGATATGGGTATTACAAGAGTTGATCTACCACGAGATCAGAGAGGCTAAACCCTAGAAGCTAGCCTATGGTATGATTGTTGATGTGTATGTTCTCCTACGGACTAAAACCCTCCGGTTTATATAGACACCGGAGAGGGTTAGGGTTACATAAAGTCGGTTACAATGGTAGGAGATCTGAACATCCGTATCGCCAAGCTTGCCTTCCACGCCAAGGAAAGTCCCTTCCGGACACGGGACGGAGTCTTCAATCTTGTATCTTCATAGTCCAGGAGTCCGGCCAAAGGATATAATCCGGCTGTCCAAACACCCCCTAATCCAGGACTCCCTCAGTAGCCCCCGAACCAGGCTTCAATGACAATGAGTCCGGCGCGCAGATTGTCTTCGGCATTGCAAGGCGGGTTCTCCTCCAAATTCCGTGTACCTGTTTGAATAAAGTCCAGTTTCTTGTAGATGTTGCACTCCTCGGCTTCTACACCCAATAATGGCCGCTCCCCACGTGCCAAACGAATATGAAAAGTCTGAGTGTTTTTACGTTCACACCCCTTGCCGTGTAAATGAGTTGCCCTTTTTAAGGAGACGAGGATTTAGATCCAATCCACACCTTCTCCCCTCCACGAGTGTTCATCAGAGCGCATCCGTCAAAGGTCCATTCCAACATGGCCAGTCGCCGCAACTCCTCCTCTCGTCCTTCTAGCCCTAAGCCTGGATATTGGGAGAGATGTTCTACTCCGCATAACGAGCTAGTGACGCTTCAGACCAAGGGATTTCTCCCCCCGGCCTATATGGTCCCGGTCCGAGCCGGTCTTGCCGTCTACAATGGCGGAGAGCAAGCAGAGAATGCCCCTAATCCATCCAAAGGAGAGCGGGTGTGCCTCGTTCCTTACTTAATAAGGGGGCTCGGATTTCCCATCCACCCGTTTCTCTGGGGGCTGCTGGAGTTCTACGGCCTCCAGCTACATCATCTGACGCCTGCCTCAGTATTGCACATCGCGGGCTTTGTAGCCCTCTGCGAGCTGTTCTTGGGTATTGAAGCTCATTTCGGACTGCGGAAGGAGCTATTTTGCCTCGTGCCCCGTTCCAAGAAAGGGTCAATGTATCAAGTGGGCGGAGCCGAAGTATGGCGCATTGCCGGGACCGGATATCTGTCCGGAACTCCAAAGAAGGCGTCCGAAGACTGGCCCTCGGAATGGTTCTATATAGAAGACGTCCCACTGCCGGATCCTATCCGGATCGGCCTCCTAGAGTTCGATAGTGCTCCTTTAAAGAAGAGCCTAAGCTGGCGTCCACGGAGCCCTCAAAGGGAAAGTGACAGGGACATCGTTTATCTCATGGGCCGAATAAGATTGTTGGCCCATTCCGGACTAACCATGATAGGAGTTATGGCCGAATGCATCATGCGGGGGGTGCAGCCGCTTCAATACAGAAGCCACCCCATGTGGGATTTTAACGGGGAGGACGATGCCACCCGCTACGGCCGTAAAGGGCCAGATTCAGTTGCCGCTCTATTAAAGATCTTGTCCACTTTGTACAAGGGAGAAGAGGAGGAATTTCTCCGCGTCAACCCACAGGGTGGATTCTCTATGCACAATCCCCCAAGCTGGGTAAGTGGTCGCATTTACTTGCTCATCCGTTTAGTGTTCCCATTGTTAAATACTTAGTCTGATGACTTCAACGCAGGAACTGCGCCGGGCCGTTAAGGACATAAGCAGCCCGCCTCCACAACCCGAGGACTTAGGACGGTCTCTCGACCCGGCCTCTCAAGAGGATCCGGACATATCTGTGGAGCTGATTGATGGAGTGTTTCATCAATTGAGCGAGGACAACGCCCTGGTGGCCATTACGGCTGATTACCCAGGGCTAATCCAAACACCCCAGGTACCTAAGACCGAAGTCCCTGTACCCCAGACAGGGGTCCGTCCACGCGTGTTTAATTTCCTGATTGTAACCGAACTTTGCAGGGGAGGTTTTTAAGGCAGAAGGCTGAACCTACGGCGACAAACCAACCAGGGGCCGCAGGGGCCCATGGGCAGAAAAGAGGTGCAGTCCGGACCGAGGCATCAGCGCGAAGGTATGGCGCGCCCCTTTATCCCAGTTGTTATACCTTCGAGGCACACTTGACACTCGTGCCCTTTTCAGGACAAAGAGACCTCGCCAGACTATATCCGGAGAGGCTGTTAATCGCGCCTCCATCGGCCAGGCTCCAAAGCCTGATCCAGGGGCAGAGGCGAACGCAAGGCGTGTGCCAGATGTTCCTCCGACGGAGGATGCGGACGGGTTATGTGCCACCAACTCAGAGGTGGAAAGTGCCATGAACCACAGGCGTCGCCGGACAATTCTTCACGACACTTGCTTCTCCCAAGAGGCATTAGATGCCTTCAATTCGGGAGATGCGCACCTCCGTGCCGCTCAAAATGGTCTAGCCAGAGCCACGGAGCAATATGTAAAAGACATACGGGTAAGAAAATTTTGGTAAATATATATGTAGCAGTAGCCCCCGAGACTGAAAACAGTTAGAATAACTGGTTTAAGGATCATTTGAAATGCAGGTTCTTACAGAAAAGAATTCCCTACTGACCCAGGAGCTGGAAGAGTGCAAATCCCAACTGGAGGCCGCACTAGCCGTGGCAGGGGAGCCTAAGGAGACCCCCTCTGGTAATATAAATTTCGAAAGATAAGTGTGTGGCGAAGCACGGCTTTTGTGCGAATCTGACAAATAAAATTGCAGATGGCGCCGGATTGAATCCGGAAAGGCAACACCTCGAACGCCAACTAAAGGTTGGTGAGAGGGTGCTGTTAAAGGTGATGGGGGAGAAGAATGTTCTCCAAGATGCCAACACCCGGCTGGGCGTCGAGCTAAAAGATGTTTGTGCCCAGCTGTCAGACTCCGTGAAAGGAGAATCAGCGGCTTCGGCGCGGCATATTTAGTAAGTGCTTTGAACGAACCTTTTAAAAGAAAGTTCGGCGGTGCCGTTGATTAACAGAGCAATGTCCGTAGGTATGTTAACAGGTCGTCCTGCAGAGGAGATGCCCGGTTCTACGGGTGACCTTCTTCCCGAGCTCTTGTAATTGCTCGATCGAGTTCGGCAGGCGATGCGAGGCGTCGCCCAGGTCCTGTGGCCATCCGTCTCCACACCCGAAGGTCTTGGAGAGCTTGCGGAGAAGCTGAGGGGAGCACGGCGGCGCTTCCAGTTGTGGAAGATATTAGCCTGCCGTCAAGGCGCTAGGGAGGCCTGGGCCATGGTGAAGACGCGGTATTCACAGGCCGACCCCAACCATATGGCCGAGGTTGGTCCTGTAGGGCCCGATGGGAAGGAGATCCCTGTGAGCTTAGTATACGGCCAAGTAGAGTTGGCCGCAAAGTATTCCTAGCAGGACTATAAATTAGACAGCCTGTTAGATGGTATTGAAGAGGAGTACAATCAGTCAAAATGACTATGTAATTTAATTGACATTTATAATGCCTTCTAGCCGGATTGTAGATCGTTTGTCATGGCCGACCTTTTCGCTTCAGCCTCGGGACCTTACAGTCCGGAGTGTGTCCGAATTCCCGTGCGGTTATATAGGAACCGGGGAATGCGTGGAGACTAGGAGTAGGGGTCATTATGGCATGAACAGACAAGTGCCCAACTAGTTATGTTATATTACATGGTTAGTAAGAAACATCTTCCAGGGAGAATAGTTCCGTTAGGGGTTCCTTTCCCTGGGAGGCATGCCCAAAAGTGCATGTCCATGCTGCGAAGATAAATGCAGGAAAAACATCTGGGGGCACGTGGAAAAATAAAAAAGATCGTCTTTAGTTCACCGACCGAATATTCCCTTAAGAACGCTAGCTTTCGGCTTCACCCAGTCTGAGGTACACGTCCGGCTGACCCGGCAGTAACAATCGCAGAGGTGCTCCCTTTACCGCCTAGCCGAACAATCGGGAACGTAGGGGTAAGCACAGGAGCCAGGCAACACAGCTTGGCCAAAACTTAAGTCATATCGATGCATATAGTGGTGAATAAAAGATACACGCGGAAGTTTGACACATGTGTTGGGCGTGAAGCCCGTAGAAATAAGCTTCTGTTGAAAGAAGCCCCCAGGTTTGCTGAGCGCGGATAGCGCGTCACTTTGTGAGCCTCTAAAGGCTATAAGAGGGAAAGAGAGAGAGAAGGAGAGAAATGTAAGACAGAAGGTATATATAAAAGATGGACAGAGTAAGGAGACGAACACAGGATCCGGCGCTAGGCATAGAATCTTCGGAGGTGGGCTGCGTTCCATGGGTTTGGCTCGAGTCGGTTATCCGATGCACTTCGCAGGCGGTACGCACCACCAGTCGGGACTTGGTCGATGATGAAGGGACCTTCCCACTTGGTCTTGAGTTTGTCCTTTTTCTTGTCCGGCAGGCGTAGAACTAATTCGCCAACGTTGTAATTTTTGGCCCGTACTTCTCTGCTTTGGTATCTTCGAGCCTGCTGTTGATAAAATGCGGAACGGGCTTTTGCCACGTCACGCTCCTCCTCTAATGTGTCCAAACTATCCTGCCGATCGAGCTCGGCTTCCCTTTCTTCGTACATGCGCACTCGAGGTGAGTCATGAATTATGTCGCAAGGCAAAACTGCCTCTGCGCCGTACACCATGAAGAATGGTGTATATCCGGTGGTGCGATTCGGTGTGGTCCGCAGCCCCCAGAGTACGGAGTCGAGCTCCTCTACCCAGTGTGTGTTAGATTCCTTGAGGGATCGTACTAATCTGGGTTTAATGCCGCTCATGATAAGACCGTTTGCACGTTCGACCTGGCCGTTAGTCTGTGGGTGATAGACAGAAGCGTAATCGAGCTTGATGCCCAAGTTTTTGCACCAGAGTTTTACCTCGTCGGCCATAAAGTTCGTGCCATTATCAGTGATGATGCTGTGGGGGATGCCATAACGGTGTACAACCCCGGATATGAAGTCTATCACAGGCCCGGATTCAGCCGTCTTAACAGGCTTGGCTTCTATCCATTTGGTGAACTTATCCACCATGATGAGTAGGTACTTGTGCTTGTGGGTTCCGCCTTTAAGGGGTCAAACCATATCAAGCCCCCAGACCGCAAAGGGCTAAGTGATGGGGATAGTTTGGAGGGCGGTGGGTGGCATATGGCTTTGGTTTGCAAAGAGCTGGCAACCGGTGCATCACTGGACTAAGTCCTGAGCGTCTGCCCAGGCCGTCGGCCAATAAAAACCTGTACGGAAGGCCTTGCTTACCAGAGATCGGGCTGCAGCGTGATGACCGCTGAGTCCGGCATGGATTTCAGCCAGGAGATTCCACCCCTCCTCTTCGGAGATGCACCTTTGAAGGACTCCGGTAGTGCTTTTCTTATAAAGCTCCCCCTCGTGGACTCTGTAGGCTTTGGATCGCCGCACTATGCAGCGTGCCTCATTCTGGTCCTCGGGGAGTACCTGCCTAGTAAGGTAGGTGAGGAATGGTTCCGTCCATGGGGCAATGATGGCCATTATTACGTGGGCTGAAGGTGTTACTTCAATGGCAGAGCCACCGATTGTGTCAGAATGCTCGGAGTCGGGCGGTGCGGTTGGGTCCGCGCTGTTATTGTTTGGCTCCCCTTCCCATGCCACGGATGGCTTAAAAAGCCTTTCCAAGAAGATGTTGGGGGGGCCTACATCGCGTTTTGCGCCGATGCGTGCCAGGACATCTGCCGCCTGATTATTTTCCCGGGCTATATGGTGAAATTCAAGCCCCTCGAACCGAGCTGACATTTTTAGGACGGCGTTGCGGTAAGCTGCCATTTTTGGATCCTTGGCATTGAAGTCTCCGTTTATTTGGGATATTGCGAGGTTTGAGTCCCCGCGCACCTCTAGGCGTTGGATGCCCATGGATACTGCCATCCGGAGACCATGTAGAAGAGCCTCGTATTCGGTTGCGTTGTTGGAGTCCGTGTACAGAATCTGTAGTACGTATTGAACTATGTCTCCTGTGGGGGATGTCAGAACGACACCAGCCCCCAGTCCGGCCAACATTTTGGAGCCGTCGAAATGCATGATCCAATTTGAATATGTGCCATACTCTTTAGGGAGTTCGGCCTCCGTCCATTCTGCGACGAAATCGGCCAAAACTTGTGATTTGATGGCTCGTCGTGGCCTATAAGTTATGTCGAACGGGAGAAGCTTGATGGCCCATTTCGCAATCCAGCCCGTTGCATCACGGTTGTTGATAATGTTTCGGTTTTCCAGGCGCTTTCCATCACACAGTACTTTCGTACTATGGACGCTAAGTCAACAAAGCGTGTAATATCACGGCGACTTATGGCGTTGAGTATTCCCTTGTCCGTGCAATTATTGTAGAAGGATGAAATTGCGTCTTCCTCGCGGCAGCCCTTTATCCTGTGCATAACCAGGAGGAATCTGGCCCAGTAATGATGTACTATTTCTTTGGGCTCTTGCCTGATTTGGGATAGATCGCTAATGTTCGGGTGGGTGGGTGGAATTGAATCCGAAGCCTTACCCCTTCTGAGGCTCAGAGGCCGAGGAATTCGAACTCGAAAGTTTGGATTCCTGGAAGTCGTCCAATGAATCCAGTCCGGAGCCTGATTCTCGGTTCAGGTCTTGAGTGATATCCTCCCCTCCGTGGTCATCCGGTTTGGAGGGATCGGGAATCCGGACATAGCGAGTCCTTAGGATAGATGAAGGGTCGCCGCACTGTCCCTCTACCATGGCAACGTGATGGGTGGCTTGGGGAGAGTTAATCTCTCTCAGATTGGTTTTAGGCCCAATCTAGTCATAATCCGTAGCGACTCCCAGGGCGGCGAAGCGATCCAAGAGCTCATTTATGGAGGAAAGCTCTATTGGATTTAACTGCTCGGCCAGTTCCGAGTTGACATGAAGATTGTTTTCGATGGCTCGAGAGGTCATCGTCGGCGTAGAAGCCGAACAGGTGGTCATAAGAAAACCACCTAGCTGGAGGGTTTGGCCGACAGCCAAAGCTCCCTTAGCAACGGTGCCGTCTTTAAAGACGGGGTGAGGCATCCTTCCTGATGGCGACGACACAGAGGAACTCTCAATGAAAGCACCAATGTCGGTGTCAAAACCTGCGGATCTCGGGTAGAGAGGGCCCGAACGTGGGTAAAACTTCATGTCCCCTGCCTCCTGTTACCATCCGGCCTAGATGCACAGTTCGGGACCCCCTACCCGAGATCCGCCAGTTTTGACACCGACAGTGGGTGTAAGGTATATGTAGGACACGATTGGTGTTGAACCACTAGAATATATGTGGCCACATTGTAAAGCAAGGGCAATTAGCTAGTTAGTATAATTGTGTAGATAACAGGAGCGCCAAATCTAAGATTAGTTGTGTGAGCGTAGAGGAGCAAGGAAAGCGACTAAAACAATGAGTTAGTTCTTCACAAACATTTCAACAAGCAATTTGTGTGCATGTAGAACATCTAAATTATATCATGAAATTGACAAGCACCAAGCTATCAAATGTTCATCACAATGATATACTT
This sequence comes from Triticum urartu, assembly GCF_003073215.2. Taxonomy (NCBI): domain Eukaryota; kingdom Viridiplantae; phylum Streptophyta; class Magnoliopsida; order Poales; family Poaceae; genus Triticum; species Triticum urartu. The sequence continues at coordinate 606,021,934 of NC_053024.1, read as the reverse complement.
GCAAGAGCAGGTCACTACAACACCAATGCCTCAACATAACAACATGCCTCCAATCTCAACACAATAAAATTGTACCAGACTTGAGCAATAGGCACTAATAACAAGAAAGCACTTGAGAAACAACCAATATGTCAAGACAAACAACAAATCAAGGGGAGACACAAGGATTTATGTCGAAACCCCTTGCGTGGAAAAACCGCAGGCGATGGAGAGCAATCTTCCACTATAGAGATGAATCTAGTACAAGGTGGAAGCCAACAAGAAAGGGAGGCTCCAAATCGCCAATTGTAGCACTCAGATTTGGGTGAATTTGTAGATTAGGTGGCCTCACTCTCTCCCTCTCCCTCTCTCCATATCTCTCTCCCTCTCTCTTCTACTCTATAACTCTCCCAAGAAGAGAAAAAACTCAACCATCTGTCTATTCCTGAACTAGGCGGGGGGAGAGGGGGATAAACAAACAAGTTTACATAAAGCATCCTCAACTTTGTAACCATGTCAAACAACCCATATTTTGGTCTATAACATGTTTATGTGTTGTTTCACATGTTAGAATGGCAAAATTGCTTCTAAATGGCGAAATAGAGGTGCACATTATCATAATTATCCACGTCAGCGATGATTGAACCATATAACAAACACATCAAGCTTATCAATGCCAAAAACCCAATCTCTATAAGAGTCATTTCCACATGAACAAACCGACAAGTGACATACTCACTGCCTCCAATGCTCCACACGAGAGTTAGCTCGGGCATGCAGGGATGCTCACCAAGTTCAAGCGATGCTCAAACTTCTCCTTCGCGGCCTCCTTCATTAACATATTAGCTGGATTGTCTTTTGTGCCAATCTTCTCAATATAGAAAGTCTTGTCTTTTGCATCATGCCTAAGGAATAAGTTGCGCACATCAGTATGATTGATTCTTTCCTAAAAAAATCATCTTTTGCAAGCTGAATTGCACTTTGATTATCAAAATACATAACTGGATTGATGACCCACAAGTATAGGGGATCTATCATAGTCCTTTAGATAAGTAAGAGTGTCGAACCCAACGAGGAGCAGAAGGAAATGATAAGCGGTTTCCAGCAAGGTATTCTCTGCAAGTACTGAAACAAGTGGTAACAGATAGTTTTGTGATAGGATAATTTGTAACGAGCAACAAGTAACAAAAGTAAATAAAGTGCAGCAAGGTGCCCAATCCTTTTTGTAGCAAAGGACAAACCTGGACAAACTCTTATATAGAGAAAAGCGCTCCCGAGGACACATGGGAATATCATCAAGCTAGTTTTCATCACACTCATATGACTCGCGTTCGGTACTTTGATAATTTGGTATGTGGGTGGACCGGTGCTTGGGTACTGTCCTTACTTGGACAAGCATACCACTTATGATTAACCTCTATTGCAAGCATCCACAACTACAACAAAAGTATTAAGGTAAACCTAACCATAGCATGAAACATATGGATCCAAATCAGCTCCTTACGAAGCAACGCATAAACTAGGGTTTAAGCTTCTGTCACTCGAGCAACCCATCATCTACTTATTACTTCCCAATGCCTTCCTCTAGGCCCAAATAATGGTGAAGTGTCATGTAGTCGACGTTCACATAACACCACTAGAGGAGAGACACCATACATCTCATCAAAATATCGAACGAATACCAAATTCACATGACTACTAATAGCAAGACTTCTCCCGTGTCCTCAGGAACAAACGTAACTACTCACAAAGCATAAACATGTTCATAATCAGAGGGGTATTAATATGCATATAGGATCTGAACATATGATCTTCCACCAATTAAACCAACTAGCATCAACTACAAGGAGTAATTAACACTACTAGCAACCTACTAGCACCAATCCCGGACTTGGAGACAAGAATTGGATACAAGAGATGAACTAGGGTTTTGAGAGGAGATGGTGCCGATGAACATGTTGATGGAGATTGCCCTCTCCCGATGAGAGGAACGTTGGTGATGATGATGGCGATGATTTCCCCCTCCGGGAGGGAAGTTTCCCCGGCGGAACAGCTCCGCCAGAGCCCTAGATTGGTTCCGCCAAGGTTCCGCCTTGTGGCGGCGGAGTTTCGTCCGAGAAGATTGCTTCCGATTTTTTTCTCATCGAAAGACTTCATATAGCAGAAGATGGCTATCGGAGGGCCACCAGGGGGCCCACGAGGTAGGGAGCGCGCCCAGGGGGGTAGGGCGCGCCCCCACCCTCGTGGGCAGGGTGTGGCCCCCCTGGTGAACTTCTTCCGCTGAGTATTTTTTATATATTATGAAAACGTCTTCCGTGAAGTTTCAGGACTTTTGGAGCTGTGCAGAATAGGTCTCTAATATTTTCTCCTTTTCTAGCCCAGAATCCCAGCTGCCGGCATTCTCCCTCTTTATGGAAACCTTGTAAAATAAGAGAGAATAGGCATAAGTATTGTGACATAATGTGTAATAATAGCCCATAATGCAATAAATATCGATATAAAAGCATGATGCAAAATGGACGTATCAACTCCCCCAAGCTTAGACCTCGCTTGTCCTCAAGCAAAAGCTGAAATCGAAAAATATGTCCACATGTTTAGAGATAGAGGTGTCGATAAAAATAAAATACGGACATGAGGGCATCATGATCATTCTTGGAACAGAAACTTATATAATTCTTGTCATATGATTTCTTATGCTAGAGTAATAATTCAATCACAATTTCAAGTATGAATAGTAAACTTCATTGACAACTAAGAAACTATAATCTCAGTCAATGGAGCAATTGCAATTTATCATAACATAGGAAAGAGTCAACATATAAGAGCTTTTCAGCAAGTCCACATACTCAACTATCATATAGTCTTTCACAATTGTTGACACTCACGCAATACTTATGGGTATGGAGTTTTGATCGAACACAGAGAAAGATAGGGGCTTATAGTTTTGCCTCCCAACGTTTTACCTCAAGGGTAATGTCAATGGTAATAGTTCATGAAAACTCACATCCAATTAGCCATATATACCAGGATCTTTCCAACATACTGTGCTTGCCAAAGGATAAAATGGAAAAAGGAAGGGTGAATATCATCATGACTCTTATGCAATGTAGGAGATAAAAGTAAAAGATAGGCCCTTCGCAGAGGGAAGCAGAGGTTGTCATGCGCTTTTATGGTTGGATGCACAAAATCTTAATGCGAAAGAACGTCACTTTATATTGCCACTTGTGATATGGACCTTTATTATGCAGTCTGTCGCTTTTATTTCTTCCATATCACACGATCGTATAAAGCTTATTTTCTCCCACACTAATAAGTCATACATATTTAGAGAGCAATTTTTATTGCTTGCATCGATGACAACTTACTTGGAGGATCTTATTCAATCCATAGGTAGGTATGGTGGACTCTCATGGCAAAACTGGTTTAAGGGTATTTGGAAGCACAAGTAGTATCTCTACTTGGTGCGATGAATTTGGCTAGCATGAGGGGGAAAGACAAGCTCAACCATGTTGGATGATCCATGACAATATAATTTATCTCAGATGTAAGAAAACATAACCCATTACGTTGTCTTCCTTGTCCAACGTCAACTCTTTAGCATGTCATATTTTAATGAGTGCTCACAATCATAAAATATGTCCAAGATAGTATATTTATATGTGAAGACCTCTCTTTCTTTATTACTTCCTATTAATTGCAACGATGACTAAAACTATGTTTGTCAACCCTCAACAACTTTTATCATCATACCTTTTTCTATGTGAGCTCATTAATCTCCATAAGACTCACATGATCTCTTTGTTTCTTTTTATTTCTTTCTCCTTTCTTTTATTCCCTTAGGATCATGGCAAAATAATCAAGCCCTTGACTCAACACTAATCTTTATTATATAGCTCACGGACTCGATTACATAGAAGGATTATAAAGCAAAACTCACGACTAGATCATACTAAGAACTTTTATTCTACTAGATCAAGATATTACCAAAAGGATCGAACTAAGGAAAACGGTAAAGATAAAAGTGATGGTGATACGATACTGGGGCACTCCCCCCTAGCTTGGCAGTTGCCAAGGGGAGTGCCCATACAAGATACTCAATTCTTCTTTGTTGGTGGAGACGGTGGTTATTTTGTTGATGGCGTAGGCTTGTCATCCTTCTTCCAAGGCACAGGCTCACCATCATAGAAGGATGATCGAGTCTCCTGAAACCTCAAATCTGCAGCCAAACTCATCCTCTTGAATCTATATTCATACTCACAGTTTTGATTTTGCGGGTCATAGATCTGGGCTTGGAGGTGCTCGGTTTTCTCATGAAGCTTGAAGATCGCCTCCCCAATGTCCTTGACGTCCAGATTGTGGTTATTGGTGAACTCCGTGATCATAATGTGATTGGAATCGAGTCCATGCTCCACCATCTCCTTACACTTGAAAACTTCTTGCTCCAATGCCTCGAGCCTTGCCTCCGTGCTTCCGGTCTTCCTTGGTCCCTCAGCATCACGGATGTGCAACAACCCCTCACGCATCTTAATGGTTTGAGGGTGTTGCAGCACTTCTGCGAGGTAGGGGTTGATGACCTTCTCGAAGAACTGGTCCTTGGGGGCGCTTGAAGATGAGATGACGACCTGGATCTGTCAGAAAAACAGCTCGAAACAAAAATAGGAGATTTTTGCGTGATACGGGAGTCAAAACCTCCAGGAGATTATATAATGAATTTTTACCGACCAAAATACGTGTCGTGTATGAAAACGGAGTCCGGAGAGCACACAAGGTGCCCATGAGGTAGGGGGCGCGCCTAGGGGGGTAGGGCGCACCCTCCACCCTCGTGGAGCCCGCGTGTCCTTCCCTGACTGCTTCTTATTTTTCTATTTTTCTAAATATTCCAAAGCGGAGAAATATTGCCTTAAAACTGTTTTGGAGTCGGTTTACTTACCGTACCACATACCTATTCCTTTTCGGAGTCTGAAATGTTCTGGAAAGTGTCCCTTATGTATTCCTCCGGGGTTACGGTTTCAATAATATTTGTTTCAACATTTATGGGATTACCTGAGATATAATGTTTGATTCTTTGACCGTTCACCACCTTCGGATTTGTGCCTTCGAAGTTGTTGATTTTTATGGCACCGGAACGATAGACCTCCTCGATAACGTAAGGATCTTCCCATTTAGAGAGAAGTTTTCCTGCAAAAAATCTTAAACGAGAGTTGTATAGCAATACATAATCACCTACATTAAACTCACGCTTTTGTATTCTTTTGTCATGCCATCTTTTAACCTTTTCTTTAAACAACTTGGCATTTTCATAGGCTTGGGTTCTCCATTCATCAAGTGAACTAATATCAAATAACCTCTTCTCACCGGCAAGTTTAAAATCATAATTGACTTCTTTAATAGCCCAATAAGCCTTATGTTCTAGTTCGAGAGGTAAGTGACTTGCTTTTCCATAAACCATTTTATACGGAGACATACCCATAGGATTTTTATATGCAGTTCTATAGGCCCATAATGCATCATCAAGTTTCTTGGACCAATTTTTTCTAGATCTATTAACAGTCTTTTGCAAAATTAATTTGAGCTCTCTATTACTCAATTCTACTTGACCACTAGACCGTGGGTGATAAGGAGATGCAATTCTATGATTAACATCATATTTAACAAGCATTTTACGGAAAGCACCATGAATAAAATGTGAACCACAATCAGTCATTAAATATCTAGGGACTCCAAATCTTGGAAAAATAACTTATTTAAGCATTTTAATAGAAGTGTTATGATCAGCACTACTAGTTGAAATAGCTTCTACCCACTTAGTAATGTAATCAACAACAACTAGAATATGTGTATATCCATTAGAGGAAGGAAAAGGCCCCATATAGTCAAAGCCCCAAACATCAAATGGTTCAATAACGAGTGAATAGTTCATAGGCATTTCTTGACGTCTACTAATATTACCAATTCTTTGACATTCATCACAAGATAAGACAAACTTACGGGTATCCTTGAAGAGAGTAGGCCAATAAAAACCAGATTGCAATACCTTATGTGCAGTTCTATCTCCAGCATGGTGTCGTCCATAAGCTTCAGAGTGACACTTGCGTAGGATCTGTTCCTGTTCATGCCCAAGTACACAACATCTAATAACACCGTCTACTCCTTTATAAAGATGTGGGTCATCCCAAAATTAATGCCTCAAATCATAGAAGAACTTTTTCTTTTGCTGGTATGTGAAACTAGGTGGTATAAACTTAGCAACAATGTAATTAGCATAATCAGCATACCATGGAGCAGTATAAGAAGCATTTATGACATTTAATTGTTCATCAGGGAAGCTATCATCAATAGGAAGTGGGTCATCAAGCACATTTTCTAACTTAGACAAGTTGTCTGCAACGGGGTTCTCAGCTCCCTTTCTATCAACAATATGTAAGTCAAATTCTTGTAGCAAGAGAACCCATCTAATAAGTCTAGGTTTAGCATCTTTATTTTCCATGAGATATTTAATAGCAGCATGATCAGTGTGAATAGTTACTTTAGAATCAACAATATAAGGTCTGAACTTATCACAAGCAAATACAACTGCTAAGAATTCTTTTTCAGTGGTAGCATAATTTCTTTGAGCATGATCAGTGTGAATAGTTACTTTAGAATCAACAATATAAGGTCTGAACTTATCACAAGCAAATACAACTGCTAAGAATTCTTTTTCAGTGGTAGCATAATTTCTTTGAGCATGATCAGTGTGAATAGTTACTTTAGAATCAACAATATAAGGTCTGAACTTATCACAAGCAAATACAACTGCTAAGAATTCTTTTTCAGTGGTAGCATAATTTCTTTGAGCATGATCAGTGTGAATAGTTACTTTAGAATCAACAATATAAGGTCTGAACTTATCACAAGCAAATACAACTGCTAAGAATTCTTTTTCAGTGGTAGCATAATTTCTTTGAGCATGATCAGTGTGAATAGTTACTTTAGAATCAACAATATAAGGTCTGAACTTATCACAAGCAAATACAACTGCTAAGAATTCTTTTTCAGTGGTAGAATAATTTCTTTGAGCATTGTCTAGGGTTTTACTAGCATATTGAATAACATTTAATTTCTTATCAACTTTTTGCCCTAGAACAACACCTACAGCATAATCACTAGCATCACACATAATTTCAAAGGGTAAATTCCAATCAGGTGGCTGAACAATAGGTGCAAAGATCAATGCTTTCTTAAGAATTTCAAATGCTTCTACACAATCATCATCGAAAACAAATGGTATATCTTTTTGTAATAAATTAGTCAGAGGCCGAGAAAATTTTGAGAAGTCCTTAATGAACCTCCTATAAAATCCGGCATGACCAAGGAAACTTCTTATACCTTTGATGTCCTTGGGACATGGCATCTTCTAAATAGCATCAACCTTGGCTTTATCAACCTCAATACCTCTTTCAGAAACTTTGTGCCCCAAGACAATACCTTCATTAACCATAAAGTGGCACTTTTCCCAATTCAAGACAAGATTAGTTTCTTTACATCTCTGCAAAACTTGATCAAGGTTGCTCAAGCAATCATCAAAAGAAGATCCATAGATGGAGAAATCGTCCATGAAAACCTCACAAATCTTTTCACAAAAGTCAGAGAATATAGCCATCATGCATCTTTGAAAGGTGGCAAGTGCATTACATAAACCAAAAGGCATACGTATACAAGCAAAAGTACCAAAAGGGCAAGTAAAAGTAGTCTTTGATTGATCTTTGGCTGACACAGGTATTTGAGAGAAACCAGAATAACCATCTAGAAAGAAAAAAATGTGTATGTTTGGATAATCTTTCTAGCATTTGATCAATAAAAGGTAAGGGGTAATGATCCTTTTTAGTTGCCTTATTTAATTTGTGGAAATCAATTACCGTCCTATAACCTGTAATAATTCTTTGAGGAATCAGTTCATCTTTATCATTAGGAACGACAGTAATACCTCCCTTCTTAGGGACACAATGGACAAGACTTACCCACTGACTATCAGCAACGGGATAGATTATACCTGCCTCAAGGAGCTTTAGTATTTCCTTTCTTACCAATTCTTTCATTTTAGGATTCAGCCACCGTTGATGATCACGAACTGGTTTAGCATCTTATTCCAAATTAATTTTATGTTGACATAGAGTGGGACTAATGCCCTTAAGATCATCAAGAGTATACCCAATAGCAGCACGGTGCTTCTTCAGAGTTTTCAATAATCCCTCTTCCTCATGCTCTGAAAGGTTAGCACTAATAATAACAGGATATATCTTTTTCTCATCAAGATAAGCATATTTAAGAGTATCAATTAACAGTTTAAGCTCAAACACGGGATCACCCTTGGGTGGAGGAGGATCCCCTAGGATTTCAACAGGAAAATTGTGTTTCAAGATAGGTTCCTGTTTAAAAAATACTTCATCTATTTCCCTTCTTTCATTCATAAACATATCATTTTCATGGTCTAGCAAATATTGCTCTAAAGGATCACTAGGAGGTACGCCAATAGAAGCAAGACCAATAATTTCATCCTTACTAGGTAATTATTCTTCATGGTGTTGTCTACTAAATTTAGATAAATTAAATTCATGAGTCATATCATCTAAACCGATAGTAACAACATCCCTTTTGCAATCTATGGTAGCATTAACAGTATTTAAGAAGGGTCTACCAAAAATAATGGGACAAAAGCTATCTTGTGGGGAACCAAGAACAAGAAAATCAGCAGGATATTTAGTTTTCCCACACAAGACTTCAACATCTCTAACAATTCCCATTGGTGAAATAGTATCTCTATTGGCAAGTTTAATTGTGACATCAATATCTTCTAACTCAACAGGTGCAATATCATGCATGATTTCTCCATATAGGCTAATAGGTATTGCACTAGCATTGGCACCAATATCACATAAGCCATGATAACAATGATCTCCTATTTTAACAGAAATAACAGACATGCCTACCACAGGTCTAGGTTTATCTTTAGCACAAGGTTTAGCAATTCTAGCAGTTTCATCACAGAAATAAATAACATGCCCATCAATATTATCAGACAAGAGATCTTTAACAATAGCAGTATTAGGTTCAACTTTAATTTGCTCAGGAGGTGCATAAGTTTTAATATTGCTTTTATGAACCACAGTTGAAGCTTTAGCATGATCCTTTATCCTAACAGGGAAAGGTGGTTTCTCAATATAAGAAGTAGGAACAATTGGATCATTATAAGTGTGAAAGGATCGAGAAGAGGTGTCTAGAGGGGGGGATTAGACACTAAGTGTCAAAAGCTGCAGTTTTTAATTTCTTTAAGTTGAAGTGGAGCTTAGGCACTAGTTTAACTAACACAATACATATCAAGCAAGCATGCAAAGAGTATATGAGCAGCGGAAAGTAAAGCATGCAACTTGCAAGAATGTAAAGGAAAGGGTTTGGAGAATTCAAACGCAATTGGAGACACGGATGTTTTTGTCGTGGTTCCGATAGGTGGTGCTATCTTACATCCACATTGATGGAGACTTCAACCCACGGAGGGTAACAGTTGCGCGAGTCCACGGAGGGCTCCACCCACGAAGGGTCCACGAAGAAGCAACCTTGTCTATCCCATCATGGCCATTGCCCACGAAGGACTTGCCTCACTAGCGGTAGATCTTCACGAAGTAGGCGATCTCCTTGCCCTTACAAACTCCTTGGTTCAACTCCACAATCTTTGTCGGAGGCTCCCAAGTGACACCTAGCCAATCTAGGAGACACCACTCTCCAAGAAGTAACAAATGGTGTGTTGATGATGAACTCCTTGCTCTTGTGCTTCGAATGATAGTCTCCCCAACACTCAACTCTCTCTCTCTCACAGGATTTGGATTTGGTGGAAAGTTGATTTGAGTGGAAAGCAACTTGGGGAAGGCTAGAGATCAAGATTCATATGGTAGGAATGGAATATCTTGGTCTCAACACAAGTGTAGGTGGTTCTCTCTCAGAAAATGTGTATTGGAAGTGTAGGTATGTTCTGATGGCTCTCTCCACAAATGAAGAGTGGGTGGAGGGGTATATATAGCCTCCACACAAAAACTAACCGTTACACACAATTTACCAATCTCGGTGAGACCGAAGTGAAAAACTCGGTCGGACCGATTTAGCAAACCCAGTGACCGTTAGGGTTTTCGGTGGGACTGACTGGATCAACTCAGTGGGACCGATGTGCTAGGGTTAGGGTAAATCCAAAACTCGGTTTGACTGATTACTCAAACTCGGTGGGACCGATCTGGGTAATAAGCGAAACAGAGAGTTGGCCAAGCAAACTCGGTGGGTCCGATTGCATATCTCGGTGGAACCGAAAATATTGCAACAGGTAACAGAGAGTTTGCAAGCCCATCTCGGTGAGACCGAGATCCCATTGGTGAGACCGAACTGATTAGGGTTTCTGGTAGTGGCTATGTCAACTGAACTCGGTGGCTCCGGATAGAAAGAATCGGTGGGGCCGAGTTTGACTTTTGGTTTAGGACATATTTGGAAGTGAGAAAGTGGTTGAGGGCTTTGGAGTATATCACTAAGCACTTTGAGCAAGCAGGCCATTGAACAACACCTCATCCCTTCTTAATAGTATTGGCTTTCCTATAGACTCAATGTGATCTTGGATCACTAAGATATAAAATGTAGAGTCTTGAGCTTGGAGCTTGGGCCAATCCTTTGTCCTTACCATTTTGAAGGGGTTCCACATCCTCTAGTCCATGCCACTTCATTGTTGAACTCATCTGAAACATACTAGGTAAAAGTGTTAGTCCAACAAGAGATATGTTGTCATTTATTACCAAAATCACCCGGGGAGCACTTGTGCTTTCAATCTCCCCCTTTTTGGTAATTGATGGCAACATACATCAAAGCTTTAGATAAAGATATAGAGAATAGCAAGGAAAGCTTTGGAAAGACATGTAACAAGCATAGGCTCCCCCTACATGTATGCAATCATGTGAATATGGTATATAGAAGCATGTGAGAGAATAACCATGACAGAGTAGCAATGTGTTACATATATCTTGGCTATATGCATCAGAGCAAGTGATGAAAATATGAGAAATGTACCTTCATGCCCATGAGTCCTTCTTGCAAACAGTATGTACATCAGCAAGAATTTCTCATACACATGACCATGATGCATATACTTACCTTGTGGTCTTGAGTTGGCTATTATGGTATGAACCTGCGTAAACAAGGTTAGATAACACAGATGCACCTACTAGCTAGAGCAAACAAAAGAAACCACAAGAGTACCAAGACTGGGATGACATGTTGTCGGTGTACTAGAGTAGGGGTACCCTAGTATGCCTAACTTGTGCACGGGCAGTCGCAGCATCCCGCGGCAAGGCTTGCCGGGTGACCGCCAAGGTCCTCCGTGGTTCCTTTGGAGCCATTCAAGGACAAAGTATCCAAGCCAAGGAGACAAGACCCCGGCAAGAGGAGCTTGCCGGGAAGGCCAACCAAGGCATCTCAAGGAACTTGCCGCGACGCGCCACGCGTCCCGGCAAGGCCCGGTGAGCGACAAGCTCCCGGACGCGACAAGACAACGACCGCGGCAAGGCGCTTGCTGCGGCAAGCCACCACTCTGTGTCCGCGCTCCAGCACATCCACCAACGTGTCGCTCTGGGACCCTTCCAGGCATACGTGGCGGGAGGCTGTGCAGCCAGTGGTGCGCGGTGGCAAGCGGTGCTGACAAGATTGCCATCGTGGCGAGCGGTGGCGTCCCTGACGGTCCCTTTTGCACTATTTAGGCGACACAGACGGGCATTTAATGCCCTTGTCCCCTGCCGTCAGGGTTAGGTATGATACATTGTAGCAGGTAGCTGTACCAACCGCAACACCTTTCCATTTTTACCCTTGTCTTCGTTGCCACCTGTCGGTGACCCCTTGAGCATATAAAAGGAAGCCCATGCGCAACGTAGGGGGGGAGGAAGAGAACACTCATGCTCGGTCTCGTTAGCTGCTGGGGTGTACTGTAGCACTTCGCGCTCCCGAGCAAGAACTCAATACAAACCACAAAGCAGGAGTAGGGTTTTACGCATCCGTGCGGCCCGAGCCTGGGTAAACTGCTCGTGTGCTTCGCCTCGATCCGCTCTTCGTGCGACCCTCGCCCCCGCCGAACTGAAAGGGACTCGGTCCGCCGGTCCCATAGGTGCTCGTGGATTAGTCCCCCGACATCTCCAGGTAGGGGGTGTCGAGGTTGTGTGAACCAGATCCGACGTTCACACGAGCTAGATCTTCATCATCTTCATCGACATGCCGCCGAAGAAGAAGGCTTCGGAGGAGGCTGCTCCGTCCGCGCCGGACCCACCACCGCCGGAGCAAACGGCTGATGGGGCAGACGCCGGCGGAAGAACGGGCGTCGACGAGGGAGCTCACGATGCTGCCAGGTCCAAGGACAAGGCTGCGCTACCCATCGGCGGCGTAGCCGGCTCCCACAACGACCGGGCGCACTCCAAGACCTCGACGTCCGTGCACGCACCACGCCCATCTCAGGAGGCGCGGGACCGGCAGCGTCATGGTACTCACGGTACCATGCGTTTGCTGGACCAAGATCGAGCTGGTGGATCTTGGAGTGCTCAAGACCAGCATACACGCCAACATGCTGGCACAAGCGAGGCACGGTCGCCTGGACGGGATACTGCTCCTTCTAACATAGTTAGAAGTCCGAGCATATCCCGCTCCTCGCACCGTTCACCACCGCCACCCGCCACTACAGCAAAAGCTTTGGCGTGAGCTCAACTGCTCCTGGACTACCCTCCAACGGCAGACAAGATCGACGACTGGAGGGCCACCATTCAGAGTCCCATCGGCTTCGCCAACGGCGACACTCAATGGCGGCCGAGCACGTCGCAGCCGCGGCAAGTCAGCCAGGCACGAGCCGGTGGCGACAAGACCGGTGGGGGTGCAACCACTGTGCACTCTCCGCCCCGAAGGCCAAGATCGCCGACTCGCCGGATCCACCTCGACAGCGACTCCACCGCGTCATCAGATCCACGAGCTCGTCACGATCAGCGCCAAGTTCTTCATGAACGACAGCAAGAAGACGCTCGTACTCGCATCGAGCGCCGAAGAGAAGCGCGACGTCAATCGGACCAGCGCGCTGGGCCCTCTGTCGACATGCATGCGCCAGGGGAACCAGGCGACTTGCCGTACGCGGTAGGTTGCCCTGCGTTTACTTGTGAGCTGCGGCAAGTCCAGTGGCCCAGCACGAAGAATTTCAAGCCAGACGTACCAAAGAAGTACGACGGCAAGTCGCATCCGTCGGAGTTCCTCAGCATCTACACCATCGCGGTGTAGGCTGCCGGGGGGCGGGACGACAAGATCCTTGCCAACTACTTCCCACTGGTGCTCAAGCCCAACGTCAGGTCCTGGCTCATGCACATGCCGGACAACTCCATATCCTCCTGGGCAGACCTATGCCATCAGTTTGTCGGCGCCTTTACAGGCGGCCACAAACCTCATGGCCAAGAGAGTGACCTTCATCTACTCGCCCAGAAGGAAGGAGAGCCCCTGCGCAAGTACATTCAGAGATTCAGCCGTGTACAGCACAACATCCCAGATGTCCACCCTGCCGCGGTCATCAGCGCGTTCCATCAGAACGTGCGTAACCGCAGGATGCGGGAGGAGATGGCGATGTGCAAGATCAGAGACGTCGGTGAGCTGTATGCCCTGGCCGACAAGTGTGCACGTGCTGAGGAAGGGAGGAAACTCCCCGGAGAGAATACAGGAGCAGGAGGATCTGACAGCGAGGATGCTGCCCCGGCAAAGAAAAACCGGCGGCGGAACAACAGGAAGAAGAAAGGCAAAGATGTGCTAGTCATTGAGCAGTCCAGCAACGAAGGTGGCGCCAAGAAAGCCAAAGCTGGTAGCTCCGGCAAGGAGATTGCCGCATGCACCAACTGCCAGGCTGTGGCGGCCGCCGACAAGCAGGACGGCACCGACAAGCAGTACTGCAAGATCCACCGCACCAAGGGCCATGACCTCCAGAGCTGCAAGAAGATCGAGCAGCTTGTCCAGCAGCAAAAGGTTGAATACGAGCAACGCGACAAGGAGAGGGCCCAAGGAGGCGCTGGAGAATCCGGCAAGAAGCGCGCCGGCCGGGGAGGACGCCGCGGCAAGGCCAAGCAGCGGCAAGGAGACAGACCTCCCCGCGGCCGCGACAAGGATGAAGATGACAACGATGACGAAGACATGGATGATGTCAAGACCAGTGAGCAGGAGTTCCAGAAAGCCACAGAGGTCTTGTGTGTTGACGACGGTGCTTCTCTGTATACTTCGCACCGCCAACTCAAGCAGTGGGTGCGGGAAGTCAATGCAGCGGAACCACCTGTCGAGTCACGCAAGCTTCTGAAATGGTCCAGCACGCCTATCATCTTTGATATTGAGGACCACCCTGATCGCACAACTGCGGTCGGGTGCTTGCCGATGTTGGTTTCACCAACTATCCGCAACCTCAAGGTCACTAAGATGCTAGTTGACGGCGGGGCCGGCTTGAACCTGATCTCCTCCGTTGTACTCCGGAAACTCCAGATCCCTGACAGCGAGCTTGAAGAGACCGGCACACTCCAAGGAATCAGCCCGGGAAGGAGCAAGCCGAAGGGGAAGGTCACGTTGCCAGTAACATTTGGCAACGAGGTGAACTTCAGGACTGAGAGGGTCACTTTTGACGTTGCCGATTTTCCATTGCCTTACAATGGGATACTCGGCCGTCCAGCACTCGCCAAGTTCATGGCAGCCTCTCACTACGCATACAACATGCTGAAGATGCCAGGCCCGATAAGCGTCATCTCTGTCCCTTGCGATAAGAAAGATGCTCTTATCTGCGCCGACAAGATCTACCGGGAAGCGGCAGCCGCAACAGATCGCAAGTCACCTGCCGTTGAAGCTCCCGGGGGGAAGAAGAAGACCAAGTCTGGCAAGAGTTCTGATGCCCACTCCGGCAAGCGCACCTCTTCGGAGTGCTGCGCTGCCGTCGAGGACGCACCATCGAGCTTCACCGGCAAGTCTAAGAAGACAATGGCAGCTCCGCCAGAGACCAAGAAGGTGTCCGCCAAGGAGGACGGCACTGGTGGTACCTTCACCATCAGTGCCACTCTCGACCCTAAATAGGAAAGCGCGCTCATTGCTTTCCTGCGGGCGAACGTCGACATGTTTGCGTGGCAACCGTCTGACATCCCCGGTGTACCCAGGAAAGTAATTGAGCACCATCTTGCCGTTTGTCCTCATGCGTGGCCCGTCAAGCAGAAGGTCAGGAAGCAAGCAGTGGAGCGCCAAGAATTCATCACAGAAGAGATCAAGAAATTGGAAGCAGCAGGCCTTGTCAGAGGAGTGCTCCATCCTACGTGGTTGGCCAATCCTATAGTCGTGCGCAAGGCGAACGGGAAATGGAGACTTTGTATAGACTTTACCGATGTTAACAAAGCTTGTCCCAAAGACCCATTTCCTTTGCCGCGCATTGACCAGATTGTTGACTCCACGGCCGGATGTGACTTGCTTTCATTCCTTGACGCATACTCAGGATACCATCAGATCTTCATGGCAGAAGAGGATGAGGAGAAGACCGCATTCATCACTCCATGTGGCACGTACTGTTTCATACGGATGCCTTTCGGTTTAAAAAATGCTGGTTCAACATTTGCAAGGGTAGTCCATGTCGCTCTTGAGCCACAAATACACAGAAATGTGGAAGCCTACATGGATGACATAGTGGTCAAGAGCAAGGACAAGGCAACTCTGATTCAAGATTTAGACGAGACCTTTGCAAATCTGCGCAAGATCAGCCTCAAGCTCAACCCCGAGAAGTGTGTGTTTGGAGTCCCCTTCAGCAAGCTTATCGGGTTCTTCGTGTCTCAGCGGGGAATCGAAGCCAATCCCGACAAGATCAAGGCCATTGAGCAGATTGAAGCACCAAAGCGCGTCAAGGATGTACAAAGACTTGCCGGTTGCGTGGCTGCTCTCAGCAGGTTTATCTCTAGGTCTGCTGAGCGCGCCCTGCCGTTTTTCAAAATATTGAAAAAGGCAGGTCCAATGAAATGGACTCCGGAAGCGGAGGCTGCGCTGCAAGACTTGAAGAGATACCTGTCCTCCACTCCAACACTTGTCGCACCTAAGCCACAAGAGAAGTTGCTGCTGTATATAGCGGCAACCAATCAAGTGGTTAGTGCTGCGTTAGTAGCAGAGAGGGAGGCAGATGACGAGCCAGCAACCACGGCAGGCGCATCCAGCGACAAGCAGGGGGCTTCCCCGACAAGCTCTGGTCCCGACAAGGATGGATCTGCGCAGACGCGCGGGGAGATACAGAAGAGAATGGTACAGCGCCCAGTTTACTTTGTCAGTTCCCTTCTGCAGGGGGCTAGGTCAAGGTACTCTGGCGTGCAGAAATTGCTTTTCGGCCTTCTCATGGCCTCGAGAAAGCTGCGCCATTACTTCCAAGCACATGAGATCACAGTTGTCACTCGTTTTCCGCTGAAGAGGATACTACAGAATCCAGAAGCGACAGGCAGGATTGTTGAGTGGGCACTGGAACTGTCAAGCTTTGGCCTCAAGTTTGAGAGTACTTCAACTATCCAAAGCAGAGCATTGGCAGAATTCATAGCAGAATGGACGCCAACACCAGATGAAGAAATTTCAGAAACGAGCATCCCCGTCGAGGAAGCAAGCAAAGAGTGGCTGATGTACTTTGATGGTGCCTTTTCGCTGCAAGGCGCCGGCGCTGGCGTGCTACTTATCGCACCCACCGGAGAGCACCTCAAGTACGTAGTCCGGATGCACTTTCCCAAGGAGCAAGCAACAAACAATACTGCAGAGTATGAAGGCTTGCTTGCCGGTCTCAGGATCGCGGCAGACCTTGGGATCAAGAAGCTCATTGTCAGGGGTGACTCGCAGCTTATCGTCCGCCAAGTGAACAAGAGCTATCAGAGTCCGTTGATGGAAGCCTACGTCGACGAAGTGAGAAAGCTAGAAGAGCACTTTGACGGCCTACAGATGGAGCATGTTCCAAGAGCTCAGAACGCCATTGCCGATGGCCTATCAAAGTGCGCCGCACTTAAGTTACCTGTGGAACCAGGGATCTTTGTGCTCAAGCTGACTCAACCGTCTGTAAAGCCATCAACTGGACAGAGCAAGAAGAGGAAGTTGATTTCTGGTGACTATTTTCCGGCAGAGCTTCCCGAAGCCGCCGCCAAGAAGGTCCCCAAGACCAACGCCAAGAGTGCTGAGGAGCAGTCTGCTCCGGCAAGCCCTAGGGTTTGTTCCGTTGAAGCACAAACTCCCAACAAGTTTTGCTCCGGCAAGCTTGCCGGGGAACGTCAAGCTCCGGCAGAGCCGCAGGTTCTCGCCGTAGAAGCGGATGTTCCCGCAGCAGCAGATTTGCCTTTAGTCCTTGTTGTCGAGCCACAAGCTCCAGCATGGACACAGCAGATTGTCCGTTTCCTTCAGACAGGAGAACTTCCCGAAGAGCAAGAAGAAGCGGAAAGAGTAGCCCGGCAGTCAAGTATGTACCAGTTTGTCGACAACACACTGTACAGAAGAAGACTCAACGGTGTGAAATTGAAGTGTATTCACCGGGAAGACGGACAAAAGCTGTTGGCAGAGATACATGGAGGCATATGTGGTCACCACATTGGCGCAAGAGCACTTGCCGGCAAAGCATTCCGGCAAGGTTTCTTTTGGCCGACAGCCCTCCAGGATGCAACTGCACAAGTAACCAAGTGTGAAGCGTGCCAGTTCCATTCCAAGCAGATACACCAACCAGCTCAAGCTCTCTAGACGATCCCTTTATCCTGGCCATTTTCAGTCTGGGGGCTCGACATCCTCGGCCCCTTTCCCCGAGCAGTCGGGGGCTTTGAGTACTTGTACGTTGCAATCGACAAGTTCACAAAGTGGCCGGAAGTGGAAGCAGTGAGGAAGGTGACAGCACAGTCAGCAGTCAAGTTCTTCAGGTCGATTGTTTGCCGCTTCGGGATCCCTAACAGGATAATCACCAACAACGGTACACAATTCACGAGCCGCACCTTCATGCAGTACGTCCAAGATCTTGGCGCCAAGGTCTGCTTCGCTTCTGTTGCTCACCCGAGAAACAACGGTCAAGCGGAGAGGGCAAATGCTGAAGTGCTGCGTGGGCTCAAGACTAGGACTTTCGAGAGGCTGCACAAGTGCGGAAGAAACTGGATTGAGGAGCTGCCGATGGTTCTTTGGTCGATCAGGACGCCGCCAAATCGAGCCACTGGCCAGACACCTTTCGCTCTAGTCTATGGAGCAGAGGCAGTTCTCCCCACAGAACTCGTATACGGGTCACCTCGAGTGCTCTCTTATGATGAGCTTGAGCAAGAGCAGCTGCGACAAGATGACGCGCTGCTCCTTGAGGAAGACCGTCTTCAGGCTGCTGTACGAGCTGCTCGCTACCAGCAAGCTTTGCGCCGCTACCATAGCCGCAAAGTTAACGCCAGAAGTCTCGAGGAAGGCGACCTTGTTCTTCGGCGTGTTCAGTCCGCCAAGAATTCCAACAAGTTGACGCCGAAGTGGGAAGGCCCTTACCGGGTGAAACGAGTCACTAGGCCTGGCGCTGTCTGCCTTGAGACCGAAGATAGCATTCCGGTGAGCAATTCCTGGAACATTGAGCATCTTTGTAAGTTTTACCTGTAAGGCGCGGTTGCCGGAACCTGTTCCGGCAACCACCTTTTGTACAAGTCTTGCCGCTGTTGCATGTAATCCTTTGTACAAAGCCGGGCGCAGACTCCGTGCATAAAGCTCATGTGCTCCGCACACCTTGTCAATTTCATGCTTTCTATTTTTTGCATATGTGATCTGACACTTTGTGCAGCACCTACTCCCCGGTAAGCAATAACGAGCCGTAAGGCTCCATATCTTTATTTTCTCCTCTTTCTTTTTTCTCAAGGAAAGGAAGGTTCCCTCGCCCACAAGTTTGCTGGGGGGAAAGGAGAAGATAATGGTATGGACCAGGCGTCGTTCAAGAAAGTTTCGCCTTACCGGGAAGCAAACAACAGAAAAGCTAAGTTGCCAAAGTTTGAGCAATCAGATTTTTTAAAATTTTAAGTTATCTCCCTTGAACGACCTCACTTTGTATGGAAAACCTGTGCGCGGAGGAACCAACTCGTAGCTAGTTGCGCCCTTACTTTGTTTCGAGTCCGCTCAACAACTTAAGTGAGCTGCGACTAGTTGCGACAAGGTTTCTTGTCGGTAGCGGCACCGCCAGCAGGCTGCTGACGTCCCGCACTCAACGCTCGCGGCTAAGGTGCCTGCACCGGCAAGTTCCCTAAAAGCGTAGGGAAAAAACATACAAAGGGAGGAATCAAGTAAAGGGAATAACATTGCAATCATTACCCGGAATAGAGTTATATTACAGGGTAGCTTGTCGTGGCTCTAACAGATTGTTCTCATAACATGACCAGCAGCGACAAGAAAAGAAGAAAACGGGCGGCCTAGTCTACGCGATCGCCCTCAATCCTCTTGATCCCGCTCACCTTATCCACAATGGGTGCGACAAGGGTCTTGAGCGCCTCCAGATCAGCATCCGGCGGCAGGGTCTTGAGGACGTTGGTGAGGTTGAGGCCCGGGTTGAGGAAGGCCACCTTCACCAACACCTTTTGAAGAGCTCCCGCGCAGATCTTGCGCGACTCGTCGGCCAGCTGCTTTGGGATCTTCTCCCAGAGCCGCTGGAGGGCCGTTGCCATGCCTTTGAAGAACAAGGTGAGCTTGGCGCTGGGTTGGAGATTCTCATCAGAGGGATACCCGAGATCCTCCACCCCCAGCTGCGCCAGCTCCCTGTCGATATCTGCGGCAGCATTCATGAGACCCTTCGTCTAGTGCTCCACTTTCTCCAGCGTCTTGGTCAAAGTGGTCAACTTCAACTCAAGATCTGCGTTGGAGTCCTTGGCGGCGCTAAGCTCTTTGCCCTTCTCGGCGAGACGAACCTGCAGCTCTGAGTTGCTGTGGGCGTCCTTCTCCCACTCACGCTTGAGCGCGGCAAGCTCTTCACCACTCGCCTTGATATCGGCCTCCAGCTGCGCCACCTTCGTCTCCAGCTCCTTCTTGGCGGCCTCGGCAACTGCGGCAGCATCCTCTGCTTGCTTAAGGGCTCCACCGAATTTTTGCTCACGCGCGGCAAGCTCCTCCTCGTGGCTGTCGAGGTTAACTTTCCGCTGCACCAGCTCGCCCTCCTGCGCAGACAGCTTCTCAGCGGCAAGCCGCTGTTGCTCTTCAACTTCGGCCTTCTCGAGGAAGAAGGCCTTCTGCTCTTCGGCGAGTTGCTCCCGCTCCTCTGCCAGGGACCGGAGAGCTTCCTGGTTGAGACCCCGGAGCTCCTCCGCGCGCTTCTCGATGTCCGCTCCTGCCTTCGCGACAAGCGCCTCGCGGGATTCCAGCTTGGCTTGCCGCGCGCGGTAGAGCGACAACAGCTTCCGCAGCAGCCGCTCCTCCTCAAGCTTGCCGTTGCTGCTGCTCGGCACATCAACTAGCGTCAGCCCAGCGGAGGCGAGCACCTCTCCATCAAAGCTCTCTCCCTCGACCGGCGCCCTGGAGCTTGACGCCCAAGGGAGGTTGATGAAGATGCCATCGCCGACCTTCAAGTAGACGCCTGGCTGGGGCTCTTCAGAGCCTGGCGCTGCGGCAGTGGCGGACGGGTCGGCGGTCGACGTAGCGCCTGGCGCTCCTGCGGCCTCAGGGCCGTCAGTGCAATCGCCAGACCCCTCGCCAGCTGCTGCGGCGGCAGCTTTGGCGGCCTCGTCGTCGGCGGGATCATCAGCGCCGACTGCTTCTTCAGTGGCAGCAGCATCGTCGGCAGCAACCTCGGTCTCCATCGGCTCCGCAGCAGATGGGTCTGATGGCCGGAAAAGTGAGAAAAGTCAAGCAAATACCCAAAAAGAAGAAGAACCCAAGGGAAGCTTTGAAGAGAAGATTACCTGTACTGGGTTCGGCAGTCATAGTCTCCGCCGCCGGGGGGACGCTGGTGCTGTCCCTTGCCGGAGGACTCTCCCTTGGCATTTCGGGGGGACCTTGACTCTCTTCGCTGCTCTCTGGGCCAGAGTCCTAAAAAGGAATAAGTTCAGAGTAAAGCAAATGAGACACAAGACAAAACAGCAAGAATTGAAGAACTACAAGTACAACAAGAGAATCTTACTCTTCTTCTTCCTCGTCGGAGCTGAACGCAGAGAAGTCGAAGTCCGGCTCACGTCCGGCGCGAGGAGGCAGAGGAGTAGTTTCCCTTGGCCGCTTGGCGGGAACAGTGGCGGTGGTCTGAGACGACCCCGCTCCGGCTGCCTCCGCGGCATGAGAAGCGGCAGGAGCAGAAGCGGTGGTCCGGGTGGACCCCGCTCTAGTTGCCGCAGCAGCGTGAGGTGCCCCCGCAGCAACAGTGCTTGCCGCGGTGGAGCGTGTCGCGTGGCGCGGCGACTTTTCACTCGCCCGCCGCCCCGCTACGTCCCCGGCCTTGCGGAGATGCCTTCTTGGTGGGGATGGAGGCTCTGCTTGCGGCAAGCTGCCTGAAGATGAGGAGGAAGAGGAGTTGATCTCTAGCGAGCCGCTCATATCCTCGGCGGGCTCGCTCGACTCGACGTCATGCCCGGCAAGCTCTTTCTCGCCGACGAGCTCCTCTCGCTCGGCACGGCTTGCCGCCTCTGCTGCCTCTGCCTCCTCCACGGTGAATCCAAATTCGCCCGCGGCTGCGGCTGCCGCTGCCTCTTCCAGCCTAGTGGCGATGCGTGTCATCTCCGCATCGGTGGTGTCGCGGGTGAGGCTATTCTTTTCATCGGAGCGGACCGGCACTTCTACCAAGCCGTCAAAGAACTTCTGCACGACGTCGTCTGCAGGCTCTTGCCAAGTTGGGACAATTCCATGCGAATCGCACAGCGGCATCATTGCACGGATGCGGTCGAGCGCGGAGTTGTTGCACAGCGGAACGACACCCTTCGGCAACCTGAACACTTCGGGATGTTGAGGGTCGTACTTGAACAGCTCCTGGAGCATCGCGTTAAGCTCCAGAACAGTGAAGTTGAAGTTGAGGCCCGGACGCAGCCTCATGATATCCGCCGCATTCTTGAATTCCCAGGCGGGTCTCCTCCGTTCCTGCAGGGGGGGCGATGCGGCGGCGAAGAAAATCTGCGCCAACAGCGCCTACAGTGAGCCCGGCAAGCCTGAGGCGTAGGATCCGGGTGACGGCAATCTTAAGCCTATCGTCTTCCGGGGCCACGTCACTCCAATCGCTGCCGCGTGCTACTGGGGCTTGGCGCCGGGCGGTAAACGGCTGCGGGTTCTCCTCGGCAATCCAGCACCAGTCTGCTCTCCATTCCTCCCACTTGCCACGGAACTCTCCCTCCAGATAAGTGTCCTTCTTGCCGGCCCTCGAGATCCAGGCGATTCCGCCGGATAAAGGCTCTCCTCTCTCTACTCGGGGCATAAAGAAGTGGCGAAAAAGGGCTACATTGGGATAGACTCCGACAAAGTTTTCACAGAGATGTGCGAAAACTGCCATGGTCAGAACAGCATTGGGGGTGAAGTCAAGGAGGCGGAACCCGTAGGTGTTCATAATATCGCAGAAAAACTCAGAGAAGGGCGGGCAGAGCCCGCAGTAGAAGAACAAGGCGAAGAAAGGATATCCGTTTGGAGCCATTTTCCAAGCGGCGGCTGGAAGTACCTTCGTGCGCGGATGCGCTCGCGTCTCCATCGACCAGAAGAGGTAGTAATTCTCCCTCAGCTCCCTCGCGGCGAGCTTGGGGGGAAGATTGCCCGCTCCTTTCGCAGCGCCACAAGCCGCTGCGCCTCGGTCGACTTCACAACCTTCCCTTTGTCGGCTCTCGGAGCCATGGCGGAAGTGGTGGAGGAGGTCGACGGCGTTGGTGGTGCTGGTAGCGATGGGGGGCGGGGCGCTGCTCTCTTTCAGCTTTGGGAAGACGAGGGAGCGGCGGAGGTTTCCGAGATTGGAGTAGAAACCGGCGAATGGGCGAACTACCCCTATTTCCCATGCTTATAAAGAGGGAGGGGGCGGACGTTCCGCCTTTCCGAATAAAGAAACCACCCACGATCTATCCCACGACGCCGCATTCAACGCGTGCCGTTCGGGGAGGGCGCGGTGGATACGGGGAGAGATACGGCGTAACCCAGGCCGCGCGTGCCCGTGCCCTGTTTTGGGCCTGGCCCAACAGCGCTCGGCACCGTGTATGGCCCAGGCCCGGGGGCTCCTGTCAGTGTACTAGAGTAGGGGTACCCTAGTATCCCGAACTTGTGCACGGGCAGTCGCAGCATCCCGCGGCAAGGCTTGCCGGGTGACCGCCAAGGTCCTCCGTGGTTCCTTTGGAGCCATTCAAGGACAAAGTATCCAAGCCAAGGAGACAAGACCCCGGCAAGAGGAGCTTGCCGGGAAGGCCAACCAAGGCATCTCAAGGAACTTTCCGCGACGCGCCACGCGTCCCGGCAAGGCCCGGTGAGCGACAAGCTCCCGGACGTGACAAGACAACGACCGCGGCAAGGCGCTTGCCGCGGCAAGCCACCACTCTGTGTCCGCGCTCCAGCACATCCACCAACGTGTCGCTCTGGGACCCTTCCAGGCGTACGTGGCGGGAGGCTGTGCAACCAGCGGTGCGCGGTGGCAAGCGGCGCTGACAAGATTGCCATCGTGGCGAGCGGTGGCGTCCCTGACGGTCCCTTTTGCACTATTTAGGCGACGCAGACGGGCATTTAATGCCCTTGTCCCCTGCCGTCAGGGTTAGGTAGATACACTATAGCAGGTAGCTGTACCAACCGCAACACCTTTCCATTTTTACCCTTGTCTTCGTTGCCACCTGTCGGTGACCCCTTGAGCATATAAAAGGAGGCCCATGCGCAATGTAGGGGGGGAGGAAGAGAACACTCACGCTCGGTCTCATTAGCTGCTGGGGTGTACTGTAGCACTCCGCGCTCCCGAGCAAGAACTCAATACAAACCACAAAGCAGGAGTAGGGTTTTACGCATCCGTGCGGCCCGAACCTGGGTAAACTGCTTGTGTGCTTCACCTCAATCCGCTCTTCGTGCGACCCTCGCCCCCGCCGAACCGAAAGGGACTCAGTCCGCCGGTCCCATAGGTGCTCGTGGATTAGTCCCCCAACACATGTAGAGTGAGTACAGAGTACCACGACAGGTATTGACATGTCCCCAAAGAGAAGGATATGCAATGAATTTAAGAATTTTCTTTCCCTTGGATGTCTTGCTCCCCTGAATCTAGCATGGGATACTGGGAGAAGATAGGGAACAAAAAAACAGAGCTCAAAGAAACAAATGAAATAAGCACATATGAACATGTCTTTCCCCCAAGAAGACATGTGGCATCTCTCCTCTTGAACATCAAGCATCTGGGATCCTTGAAGATTACTCTTTCCTGGAGTATTCCCTCCCCTAGAGATCTCTCCCCCTAGAGATATGATTAAGCTTTGATGTGATCTCTCTCTCCCCCTTTGACATCAATTTCCAAGAAGGGTCTTCTGGAATTTGTTGTGAATGGGTTCGGTCCTTGAATCATAGTACAAAGCATTAAGATAAATGTGATGCTTGTAGAGGACAAGATTCATTGAGTGGAGCTGGATCAAGAATGAAGCAGGAATAAATGGCAAAATGTTTTTCCTGTAGTGCAATCGGTGTCACTGAGTTGTATGCTTCGGTTGCTTCGAAAATCTTCGGTTAGACCAGAAGCATGAAACCGGTGGAACCGAGTTCATCACAGAAAAACACTTGTCACCTCAGCTCACTAGACAAATAAGATCTCACAAAGATTTGCAATGAATTGGATGCAGAAAATGCAGAACAAAGAACAAAGAAAAGAAACAAAAAGGTCTAGATGAAGTTTGAAAGGGGAAACAAATATGCATGAGACAAGTGCAAGAACACAAAAAGAACACAAGAGACCTTCATCTAGAGTTGGGCGGTGACAAAGTCACCTATGTTAGAGTACATTGACTTAGGAGTCAAGTGAGATCACTTGATCATAGGTCGTACTCATTGTTTAAGCTCAAAATGGGGTTGCCATTTTTCGTTTAAGTATCTTGATGTATTCACATCTTGTCGAGTTGCTTTGACTCATGACTTGGAGTAAAGCTACTCTAAGATGGAATAACATACCTTGGGTGGCGGTGTTGATCTTGATCATGTAGTTGAACTTGTGTGGGTTGCTCAAGGTTGATGTAGCCCATCAAGAGTTGGGAGCACCCTTTGGATTTTGAGTTCATCCACCTGCATGGGTTAGTTTTCTCAAGGAAGAGCACTTGTGTATCCAACATGACAATCATGAAACTTAACATAGAATTTGTCAAAGGATATGTTTGAAAGGTTTCGTGCTTCCTTGTCATCAATCACCATTGTGTAGAGACTTGATGATGTAGAGATTGCTCAAGATGTGAGTGAATTGCAATCTCATAGAATTAGATTCATCCAAGTACCTACAAGGGTTAGATAACATGCAAGATGCAAATTTTCAAGACATAAGATAATCATCATAGGAGAAATATCAAGAGATTAGTTGTAAGCTCAAGTCTTGCATGTATCCAATGGAGTTCCTACTCCAAGTTTGAAGCATCAATGATGTTCAATTCACCTCATAACCTGCAAAACACTTTCTCATCAAGTGGTTTGGTGAATATATCCGCTAATTGCTTATCGGTGCGAACATGCTTAAGGTTTATGTCACCCTTAGCAACATGATCTTGAATAAAATGATGACAAACTTCGATATGCCTAGTTCGAGAGTGTTGCACGGGATTGTGAGCAATCTTGATAGCACTTTCATTGTCACAAAGCAATGGAACATGTTTCACATATATCCCATAATCTTTAAGAGTCTGGGTCATCCAGAGTAATTGAGCACAACATGAACCCGCAGCAATGTATTCCGCTTCGGCGGTGGATAAGGATACCGAGTTTTGTTTCTTGGAAAACCAAGACACAAGAGATCTACCAAGGAATTGACAAGTACCCGAAGTGGACTTCCTATCAACCTTATCACCGGCATAGTCCGAGTCGGAGTAGCCAACAAGATCAAAGGAAGCTCTCTTTGGATACCAAATGCCAAAAGTTGGTGTATGTATTAAGTATCTCACTATCCTTTTCACGGCCTTAAGATGACATTCCTTAGGAGCAGCTTGATATCGTGCACACATGCACACACTTAACATGATATCGGGACGCGAAGCACATAGATATAACAATGAACCAATCATAGAGCGATAAACCTTTTGATCGACCGGTTCACCATCTTTGGTCAAATCAAGGTGTCCACTAGTAGGCATGGGTGTAGTCATACCTTTGCATTCTTGCATGTTGAACTTCTTGAATAAGTCCTTGGTGTACTTCGTTTGAGAGACAAAGGTGCCTTCCTTAGTTTGCTTGATTTGCAAACCAAGAAAGAATTTGAGTTCACTCATCATGGACATCTCAAACTTCTCTGACATTAGCTTCCCAAACTTTTCACTAAAATGAGGGTTAGTTGATCCAAATATAATATCATCGACATAAATTTGGCATACAAATAGTTCTCCATTAACCCTTTTAGTAAAAAGAGTAGAATCTATTTTTCCAATTTCAAAGCCTTTTTCAATAAGGAACTTGGTCAAGCATTTATACCATGCTCTAGGAGCTTGTTTAAGATCATACAGGGCTTTGTGAAGTTTGTAAACATGATTAGGTTTCTTAGGGTTGACAAAGCCGGGAGGTTGCTTAACATAAACTTCCTCTTCAATTTCACCATTTAGAAAAGCACTTTTAATGTCCATTTGGTACAAGGTGATATTATGGTGATTAGCATAGGCGAGTAAGATGTGAATGGACTCAAGTCTAGCAACGGGAGCATACGTCTCACCATAGTCCATACCTTCGACTTGTGTGTAGCCTTGGGCGACGAGACGCGCTTTGTTGCAAACCACTTGTCCATCTTCATCTTGCTTGTTGCGAAACACCCATTTGGTACCGATGATGTTGTGGTTGTTGTCGGGCTTTTCAACCAATGTCCACACTTGATTTCTCTCAAAGTTGTATAGCTCTTCATGCATAGCGTTTATCCAATCCGGATCTTCCAATGCTTCTTCAACCTTCATAGGTTCAATGCGAGAGATGAATGAATAGTGTTCACAAAAGTTAGCTAAACGAGTTTTTGAGCGAGTGATTCTCCCGGTTTGGATATCATTGTAGATTTGCTCCACGGGATGATCTTTAGCAATTCTTGCTCGAACTCGTGAAAGCTTTTGCTTGGGTCTTTGTTGAACATCTTCTTCATCTTGTTCTTCTTCTTGGCCTTCTTCATTGTTGGCGTTGTCGTTCTCTTGTCGTGGTGGAGAAGGAGGTTGTTGACATTCGTCTTGGTGCACTTCCTCATTTTCTTCTTCTTGGTGTGTCCCACTCGTGGATGCTTCTGTATCAACTCTTGGTTCACCTTTTCGTGAGGTAGAAGCTTCCACTTGGACGGACGAGGTACTCTCCTTCACCTCCATTGGACGAATCTTGCCGATAGACAAGTCTTGGATTGCTTCTGAGGGATCTTTGTCTCCTACATCAATTGGCAATTGCTCTACTTGCGAGCCCTTAGATTCGTCAAACTTCACATCTACCGTTTCTTCAACCTTTCGGGTGAAATTGTTGTAGACCCGGTATGTGTGAGAGTTTGAGCCATAACCAAGTAGGAAACCTTCATGAGACTTAGGAGCAAATTTAGAACGACGATGCTTATCAAGAATGTAGCACTTTGAGCTGAATACTCGAAAGTATCCAACTTGGGGTTTGTTACCGGTGAGGAGCTCGTATGCTGTCTTGCCGAGTAGCTTGTGAAGATACAAGCGATTTGTTGCATGACAAGCTGTCTCTACCGCTTCTGCCCAAAAGTGTTTTCGCGTCTTGTACTCATCAAGCATCGTTCTTGCCATCTCGATAAGAGTCCGGTTCTTCCTCTCAACAACTCCATTTTGTTGAGGTGTGTACGTAGCGGAGAACTCATGTGCGATCCCTTCTTCGTCAAGAAAGGTGTCCACATTTGCGTTCTTGAACTCCGTTCCGTTGTCGCTCCGAACCTTCTTGATCTTCACGTCAAATTGATTTTGGGCCTTCCTAGCAAAGTTTTTAAAGATCTTTTGGACCTACGATTTGTCATCAAGAAAGAACACCCATGTAAATCTTGAAAAATCATCAACTATGACCAGACCAAATGAGTTACCACCGAGACTCTTGTAGGCATTTGGACCAAAGAGATCCATGTGAAGTAGCTCGAGTGGTCTTCTTGTGGTCATGATGTTCTTAGCGCGATGACTTCCTCAAACTTGTTTCCCTGCTTGACAAGCACTACAGAGTCTATCCTTGTCAAATATGACATCGTTAACGCCAAGGATATGATTTCCTTTAATGAGTTTGTCAAGGTTTCGCATGTCCACATGGCCTAGCCTTCTATTCCACAACCAGCCTTTAGAAGATTTAGCAATTAAGCAAGTTTTAGGTTGAGCCTTTTTAGTGAAATCAACAATGTAAAGATCTCCTCTACGTATACCGGTAAAGACAATTTTATGATTATCTCTATGAAACACTTGGCAGTCTACTTCAGTAAATAGGACATTGAAACTGAAATCAGCAAGTCTAGATACCATCGCCGTCGTCATCATCATCAACTATCCTCCATCACCAATTTCATGATGCTCACTGCCGTGCGTGAGTAATTGCATCGTAGGCTTGCTGGACGGTGATGGGTTGGATGAGATTTATCATGTAATCGAGTTAGTTTTGTTAGGGTTTGATCCCTAGTATCCACTATGTTCTGAGATTGATGTTGCTATGACTTTGCTATGCTTAATGCTTGTCACTAGGGCCCGAGTGCCATGATTTCAGATCTGAACCTATTATGTTTTCATGAATATATGTGAGTTCTTGATCCCATCTTGCAAGTCTATAGTCACCTACTATGTGTTATGATCCGGCAACCCCGAAGTGACAATAATCGGGACCACTCCCGGTGATGACCATAGTTTGAGGAGTTCATGTATTCACTATGTGTTAATGCTTTGTTCCGGTTCTCTATTAAAAGGAGGCCTTAATATCCCTTAGTTTCCAATAGGACCCCGCTGCCACGGGAGGGTAGGACAAAAGATGTCATGCAAGTTCTTTTCCATAAGCACGTATGACTATTTACGGAATACATGCCTACATTATATTGATGAACTGGAGCTAGTTCTGTGTCACCCTATGTTATGACTGTTACATGATGAACCACATCCGGCATAATTATCCATCATTGATCCGGTGCCTACGAGTTTTCCATATACTGGTTTACGCTTATTTACTTTTCCGTTGCTACTGTTACAATTACTACAAAAATACCAAAAACATTACTTTTGCTGTCTTTACTTTGTTACCGTTACCACCACTATCATATTACTTTGCTACTAAACACTTTGCTGCAGATACTAAGTTTCCAGGTGTGGTTGAATTAACAACTCAGCTGCTAATACTTGAGAATATTCTTTGGCTCCCCTTGTGTCGAATCAACAAATTTGGGTTGAATACTCTACCCTCGAAAACTGTTGCGATCCCCTATACTTGTGGGTTATCAAGACCTTTTTCTGGCGCCGTTGCCGGGGACCATAGCTCTATTCTTTGAGTCACTTGGGATTTATATCTGCTGGACACTATGAAGAACTTGAAAGACGCTAAGACAAAAATTTATCCCTCAACTACGAGGGGAGGTAAGGAACTGCCATCTAGCTCTGCACTTGATTCACCTTCTGTTATGAGTAAGCTAGCGACACCTAAACCTACTACTGCTATGAATTCTGATATGTCGCATGTTATTGATGATGCCACTTCTGCTATGCATGGTACTTATGATGAAACTACTTCTATGCTTGATACTACTGTGCCACTTGGTGAATTTTTAGATGAGCAAATTTCTAAGTCTAGAGATAGAGAAATTAGTGAACCTAAACACGATGATGTTAGTGATGATGAACCTATGCCTGTTATTCCTGAGGGTTATCTTTTTAATAATGAATCTTATGAAGCTATTCTTGCTTGTCCGGATAAACCTGAACGTAAGAGGTTACTAATTAAGTGGAGTAAGGAATCTTTTAGAGGTAGGATGAGACCCGACCCTGCTTTTGCTACTTCACCTATCTGTGTTCCTGATCAAGATTATTATGATATTACTGTTGATCCAGATATAATTACTTTGGTTGAATCTGATCCTTTTTATGGCTATGAATCTGAAACTGTTGTGGTACATCTTCGTAAGTTAGATGAAATAGCTGCCCTGTTTACTAATAATCTGAGATCGCGCCACTTTTATATACTCAAAATATTTCCGTTCTCATTAAAGGGTGATGCTAAGAAATGGTTTAATTCTCTTGATCTTGCCTGTGTGCAAAGTCCCCAGGATATGATTTATTACTTCTCTGCTAAATATTTCCCTGCTCATAAGAAACAAGCTGCTTTGAGGGAAATATACAATTTTGTGCAAATTGAAGAAGAGAGTCTCCCACAAGCTTGGGGGAGGCTTCTCAAGTTACTTAATGCTTTGCCTGATCATCCTCTTAAGAAACCTGAAATATTTGATATCTTTTATAATGGACTAACTGATGCTTCCAGAGATTACCTGGATAGTTGTGTTGGTTCTCTTTTCAGGGAAAGAACACCGGATGACGCTGAAATTTTATTGAATAATATGTTGGCAAATGAAAATAATTGGGCACCTCCTGAGCCACCTCCCGAGCCAACTCCTGAGCCAATTACTGAGCCTATTCCTAAACCAACTCCGAAGAAGAGAGGTGTTCTATTTCTCAGTCCCGAAGATATGCAAGAGGCAAAGAAATCTATGAAAGAAAAAGGTATTAAAGCTAAAGATGTTAAGAATTTACCTCCTATTGAAGAAATACATGGTCTTAATTTACCGCCTGTTGAAGAAGTATATGATCTCAATTACTTATTTACTGAAGAACCTCCCGATATCCCGACACAGGTAGTAAAGGTAAATTCTCTCTATAGATATGATAAAGTTGAAGTCCCTCCTACTAAAATTGCTAGTCAGTGCTTGGATGAGTTTGATGACTTTATGTTTAAGCAAGATGACTTTAATGCTTATTTTGGTAGACAATTAAAGCATAATACCTTTATGATTAAACGCTTGAGTGATTATATGGATAATATTAGAGGTGAACTTAAACTTGTTAGCAAACATGCTTCTATGGTTACCACTCAAGTAGAACAAGTACTTAAAGCTCATAAAGAAATGCTTGATGAAATGAATAGTAAGAAAAATGATTATGTTGTTAGAGTGGCTACTAGAACTGGTAGAATGACTCAGGAACCTTTGTATCCTGAAGGCCACCCTAAGAGAATCGAGCAAGATTCTCAAAGAAATAATATTGATGCACCTAGCTCTTCTAAAAGGAAGAAAAAGAAAAATGATAGAACTGTGCAAACTTCTAGTGAACCTATTGCTGAACCACCTAATAATCCAAATGATATCTCTATGTCTGATGCTGAAACACAATCTGGTAATGAACATGAACCTAGTGAAAATGTTAATGATGATGTTCATGATGATGCTCAACCTAGTAATGATAATGATGTAGAAGTTGAACCTGTTGTTGATCTTGATAACCCACAATCAAAGAATCAACGTTATGATAAAAGAGACTTCGTTGCTAGGAAACATGGTAAAGAAAGAGAACCATGGGTTCAGAAACCCATGCCTTTTCCTCCGAAACCATCCAAGAAAAAGGATGATGAGGATTTTGAGCGCTTTGCTGAAATGATTAGACCTATCTTTTTGCGTATGCGATTGACTGATGTGCTCAAAACAAATCCTTATGCTAAGTATATGAAGGATATCATTACTAATAAAAGAAAGATACCGGAGGCTGAAATTTCCACCAGGCTTGCTAATTACACTTTTAAGGGTGGAATACCAAAGAAACTTGGAGATCCAAGAGTACCTACTATACCATGCTCCATTAAAAGAAATTATGTTAAAACTGCTTTATGTGATCTTGGAGCCGGTGTTAGTGTTATGCCTCTCTCTTTATATCATAGACTTGACTTGAATAAGTTGACACCTACTGAAATATCTTTGCAAATGGCTGATAAATCAACTGCTATACATGTCGGTATTTGTGAGGATGTACCTGTTGTGGTTGCAAACGTTACTATTTTAACGGACTTTGTTATTCTTGATATTCCCGAGGATGATAGTATGTCTATTATTCTTGGAAGACCTTTCCTTAATACTGCAGGGGCTGTTATTGATTGCAACAAAGGCAATGCCACTTTTCATGTTAATGGTAATGAGCATACGGTGCACTTTCCGAGGAAACAACCTCAAGTTTATAGTGTCAACTCTATTGGAAAAATTCCATCGATTATATTTGGAGGTTTTGAATTTCCTCTTCCTACTGTCAAAAAGAAATATGATATACTTATTGTTGGGGATGTCCATATCCCCGTTGAGGTAACATAGTGTTATTCGAAATTTCTCTGGTTCCATGATTATCGGAATGAGTTTGTTAACAAGACTTGATCAACCTTGTTAGTGGATTCTTTTTGATGAGCATGAGATGGATGAAACTAGAAGCACAACCTTCTGTACCCTCTTTATATTTTCTGTTCTTTAGTAGAAATAAAGTAAAATAGTATTTTTCTGTCTGTTTCCTGACTTACCCGTGCAATATAAAAATATCCCGAAAATAAAAGTCCTCAAAATGCCATGCCAATTTAATATGATTTTTTCGGGAATATTTAAGGATTTTTAGTGCAAAAATTACCGCGGGGAGAGCTGCCACCTGGTCACGAGGGTGGAGGGCGCGCCCTACCCCCCTGGGCGCGCCCCTGCCTCGTGGGCCCACGGTGTCCCTCCTCCACTTATTCCTGCACCCATCGTTTTCCTCTGTCTCGCACAAACCCGAAAAACCAACTCAAGCTCGTGTTCCAGCAACTTTTGCTGCGATTTTCGATCTCCTTGCTCAAAGCACCTCTCGCAAAACTGCTTGGGGAGATTGTTCCTTGGTATGTGACTCCTCCATTGGTCCAATTAGTTTTTGTTCTAGTGCTTTATTCATTGCAAATTTGTGCTGCATAGGTGACCATGTTCTTGAGCTTGCATGTCAAATATATATGGTTCCAAGTAGTTCTAATGCTTGATATATGCTCTAGGCACTTGTATGAGTAGTTGCTATCAATCTTATTGAAGTTGGTTCACTTTGTTTGAAGTTACTAAAAAATTCAGATTGTTTCGGAAATAATGAAGAGACTTTTGAGGGGCTCGTCGAGCCGAAGTTCTAAGGAGAAACAAAAGGAAGAAGAACAGTAGTTCTAAGAAGTATACGTTTGATCCAGATTACTACAGACTGTTCTGTTTTTGACAGATTCTGTTTTTCATGTGTTGTTTACTTATTTTGATGAATCTATGGCTAGTAAAAGAGTTTATAAACCATATAGAAGTTGGAATACAGTAGGTTTAACACCAATATAAATAAAGAATGAGTTCATTACAGTACCTTGAAGTGGTGATTTATTTTCTTATACTAACGGAGCTTACGAGTTTTCTGTTAAGTTTTGTGTTGTGAAGTTTTCAAGTTTTGGGTAAAGATTCGATGGACTATGAAATAAGGAGTGGAAAGAGTCTAAGCTTGGGGATTCCCAAGGCACCCCAAGGTAATATTCAAGGACAACCAAAAGCCTAAGCTTGGGGATGCCCCGGAAGGCATCCCCTCTTTCGTCTTCGTTCATCGGTAACTTTACTTGGAGCTATATTTTTATTCACCACATGATATGTGTTTTGCTTGGAGCGTCAATTTATTTTGTTAGGATTTGCTTGCTGTTATTTAGAAAAATGTTTTGCATCTTTTATTTCAATAAAAGTGGCATTGATAGCCTTTACTATGCCTATTTTAGAAGTCCACATGTTGCTGTTTGAAAACAGAAAGTTTACCGCTGTTGCAATAATTCCCTAGAAAAGTCATAATGTGATAAAATGTTGAAACGTTTTGCATATTAAGCTCTGATAAATTTACTGCAGTGGGAATTTTCTTTCATAATTTTTGGAGCTAGGGAAGTATGGATGTTGCTGCATTCTTTACAGACTATCCTGTTTAGGCAGATTGCTGTTATGTTTGCATTGTTTGCATATGTTTGCTTCTTTAATGATTCTATTTGAGGATAGGACTATTAAATATGCAGAGGCATTTAGTATGCAATGTTGAATAATAATTTTAGTGATTTGCTACAGTAGAGTATGATAAGGTTTTTGCAATGTGTTATACTAACTTATCTCACGAGTCCTTGTTGAGTTTTGTGTGGATGAAGCTTTTGAGATTTAGGGAGACCGTGATATGAGAGGAATTAAGGAGACACAAAAGCTCAAGCTTGGGGATGCCCAAGGCATCCCAAGATAATATTTCAAGAAGTCTCAAGCGTCTAAGCTTGGGGATGCCCCGGTTGGCATCCCACCTTTCTTCTTCAACAACTATCGGTTAGTTTCGGTTGATCCTAAGTTTTTGCTTCTTCACATGATGTTTGCCATTCTTAGAATGTCATTTTATTTTGCTTTGCATGCTGTTTGAATAAAATACCAAGATCTGAAATTATTAAATGTTAGAGAGTCTTCACATAGTTGCATAATTATTCGACTACTCATTGATCTTCACTTATATCTTTCGGGGTAGTTTGTCATTTGCTCTAGTGCTTCACTTATATCTTTTAGAGCACGGTGGTAGATTTGTTTTATAGAAACTATTGATCTCTCATGCTTCACTTAGATTATTTTGAGTCTTAAATAGCATGGTAATTTGTTTAAATAATCCTAATATGCTAGGTATACAAGAAGAATAATAAAATTCTCTTATGAGTGTGTTGAATACTAAGAGAAGTTTGATACTTGATAATTGTTTTGAGATATGAAGATGGTGATGTTAGAGTCATGCTAGTTGAGTAGTTGTGAATTTGAGAAATACTTGTGTTTAAGTTTGTGATTCCCGTAGCATGCACGTATGGTGAACTGTTATGTGATGAAGTCGGAGCATGATTTAGTTATTCATTGTCTTCCTTATGAGTGGCGGTCGGGGACGAGCGATGGTCTCTTCCTACCAATCTATCCCCCTAGGAGCATGCGCGTAATACTTTGCTTTGATAACTTGTAGATTTTTGCAATAAGTATATGAGTTCTTTATGACTAATGTTAAGTCCATGGATTATACACACTCTCACCCTTCCACCTTTGCTAGCCTCTCTAATACCGCGCACCTTTCGCCAGTCTCATACACCCACCATATACCTTCCTCAAAACAGCCACCATACCTACCTATTAAGGCATTTCTATAGCCATTCCGAGATATATTTCCATGCAACTTTCCACCGTTCCGTTTATTATGACACGCTCCATCATTGTCATATTGCTATGCATGATCATGTAGTTGACATTGTATTTGTGGCAACGCCACCGTTCATAATTCTTTCATACATGTCACTCATGAGTCATTGCACATCCCGGTACACCGACGGAGGCATTCATATAGAGTCATATTTTGTTCTAAGTATCGAGTTGTAAATTCTTGAGTTGTAAGAAAAATAAAAGTGTGACGATCATCATTACTAGAGCATTGTCCCAATGAGGAAAGGATGATGGAGACTATGATTCCCCCACAAGTCGGGATGAGACTCCGGACGAAAATAAATAAATAAAAGAGGCCAAAGAAGCCCAAATAAAAAAAGAGAAAAGAAGCCATAAAAAAGTGAAGGCCCGAAAAATAATAAAAAAATGAGAAAAAAAGAGAGAAGGGACAATGTTACTATCCTTTTACCACACTTGTGCTTCAAAGTAGCACCATGATCTTCATAGTAGAGAGTCTCTCATGTTATCACTTTCATATACTAGTGGGAATCTTTCATTATAGAACTTGGCTTGTATATTCCAATGATGGGCTTCCTCAAATTACCCTAGGTCTTCATGAGCAAGCAAGTTAGATTAACACCCACTTAGTTTCTTTTTGAGCTTTCATATACTTATAGCTCTAGTGCATCCGTTGCATGGCAATCCCTACTCACTCACATTGATATCTATTAATGGGAATCTCCATAGCCCGTTGATACGCCTAGTTGATGTGAGACTATCTTCTCCTTTTTGTCTTCTCCACAACCACCACTATATTCCACCTATAGTGCTATATACATGGCTCACGCTCATGTATTGCGTGAAGATTGAAAAAGTTTTGAGAATGTCAAAAGTATGAAACAATTGCTTGGCTTGTCATCGGGGTTGTGCATGATTTAAATATTTTGTGTGATGAAGATAGAGCATAGCCAGACTATATGATTTTGTAGGGATAGCTTTCTTTGGCCATGTTATTTTGAGAAGACATGATTGCTTAGTTAGTATGCTTGAAGTATTATTGTTTTTATGTCAATATTGAACTTTTGTCTTGAATCTTATGGATCTGAATATTCATGCCACAATTAAGAAGAATTACATTGAAATTATGCCAAGTAGCACTCCGCATCAAAAATTCTGTTTTTATCATTTACCTACTCGAGGACGAGCAGGGATTAAGCTTGGGGATGCTGATACGTCTCCAACGTATCTATAATTTTTGATTGCTCCATGCTATATTATCTACTGTTTTGGATGTTTATGGGATTTATTATACACTTTTATATCATTTTTTGGCACTAACCTATTAACCCAGAGCGCAGTGCCAGTTTCTGTTTTTACCTTGTTTTAGGGTTTCGAAGAAAAGGAAAATCAAACGGAGTCCAATTGACCTGAAACTTCACGGAACTCATTTTTGGAAGGAAAGAAGCTCAGAAGACTTGGAGTGCATGTCAGGGGACCTACGAGGAGGCCACGAGGCAAGGGGGCGCGCCCACCCCCTGGGCGTGCCCTCCACCCTCGTGGGCCCCTCGTGGGCCCCCTGACGTATTTCTTCCTCCTATATATATCCATATACCCTAAAAACTTTGGGGAGCAGAATAGATCGGGAGTTCCGCCGCCAGAAGCCTCTGTAGCCACCGAAAACCAATCTAGACCCGTTCCGGCACCCTGCTGGAGGGGGGAATCCCTCTCCGGTGGCCATCTTCATCATCCCGGCGCTCTCCATGACGAGGAGGGAGTAGTTCTCCCTCGGGGCTGAGGGTATGTACCAGTAGCTATGTGTTTGATCTCTCTCTCTCTCGTGTTCTTGAGGTGATACGATCTTGATGTATCGCGAGCTTTGCTATTATATTTCGATCCTATGATGTTTCTTCCCCCCTCTACTCTCTTGTAATGAATTGAGTTTCCCCTTTGAAATAATCTTATCGGATTGAGTCTTTAAAGATTTGAGAACACTTGATGTATGTTTTGCCGTGGATATCTGTGGTGACAATGGGATATCACGTGATTCACTTGATGTATGTTTTGGTGATCAACTTGCGGGTTCCGCCCATGAACCTATGCATAGGGGTTGGCACACGTTTTCGTTGTGATTCTCCGGTAGAAACTTTGGGGCACTCTTTGAGGTCCTTTGTGTTGGTTGAATAGATGAATCTGAGAGTGTGTGATGCATATCGTATAATCATACCCACAGATACTTGAGGTGACATTGGAGTATCTAGGTGACATTAGGGTTTTGGTTGATTTGTCTCTTAAGGTGTTATTCTAGTACGAACTCTAGGGCTGTTTGTGACACTTATAGGAATAGCCCAACGGATTGATTGGAAAGAATAATTTTGAGGTGGTTTCGTACCCTACCATAATCTCTTCGTTCGTTCTCCGCTATTAGTGACTTTGGAGTGACTCTTTGTTGCATGTTGAGGGATAGTTATGTGATCCAATTATGTTATCATTGTTGAGGGAACTTACACTAGCGAAAGTATGAACCCTAGGTCTTGTTTCCTATCATTGCAATACCGTTTACGCTCACTTTTATCATTAGTTACCTTGCTGTTTTTATAATTTCAGATAACAAATACCCATATCTACTATCCATATACCACTTGTATCACCATCTCTTCGCCGAACTAGTGCACCTATACAATTTACCATTGTATTGGGTGTGTTGGGGACACAAGAGACTCTTTGTTATTTGGTTGCAGGGCTGCTTGAGAGAGACCATCTTCATCCTACGCCTCCTATGGATTGATAAACTTTAGGTCATCCACTTGAGGGAAATTTGCTACTGTCCTATAAACATCTGCACTTGGAGGCCCAACAACGTCTACAAGAAGAAGGTTGTGTAGTAGACATCAATGATCTCCACCCTATCGATGACACTGATGGTTTTTCGTGCCGTCAGTTGGCTCGCCAATCAGGAGGTGTGTTAGACAGAGACCGAGCCCAAATCGGATCTCTAGTCATGAACAACAACTTCATGTCAGGCAAAACTTTCATCTTTGGCTCCTTCAAATTTTTCATAGACACGCGCGGGCTGCTCTAAAACAACACGCTACCTGCCTCCATCAACACCATGCACTTTAGGGGCCTTGTGTTCCACTTCAACTAGCACTAGATCATTGATGGCGCGCGTTGCTGCGCCCGTTTATTGGTTCAATGTAATTATAGGAATCGTGTAAATATATGATGCCATGAAGGAGGTCCAATATGCTCCAAATTTAGGCTAGTCACCGCAAAGACCAGCAACTTGATTGGCCACACCAGAGCAAGGATAATAATATGGCAATGACACATTGCCATGTAATCTATAGTCAATCAAATGACCAACATTAACAATACTCTCTCGATTCACTATTATAAGATGTTTTTGATATTTTAATATGGACTAAATATAGACTGAAATGAGTTAACAAACCCATTAAAACACATTTATAAACATCCAATTCAGAAAGTTAGAAGATCTTACAATAGTGTACGGAGGGTAGTAATTTGTTACATAGGATCTAATGCAGTCCACCGCATCAATTGTTTTTGGGATGTGAACACATCGACCGATCCCTCGTGCATACCATCATATGAGAAATATGTAGCTAGCAGCAGTTGATATCAAAATGCTTTCAAGATGCTTATGGGATGGGAAGTAGTAGATAGTTTGGTCTCATCATCAGAATCTGCATCATTCAAGTATCTTGATGCAATATGATAAATCTATCAAAGGTAGCTTCTTTTTCTATTCTGCAATAGATGAAGGAAAACAATCAGTATTCTACATGTCAAAAAAAGCAGCACTAAATTTATTTCATATACATGTAGCATGTTGGCGCTCAGTTCTTAAGAGAAGAGAAATTCAACCTAAACATTAAGGCATCAACACGTAGCTCGTGACCAAATAACTTAACCATTAGGTATATCATGTAAAAAATATTCAATGTTTCAAAAAAAAGTCTGGGGTTGACCAACATAGCTTAAATAATTCTATCAAACAAACTACAAATAGTATTGAAGACAAGAAGGCAGGAATCAATACAAATATCTATTTTAACATAAGTATATGCTTACATATCATGTACACAATGTAAAAGAGTATAACATCTACATGGAAAGTTATTCACCTCACATTTCCAAATGTCCATACCAACCAGAGGACCATATCTTGCAAGTTGGAAGTATGGAGCAGAATGGAAATTCAATTACCTGTCTAAGAAAGTGAAGTGGACAATTCAAGTTAATCTTTCAAGGAATAAACCTAAGAGGAATGCACTTTGGATGGCATTCATTGGTGCTAGGATGTAGTTATATGAAAAGGGGAATAAAAATGGGATTCAGAGAATCAGACAAGATGCATACATAAAAATTGGAATAAAAATGGGATGTAGTTATATGAAAAGGGGAGTCTGAGTATCAGACAAGATGCATATAAACATTGGAATTTAACCCCCCAAATACTAACCAAAACAGATAAACACCAACAAGTGAGGCAGCAATCGCTTACATCTTCAAACACCTTCCCTACACAAAAGTTGTGCAATGTCTTGA
This sequence comes from Triticum urartu, assembly GCF_003073215.2. Lineage (NCBI taxonomy): Eukaryota > Viridiplantae > Streptophyta > Magnoliopsida > Poales > Poaceae > Triticum > Triticum urartu. The sequence continues at coordinate 605,982,036 of NC_053024.1, read as the reverse complement.
CATACAGAACTGTGCAATGTCTTGACATACATAATTTACCAAAGTGACTTGTGTCCTCAGCCGCCAGATCGCGGCTTTGGACGCCCGAGATTGGCTGGTCGTTGTACCAAGTATCATGACACCATTTTAGGGTCCCATCGCGTGTCATGGTCTGCAAAATTAAAAGGGTTGCTGCTACCAAAACTGATCTGGCTGTTCTGTCATTGACTGGCCACAAAACAAACTGTGTACGAGAGGCCTGTGCATGACAACTGAGAACTAACATCTCTCAGGTGGTCACCATTTTTATTGGCTTCTTTGTGTGCTTGAGCCAGGCAGGCTGACGTGGAATGACTACTGCTCCAGAAGCCTATTTTTGTGGCCTTTCCATTCACTGGACCGACGTGTGTTTTCTGGTTACTATAATAACCGACCATGATAAAAACTCACTAAAAAGCTGATTTAAAATATAACCAGACTATTAGCATTCTCCCTTGTATCTTTGAGCCAGTGAAATTTATGTCGTTCACATTCTATGTCCGCTCAACGCAAATGAAAATTCCCTGCCCCATCGAATCATTCAGTCATGTGACCAACGACAGAATGATGGTGATGAAGCTTCAGTTCCAGAATCACAATTGAAGCAAAGAACAGGGCTGATGGAGAAACTTTTATTTCTGGGACTGCTACGCCATCATTCTTGGTCTGCAAATGCAAAAGGAACATTCTTATATACTATAATCAGATAGTTTGAAGCATATTTGCTACTTGCTAGATTCTTCTACTTAAAATTTATTTATTTTACTTTCGATGATGATTCTAACATCTGTTTAACTATTCCTTGATGGTATTTCCAGCAGCTCCATCCAATCCAATCCAACTATACCCGCATTAATATTAGACCATATATATTTGTGTGGCTTAATCCATTTATATTCGATGCAATCCTAATTATTTTGGATGTTACACATTAAGAATTTATGTCAGCTCACCAAACACATGGGGAATGATTGATGCAATACTGTCTAATTTTTTTACACAAATTTATATATAAAACTAACTTTGAACAAGCAGTGTAACCCAAACCATGTCCTTTTCACATATCTGTGTCGTTCAACTATACTCAAATATTTGCATTGTTCTATTGACACGATAAACGGGCGCAGCAACATGTGCATTCATGTTCTAGTGTCTTCACATACAGAACAGCCTATCTAATAAGTTTACCTCTTCGGGTCATGGTCAAACTATACAGAATTGTCTCCATCTCTTCCAATAATTGGTGTGAGAGGATTCACAAATAGCAAGAGGCCTGATCCACGGAGAAAGTTGAAATAAAGTCCAATTAGTGCTTTGAGATTTCATCCACCAGTACAATGGGGCAGATGATTAGAGGCCTAGTGTTCAAGGAGAGTAGGGGAGCTAGGAGGGAATTTCACAGGAGCTCACCAACAACAGTTCTGAAGCATCATGACAATGAGGAGAGGAGGATCTGATGCAATAGATGAGGGAGACAGGACCGCCGACATCCCCGACATTAACCGGGTCTTCCACTACCTTTGTCCACCGGCTTAGCCTCCAACTCCAGAAAATTGTGAAAATTGTCGTCGTCATTACTTTGCTCCATAATAAGTAGTGACGAATATTTGGTTCAAACAAAAAAATAGCATGCAATAGTTGAGATAGCTATGCCTAAGATTACAACTGAAATTGATTCTTTAGTTTATTTATCGGATAACAACAATTCTGAACAATTATATGGACTTCATCTAGGGACTGTAAAATTCATTTAGATGTCCAATGTATCCATTCATGAAAGAGTTCAGTCCAGAAGCAAAAAATCTAAGAACACTATCCATCCAATGAGCAATCAACTTCTGTTTGGGTTATGAGTTGAAACAAGGCCAGAACTCCAAATTCTGTACCAACATCTATTTGAATTAACTAAACCTCATGAACATAAAATGTGTCATTTGTATGTGGTTCTTCCAAAAAAAGGTTGCCAACGTGATGTGTACATGGACTATAAATTTACAGGAGTCCTTCATTGGGTTTCAATTACTTACTTCATCAGCGGCATGCCGCCTGCTATCTCGTTGCCTCGGTGTCATCTCAGATCTGCATCAACCACAACATGGCATGCTATGGTCCTATGACTTGAGCTCTGTGATGACCAAATAGTATTGCAAGGGTTCGCCAGATATGGCAGTTGCAGCTGCGCGCCATGAAAATCAAATGAAGAACCATGTAAATTGGAACATCCAGAATTCAGTTAAATGATAGATCATTCTACACTATGAGATTAATAGGGTGGACCACTTAATCAATCAACATATGACAAACCCTAACTTATTACTCCTATCTGTAGCACCTCGGCCGGACAAACAGATTGTTTAGCACCTCAATTGGTCGAGTTACAAAACCCTAATGCATCGAGGGAGAAGAAACTTACTGGTGGGGAGAGCAACGGCGACTATACGGCACGGAAGGGGGCGGCCAGCGTGATGAGGTGGGCGGCTCCGTTCAAGCAGGATGAGGTTGGCGGCTTCGTGACGTCGGGTTGACGCGGTGGATTCGAGCACTGCCGGTGAGGCGGCCTCCTCCAACCTAGTCGTCGCGCGCCTCCGCTGCCAGTTAAGTCGTCACCTCCGCCGCCAGCATTGTTCGTTCCCTGAGGGCTGAGAGAGCGAGAGGAAGGGGGACGGGGTTGACTGTTGAGCATGGAAAATGGGCCAAAACAACCCGATACGAGCCCAATTAACCACAAGGGCCCAAAAAAGCTACCGGAGTAGCTGCCCCTCGGACAGCCGATCTCGCGAAAAACATCCCAAGAAGATCCAGTGGCCAGGAACGGCCAGCACATGAAAACGAACGGTTAAGATGTTGAGTGCTTGAGAGGGCTGGGATGGTGCTCAGTTTTAATATATCTAAATGGCGATGTTGTGTGCCTCCGTATCCCACCATCACCTTTGGCACGAGACGCGACGTCAATCCCGTACAATCTCAGAGTGGCTGGATCTTCATCAACCCGCCTGCCCGCCTGACCGGCTGCATATGATCTTCTAGGTCGCTGACACAAGGCTAGCCTAGAAGCTCACACGACCGACAATTTGTGCCATTACACATGTCCACGTGGAATACCTAGACTGGTCCAGCTCCACCATCGCCTTCGACTGCACCGACCACCCAGACTACATCCCTCATCAAGGGAAATCCTCCCTGGTGCTAGATCCGATCGTCGGTGACTTCGACCTCCCATAAGTCCTTATGGATGGAGGCAGCAGGGTCAACGTCATCTTCCTCAACACCCTGTCAAAGGTGGGAATCTCCAAATCCCGTCTGAACCCCTCGCCCCCTGACTTCCACGGGTTTGTACTAGGCAAAAAAGTGATGTCCCTGGAAGTGATCTTCGGAGACGAAGAAAACTTCTGCTTAGAAACAATGTGCTTCTAGGTCGTGTTGTTTCGCCTGGGGTACACTGCTATCCTCGGCAGGCCCGCTTACGTAAAGTTCATTGCACTATCCTTGTACACATACCTACAACTAAAGATGTTAGGTCCAAGCGACACCATACCGTGCATAATGGTGCTAATCGGGCGCTCGAAGTGGAGGTCACCAATGTAGAGCTCGCGGAGACCATGTTAGCCTCTGCGGAGCTCTACGACAACTCTGCTCCGCAAGCGGAAGCTTCTTCGAGTGCCCCCCTCCTCTCTCAAAAAATAACAATTTGATTTCCAATAGGATGTGCGATGAGACTTAAACCTACATTTCAAATTTCATTTGTATCTGTTGTAACATGTCTTCTTGATATAAATCCCTTTTGGTGGCCGAGCTCCATGTAGGTCGGGTTTTGAAAAAAATCAAAATTCATATGTTTACATTTCAAAAAATTCTAAAAATATATAGATATACATGGAGGCATAATGCACAAGTGTTTAAATTTCAAGACGAAATATGTTGAAATGAGAGCTGTGCGAAATTTTTTTTTTTGGAGGTTCTTAACACATGATGCTATTCATCCTCACAGGCCATGAATTTATCTTTTTTATGCAGATCGCATTTCAAGTAATCCCATTCTGAAATTTTACACACATACACATATCATATTTGTTTACTTGTACAATTGTTTCAGTTTTTTTTTGAAATTGAAAAGGTTTGAATCAGTTGTGTCGACGGGAGGCCGAGAGCCAAAAGACCTCACTGGAAAGAGAAACATAGCATATTTTTTGGAAATCAGTTGCGTCGACAGGAATGCTAAAAAGAGGAGAGATGGCCGACAACAAAAGCCAAGATAAAACTGACATTATTGCCTAAAAGGAGGAGAGGTGGCGAACAACAAAACTGAGGAGAAAAGAACATCCATTATTATAGTATAAGATCTATCGAATTTGCTTTACTGCTTTATTATAGGCAAGATCTGCACGTATCATAGTCAAACGGTCAAATCGAGGTCCCAAAATTAGATCACAGAACGAATGGAACAACTTTCAAGATTATCTTTTTAGAGAATCTAGTTTTTTCTAGACGATGGAATGGAACAGGGTTTCTAGTCTTTTTACGGGGTACAAGGCATGGGCCAACAGTGTATGCCTAAATGGGCTCCGAATCGTCTCGCTGGCCCATATAAATAACCTTACGGCCCCGAAGCTCTCCATAGAGAAACACGGAACAGAAAATGTTGACTAACCAGTGGACCCCACACGACAGAATAAAACGGCACCCTCCCGGAACACCAGTTTCAGTTTTCCCACCGCACCACAGATGTCGTCCGAAACCGCCGTCTCGCCGCAGCCGCTGTCCTCCAGCCCACCAACCGCCGCCGTCTCCGCCCATTCCAGCTCCGCTCCCGCCGCCGACGAGCCGGAAGCTCCAGACCCGCCCCGACCCCCGCCGCACCATGCCTCGCCGCCCCCACCTCCCTCCGCGTCCGACGAGACGGGCGCCCCGGCCCGTCCCCAACCCCTGCCGCGCCACCCCATCGCGTCCTCCTCCTCCTCCCCATCCACCGCGGCCGGCGAGACGCAAGGCCCAGTCCACCCCCCGCCCCAACCCCAGACGCACCAACCGGCGTCGTCGTCCCCTTCCTCGGCGGAGCCGCAAACCCCTGTCCTGCCCCAACCGAACCATTCGTCGCCGCCTCTCTCGGGGGACGACGACGACGACGACGTGGTCGTCACCGGCGCGTTATCTGGGGCGGGCGGCGCGGCTTCGGCCGCGGCCGATGAGCGGGTGAAGGGGCCGTGGTCGCCGGAGGAGGACGCGGTGCTGACCAATCTGGTGATGAGGGACGGGGCGCGGAACTGGACGACCATTGCGCGCGGGATCCCCGGCCGCTCCGGCAAGTCCTGCCGCCTCCGCTGGTGCAACCAGCTCGATCCTCAACTCAAGCGCAAGCCATTCACTGGTACCTGCTCTTTTCATCCATCTACTGCTATTTGTGCCCCATTTCCTGTGGAGTATGTAGTCAGGTGCCAATTTTGTTTATAATGCAACGTGTAAGGCGCATTATTGGTTTGTTGTTAGAATTATGGACATGATACATAATGCATTATGCGCTTAATTGATCGTAGATGTTATGTAGCACATCTCTCCTACTTGCTTGCTAAATCTGTGATAATTTGGATGCAGAGGAGGAGGACCAAATGATAATATCTGCTCATGCGATTCATGGGAACAAATGGGCATCTATCGCGAAACTTTTGGTTGGGAGAACCGACAATGCAATCAAGAATCACTGGAATTCTACTCTGAGGCGTCGGTACTGCACTGGTACCCGGTGCACACGAAGTGCTTCTGCAGAGCAACCTATGAGAGAGATGTCCAGGGCAGTTTCAGAAGAACGGTGGCCATTGTCGGGTCCTAGTTCCTTCAGTGTTATGGAAGTAAAGGAAGCTCCTGTGCAAACAGTATCTGAAACCTCTGCTGGGGCATTGCAAATCAGAGATATTAACAATTGTAGCACTGAAGCTGTTGATCGATCCTACCCGGTGCGACCAGTGGCTACGGTTGGTGCTTTCAGACCATACAGTCTAGGACCTGCTCAACAGATGCAAATGGAAATGTCGAGCTCTACCAAGTTTGTTCCAACCATTCAGGCTTTGACGCCTGAAATTGCGGTCTCCAAGTTTGCTGATACTACATGCTTTGCTGCTGATGTACCAAACAAATGTGGCCATGGTTGCTGCAGCGCTGAAGAGCAACCTCGTAACAACTCATTGTTGGGACCTGAGTTTAAAGAGTTTATAGACCATCCTCCAATTTTGAGCAGTAGTTTTGCTTCGTTGGTATCTGAAATCAGCAGCATTGCCTGGATGAACGGTGGTCTGCAAAGCAGTAACTCTGGCAACTTAGTGCAGTCTAATCCTCCAGCCTGACAAATTAGGAATCGTGTGAGTTGGAATACTGAAAAATTGGAGTTGTTACTTTTGGACATAATGAAGTCAACCATGATTATAATCTTCCCGAGGTGCGTGCTCCATAGATTCTAAGGCATGTGTTACTTCCAGCTTTTAGTATATGTTCTCATACTTCTTACAGGTCCTTAGCATCGCTCATTCACACTGCATCACACACGTAGGTAGCTGGATGTGATTGTTGCGTTATAACGAAACCCTAAAACTAATTACATTCCATTTCAAATTATTGTGCCATGCTGCCAATTATACACCAGCGCCAAATAATGAGACTCCCCATTTCTTTTTTCCTAGCAATGGCCGTGAAATCGGTATTTTCCTATGATGAAGCTACCACAACAGTTTGGCTCAATAAAATAGACCAAAATATTGACAGTGAAATGATCATCTAAGGGAACAGATGGATATACGTTTGTTTGTAGCAAGCATAAGTGATTGGTCATGATTAGACCCCAGCAAACTGAAGCTTAATTATTTTTGTCTTGCATATTAACCATCATTGAGGTTCTAGTCTTTTACTATATGATTGTAATCGAATAAGTAGATCCCCATGTTATGTGTGCACTTCAGTTCATTTATTACCCAGTAGTCCTATCATATACTCATGTTACGTATGTACTATTAACCAAACACGTGTGGTGCACGTTCGGGAGGGGATGTCTGCATGATTGAGAAGAAGGCAGTGGTGGGGAGAGCCTTATAACCAGTGGCAGTGGTGGGTAAATTGTAACAAGTCTAAGGTATTGGGTGTGTGATGCTGCGCAAAACATGGAATCAATCTGAACCGCCATACGCGGATGGTTGAGCGGTTAGGATGTTTTGGATCAGCCAGGGCTGGTGCTTTTTATATTAGTGGAGATATTTTATTGCGGTAGACATCTTCCCATAATATCAGTGTGTTATATATAACGAGCGAACATGAGGTGATGTGTTTATGGCATGATGGCCTGTGCGCCGTGCGATTGGGCGGGCAGCCATGCATGCTTGTGATCGTAACAACATGAGCTGACGTGGCAAGTATCAACTGGACGCGCTTAGCGCATTGGTGCTGTAATGGCGTTTCAAATCAATGCCTCGCTTAATAACATGCCTTTTAGGAAGGATATAAATCTGGAATGGTGTTGGTAGCAGCAACTCTAGTTTCATGTCTCTGTAGTGTGTTTCTGTATGAGTCATCTTAGTCAGAATCAGGTTTCTTTCAGAATCGCTGTTTGTATTGTTATATGTCCTGGTTTCCTGGTTGACCGGTGAAAAGCTAGGTTCATGCCGTCCAGATTACTGTTTTAACTGTTGAAGACAGCCAGGTTCTATGCAGTGTCTTAAGTGCAGTTATAGGTTATATGGAGTTGATGAAGATGCTTTGGTTATGTCTAACTGGTTAGTACAGTCATGGCAGGTTTTTAATTGGTTGGGCATGCTTCCATGAGTTTGTCTATTCTGCTTTGCAGATCTTAGTATAGTCATGTCCGGATGTCCCTGCTTCTCTCGCTTTCAGGTTTCTATTTCTGACCATCTGTTGCCCTAGTCTGATTAAGGCAATTCAGAATTGGAAGCTCGTGTATGCTGTCACCTTGTTTTACATGACAGCAGTTCTGTCTGTCTAAATTTAAACTCTGGCTTGTATGCTAGTACCAGTATCATTGAACATGACCAGTATTTGGAATAGTTGTTCTCTCTTCGCCTCTCTGGTGGTCATTTTCCTTCGTAGCACCATAGCTTACTTGTTTTCCTTTTGAGGGGTGGGAAACGGTTGCTGCCAATCTTATTTTGTACTGATTGGTACTCCCTCCGTAAAGAAATATAAGAGCGTTTAGATCACTATTTTTTTGTCGTTCAGTGTTACCGCTTATCTTACATTGTTCCTTTCAGTAGAGTATTGGGTGTACATCCTTTGGTTTCCTGACCTATTTATGGTGTTGCTGGACCTTTTATTTGCCTCTGCCCTAGATCTAGGTCCACATAGATTGTGGTCATCAAAAACGCTATAATCTACAAGCTTCCTGGAAGCTCTTGCCTGTAGTTCCTATAGAGTACTAACTATCTGGACCGCGTCATTTATCTTTTCCCGCCTCGGTCATCAAGGTTTAGTAGTTCTTGTGGCTCTATTTCCATAGGCATATTTGGTGTACAAAAGCACTGATCTACAATACTAATATTTTTAAAGTGCTAGACAGTCAAGAAAAGCCTAAAATGAACTAGTAATACTGCATCATCTGCCTCTTTGTTATTTGCCTAAGTGGGAGGACTGGCACCTGATCATTTTGCCGTATCTGTTTTCAGGTCTTCAAATCAGGCATGCATGGATGGATGTTGTTGCTCAAGGGAGAAAACTGCCGTGCTCCCTGATCATTGGATTATGTACTATGGTACAATCGTTTCATCATTAAAGTTGCCCCAAACCTGACGCTTGTCACCAGCTGGCCGGTTCCCCGTGCCCTACCTGTCTCAATTATATGATGCATGGCTCCATGAATTGGTGATATAAAGATTCTGTACCTCGTGGGGGCAGCCATGGATGCTGATCGGATGCGATTGGGTGCATCGAAATATCATGTGAGCCTCACAGCTTATTACTAGGATTCAGATTTGTTGGACTAGGTTCTGCTCTTGCCAGCCTTGCTGATTCGACGGGGGCTCGTATGTCCAATTTCTTAATTGCGAGACGGGATTTTTTTCTTCTTCTGTATATTTGTTGAGAGAACGCTTGAATTCTTTGAAACTGTAAAAAGAGCTTCACCGCTCAAATTTTTCTCTGGGGTCCGTCTTTGTGATTTGATTCCTGAGTGTTCCTGCCTTGGTGTTTGCGTGTGTTCTTGCCTGAAGGTTTGATGGAACCTCTGCAGTCCTGCACGCACGCGCATGATACGAATTGGGGTAGCCAATGAACGGCGATAGTTTGTTTGGCTCTGTGATCGCCATACTGTTTCAGTTAATTTGTTCCGGTGTTTTGTGCATCGTGGTTTCGGGCTTCTGCGTATGCCGAGCACGGCAGGAGGACATGACGAGCATCAACTTTTCCTGAATGGTGTTGGTATCAGTATGGTCAAGCTCGGTCTTGCTTTGGACTAGCTGAATTGAATTGTTATGCTGGGTAGAGCCGAGGCCGTCGTGCAATGCCAGGCTGCGACGAATGATCATGGCGTTGGCGTTATCTCTACGGCGAAACCATCCAAGGAAGTCGCGACGTTTTTCTTCTTCTGAGACGTGAACACAATGGTTTTTAAGCAGAATCGCAATGTTCAAAAACTTTCTGCTTGTGGAGCGAAGCCCCGCCGATTTTCGGCAGTCCCTCGAGAATTAAGGCACTTTACTATCTGGTTAAGGCATTTACAAAAGTAGAAATTGTTGTTGACCGAATGGTTCACTTGGTTTCTAGGATTTTTGCGTGAAAAACTTTCAATCTGTTCATCTTTAATCATAATAGTACAAAGAACACCAAATTTATTAAAATTACAACCAGATCCGTGGACCACCTAGTAAGAACTACAAACACTGGAGCGAGCCGAAGGCATGCCGACGTCATCGACCTCCCTCACTGAAGCCGGACAAATCGTATTGTATTAGACAATCGAAAGTCGCCGTCACGTTGAACCAGCGCACCAACAACCATCCTCGATGAAAAAAGTCATAGATCAGAAGTATCAAACCACTAGACACTCAAAACAAAACGAATGAAGACTGGATCCAAACATATTCACCAAAAAACCAGCACTGGCCAAATCATGTGAGATCCGACGAAGACACATCAGGAGGTAATCTAGAGTTGACAACAGAATAATCATGCCAGGCCGAGACAATTTGTTCCGTCTGATTGTTCCCAAAACATTCTAGTGACAACTAGATGTACAAGCCAACTCAGTCGAAAATGAGGCAACATGCATCATCGGAGTTGCATGCCTTAGAGCATCTACAGTCGGGCACCCCAAATCTCCTTTAATAATCTGGGCCCAGACGGGCACATAAAACAGACCTCAAACGTCCGGACTGACTAGCATCTCTCATATCTACCCTAAATATAAGGCGGATATGGACGTGCCCGGGCGCGTCCAGCACGTTGGACTGATGATGGGTCCCACATAGAATCGCCCGGAAAAACCCGGCGGTTTGACGGACGTCTCCTCCAATGGGGGTGTGAATGTCGCGTGGCGCCGCTCTGGCTCGCCGCCCGAGGCCAAATCCGGCCATTTAAGCCAGCTGGCGTCCTCCAACCCCAGCCACATCCACCTCCACCCTTTTCACGCCGCCAGCCCAAGCCCATCCACCTCTCTCCTGCTCTGCCGCTCTTCCCACGCCCTCCGGCTTTGCCATGGCTTGGCAAAAGAAGACCACATATGCTATGTTCATGCAGGAGCGCAGGTTCCAGATTGAGGAGGAGATCTGGGCGAGGCGCGCTGCCCGCATCGATGTCGGCCTGCCTCCGGGCTCACCTAAGCCGGAGGAGGTGAGGAAGAGGATAAGCGGCCGGCTTCGATGGAGGTGGCAGAGCCGGAGGAGGACAAGGCGGAGCAGCCGGATGAGGAGCTGGTCTTGATAACCCACAAGTATAGGGGATCGCAACGGTTTTCGAGGGTAGAGTATTCAACCCAAATTTATTGATTCGACACAAGGGGAGCCAAAGAATATTCTTGAGTATTAGCAGCTGAGTTGTCAATTCAACCACACTTAAAAGACTTAATATCTGCAACAAAGTATTTAGTAGCAAAGTAGTATGGAAATAACGGTAACGGTGGCAGAAGTAACAACATCAATTTGGTAGCAATCGTAACAGTGGCAATGGAAAAGTAACGGAGAAAAGATCAATATGTGAAAAGCTCGTAGGCAATGGATCAATGATGGATAATTATGTCGGATGGCATTCATCATGCAACGGTTATAACATAGGGTGACACGGAACTAGTTCCAATTCATCAATGTAATGTAGGCATGTATTCCGAATATAGTCATACATGCTTTAGTACCGACCCTATAGTCCCGGTTCTGGAACCGGGACAAATGGGCCTTTTTCTACTAGTGCACTCTCGGCTCCCCATATACAAAGGTGCCTCTCCATAAAACACCGGAGCCTCCATCCTGAACACGAACATCAATGAAGCTATTGCAAGATTCGAGCACCGTAACTGAGAGAGACTCATCCCAAAACAAAGCTAGTCCGCCACTCCGCCCATCGCTACTGACACCATGGAAGCCCTTTAAGTCGAGTCGCCACTTCAACTTCTCCACCTTCGCTGAATCCTGCCTAGTCTCACAGAGAAAGACTAGCTTGGGGTTATTAGCTTTTGAGAGGGCCAAAACCTCATGAACTGTCCGGTGCCCCCCCCCCCCGACAGTTCCAAGACAAAATATTCATTGCGTCCAACGGTCCTCCTCGAGGGAGGCCGCCAACATCTCATTATTGTCACTGTCTTCGAAATTTTCAGCTGCTTGTTGCTTGAGTCACTGCTCGCTGGCGAGTTGTTCTCTCGAGCATCCACCCCACTCCCATCGGTGAGAGCCAGCACCGCTTTAGGAGCTCCAGGAGCGTTGCTGATCCCTGCTTCAACGACATCCATATTCAGATGTTTTCTTGCATCCTTGTCCACATCCATTTTGGCAGTGACCTGCTTCAGAGGGCTTGTCGCCGTGTCTAGGGTTTCCGGGTCAGTCCTCTCCTCCCTTGGAACAGAAGGAGCTGGCAGGCTCCCCGCCTTACCCAAGGGACGGGGGCTAGGTTGCCTGCTCGTAGCAGCGCCTTGTCTTGGCCTGGACGGCCCCTCCGCATACAACCAGTCCCCATACTTCATCTATTTCTTATCATGTATACATAGACCACACTCCTTATGATCATGGACTATCAGCCCACACACCTTGCAGAAACAAGCTAATTTTTCATATTGAACAAGGTACACCTGACACTCCCTTGCTCGCGCAATACAAACGAACTTATTAAGGGGGTGATTGATGTTGTGATTCACCCTAACCCTCACATAGTCACCTCTCGTGTTCCCATTCAGCCACATCTCCAAGATCTTCCCAGCACCCTTCAACAGCTTCTCAACAATATGTTCATTGCAATAGGGATCCCAGAGCTTATGAATCTGAAGCCATATTAGCATGTGATCAAACACCACGTCTTCAGCCCGACTGAATCCATCATACGTGCACAGCGGCACCGCCATGTTGCGGAATAACCATGGACCTTGCTTCATGATCCGTTCCCAGTCCCCCAAGAACGAGTCCTGGACGATGAATCTGTTCGGCCCGACCGGCCGAAATCTAACACTTCGCGTGTGGTTCCAAGCCGCCCTCATCTTCTTGTAAAAGGCTGACGGGGAGAAAGTTTTGTTGGTATGAACCCTAGCTAGGGCTAACCAACGAATGCTTTCCTAGATCTCCGGGTCCTCTTCATCTATCTCCACATCATCAACTTCCTCATCATTGAGATCCAGTTGGTCGAAAAAGTTCTCCAGATCGGGATCTGCTGCCGCCGCCACCGCCGCTAATCGCTGAGTTTGCATCTGAGGAGGACACCATCGCAAGCGAGACGCCATACCCAAGGGAATACCCCTGCGAGACTCGCCGGGATCGGGTATAAGACTCTGAGAGGACGATTTGCCTCAGAGGAGGCTTTTCGATCCACGTCGCGATGAATGTGGGTATGCGGGATGCTGGCATATTGAAGTGAATGCGGTCAAGGTGGAGCAGATGCAGCAGGAGTGTGGGTTTTCGATGGGTTTGCGTTGTGGGAGTCCGACATGGCGGACGTCTAGACTCTCCGCAAATCTGTTCCAGCTTGGTATCGGTTCGAGGGATTACGAACGCGTGAACCTATCCAAACAAATTTGATGACCGCCGTTGAATGACTAAAACTGTCCACCATTCGGGCGATTTAATGATTCGCGTTGGAGTTAAACACATGGCTTGAAATAAAGAGCCGCTTGTCCTCAACCCTAGTCGAGATGACAAGTTTTATCCTTTAGAGCATCTCCAGCCGAGCCCGCAACACACCCTCTCCAGGTGTTTTTTTGCGCCGGCGCACAAAAATCGGCCCAGTCGCGCCCCAGAAGCCCAATTTTCGCCGGCTCGGGCCGAATTTGGCGCCGGCGGACCCAGGCCGAACCCGACGCGCTGGGGGGCGCTCGGGGGCGCCGGGTGAAATGGTTTTGGCGCGAAAGAGTCACGGGCCCGCCGAGTCAGCGATACTCGCCTCGTCGTCCTGCGAACGCCTCGTTTTCCTGCGGGGAATCAATGCCAAGTTTGCCGCCGGTCAGCCTTCCATTGATTCCTCACGAGGCGGCTCTTCACGGGCGGCGCGGCGCCCCCCCCCCCCCCCCCCCCCCCCCCCCCCCCCCCCCGGCTATAAAAAGCGCCCTCACCCCGCCGTTGGCCACATACGCCGTGCTCTCTCTCTCTCCGCTAACGAACATCTGTTGTCTCTCTACATCGCCAACGATCCTCTCCTCTCTCCCAACCCCATCCACCACGACAATGTGCGAGAGGTTCCCCGGCGACGGAGCAGCGGCCAGCGGCTTCGGCCGCCGCTCGCTGCAAACGTGGGAGGCGTACATGCTTTCCGAGGCGAACATTCCGGCGCCTCCACACATGCGCGTTGGGCCGACAGGATGGAGGCTCAGCGCCGGAGGCGTCCCCATCCCCCCTGTCGGACGTCGTCGCGCGCCCCGATCTCTTCGCCGGCGAGGTCGACCGCGTTCGGTCGTCGCTGACCGAGGAGCAGCGCGCCTTCCCGCAGTACGCCACTGACAACCACGAGGCGTGGGTGGCGTACTTCCAGCGCCGCCAGGAGCAACGCCTCACCTCCACCAACGGGGCACCGGTGGTGGTGGGCGACCGATGGAACAGCGAGGGGCGACACCTGTGATGGTCCGTCCCCGGCCGGACGCTCGGCGAGGTTCTCGCGCACCTCGAGGGCGGCAACAATCCGCCGCTCGCATACCCTCGTGGACCGGCCGGCGCCCCGCCGCGGCGCCGGGCAATGGATGCCAAGGAGGTTTGCCTTCGGTTCGTCCTCCTCGTCCCGTTCCTCCTCCTACTCCTCCAGCTCTCCGGCGGTGTTCGGCGTCAAGGCCGAGCCTGTAGCGGAGACCCCGCTCGACCGGCGCAGCCGCTCGGCCGACATCGTCATCAACGAAGGCGACGGCCGCGCCTCGTCCTCGGCTCCTCCCCGACTAGTCAAGCCGAAGACGGAGCCAGGGGTCCCCGCCGTGAAGACGGAGCCCGGGCTCGCCAGCGGCGTCAAGGAGGAGGTGCTCGACGACGAAGCGGCCCTCAAATGGGCACGCGACGACTGGGTGCAGACGGAGAGGGAGCGCCAGCGCGCCGCCCTCGCGCGGTTCGAAACTCGTCGTCGTGGCCGGGACGAGGGAGGCATCGTCGTCCTCGACGACATCGACGACGACGACGCGCCGCCACCGCTTGTCCGCCAGGGAGACGCTGGGCAGGGGTCCAGCAGGGGCGGCCGCGCCATCAAGAAGGAGAAGGCCGCCGCCGCCAACGAGGACAGCGGCGACGTCGGCGACTTCGCCGCGCTGATCGAGTTCTTCGCCCCATAGATTAGTTTTTTAAATAATTTATGTAAAACGCCGAACATGTTTAATATGAATATCAAGTTTGCCGAATTTTGCCAAACTTCGCCGAATTCAACTTTAAAAAAAAACATGTCCGGAACAACCTTGAAGCGAGCCGCTGGGAATCCGCTCGCCCCAGGCCAATTTAAACGCCGGCTCGTCCAAAGACACGTAAAATCGCCGCGTGAGGGGTCTAACGGCTGGATATACTCTTAAAGCCGCCTTCGGTGTACACGCGCCGGATCCATCCGCGCAGTCCCTCCCCTCGGAGACGGGGCACGCCCACGCCCACGCCCTAGACCGGAGCCCGGTGGTCAAACACCTGGCAGAGTGCCAGTGCCGCACCGCTTCAAAGATGTTTATCTTCCCGCGTCTCCCAGCGCATCCCACGGAATTCTGCTGTTGTCATCACGTGAAAGATTGATAGCCGTTGACAGGCAGATACAGTGGTACCTGACGGAGCTGACGCATCGGCGGCCGGCGAGATGCACGCACGCACGCACGACCTATCCCGTCCTTGCCAGAGTAGATAAGGCGAGACCGGACCGTAGCGTAGCGGCCAAAACAAGAGACGAAGAAATATCTCGTGGGTGAAGGTGATCCCTCCCTCCCACCGCTGCTTCCGTAAAGCAAAAGCTCGGTCCACGGGTGCCCTCGGCAAAGGGTAATTCCTTTTAGCGCAAAGATTTCCGATTAGTTGATGTGGATGTGGACAGGATATCTAGATATTACTCAGAGAACAGCAAAAGGACCACGTCGAGACATTTTTTGTTTGGAGAAAGCCATGATATGGGACAGGGAATTTGCCGGTGGAAAGCTGGTCTACGTGTTATCTGGCCGCTCCGTGTATTCTTGGGAGAATTTAGTCTTGTTGTTCCATTTCTTTTTGTTTTTGCGAAGTGATTATCATCGATGTCGGCACTTGGTTGGATAATTGGTCGTGTGGACCCATTTTATCTGTCTATAGCCAGGACTGAACTCTTTGGGCTCGTTCGGTTTGGAAAATTTTAATGGAAAAAACTAAGGTACGAGGATTTCAGAACAAAGTTTCTTGTAGACGCATTTGGTTTGGATCTTGATAAGGGCATCTTCAGCCGCGTTCCTAAAAAGGCCTCTCAGGCGTTTTTTCGTTCGCCGACGCCAAAAAATTAGCCCAGTCGCGCCCTAAGAGCCCAGTTTTCGCCGGCTCGAGCTGAAATTGGCGTCGGCGGACCCAACCCAAACCCGACGCGCTGGGGGTCGCTCGGGGGCGCCGGGCGAATCGTTTTTGGCGCGAAGAGCCGCGGGCCCGCCGCGTCAGCGACTCTACCCTCTTCTCGCCCCTTCGTCGTCCTCATCGCCTCGTTTCCTGCGGTGAATCAATGCCAAAGCTGCCCCGCGCTGCCGCGCCGGTCAGCCTCCATTGATGTCTCACGGGCGGCGCAGTGAAGGCTGGGCGGCGTGTCCCTCGGCCGCCACGCAATCACACCACGCGCAACGCGCCGGCCAAGCCTACCACGCGGCGTCTCCGCCTATAAAAGCCGACTGCAAGCGCGCCGGAGAGACTCACCCCGATCATCCACCGACGACGCGCTCATTTCTTCCCCTTTTCTCCTCTCGCCGTCATCAGTTGAGAAAGCATGGCCGAGCGTTTCCTAGGCGACGGCGCGGCGGCGAACGGATTCGGACGCCGTCATCTGCACGAGGACAAGGCTCGCCTTCTTTTCGAGGCCGAGTACCCGGTCCCGCCGGACATGCGGGTGCCCGGGGCTTGGAGGATCAACGCCGGCGGCGTGCCGGTGCCACCACCACCCACCGGGGCGACGCGGCGTGCGGAGATCGCACGCATCCGCTCGTCCCTGCCGCTGGCGGCGAGGGAGGGGCCACGGTACGTCCCCGACAGCCCGCTCTGGGAGCCCTACTTCCGCCGCCGTCACGCCGAGCAGCTCGAGGCCACCAACGGCGTCGTGCCCTCCGGCAGGCTCAACTCCGATGGCCGGCGCCGGTGGTGGGGCGTGCCCGGCCGCACGTTGGAGGCCGTTCTCGAGTACATCGAGGGCGGCAACATGCCGCGCCTCGAGTACCCCGCTCCCCCGCCCTTCTCACGTCGCCGGGGAAGCTCCTGGACGCCGAGGCGCATGGAGACCGGGGCGTCCTCCTCCTCGCCCGGCGGCTCTCCCTGCCTCCACCTCCGCCCCGTCAAGTCGGAGCCCCAGGACACGCCTGTTAGCGCGCATACCCGCAGCTCCGGCGGCTCTCCCTGCCTCCACCTCCGCCCCGTCAAGCCAGAGCCCCAGGACACGCCTGTCAGCATGCGTACCCGCAGCTCCGGCGCCCTCGTTGAGCCCAAGGTGGAGTCCAGCCTCCCCCCGGAGTACGTGGAGATAGCCCGGCGCGGCTTCTCTGACGAGGACGCCATGCGGTGGTCGCGCGACGACTACGTGCGCGAGGAGATGGTCCGGCAGCGCCGGACCCTGGAGGAGATCGCCGCCCGCAAACGTGGGCGCGAGGACGAGGACGGTGTCATCGTCCTCGATAGCGACGACGACGACGCCCCCGGACTGTCCAACCCGCCGCGCCAACCGGGGGTGGGATGCAGCAGGGACGGCGGAGGCGTAGGCGGGGGCGACGACGACGACGGCGGCGGCGATGACTACACACGGTTCTACAGCCTCCTCGGCATGTAGAACCGCGTGGGCGGGCGGCGAGGCGGGCGGCGAGGGAGACGGCAGGGGTAGCCCGCGGTAGTTTTTTTTTTTATAAAATATGTTTAAATTTGAACGAACTCGTCCGTGTTTGCGTTGTGTTTGTGCCAAATTTGAACATTTTAAAAACCCGTGGGGGCGCGACTGTGGGGCATCACGCCCCCAGTGCGCGGTTTAGCGCCGGTGCGTCCTCAGGGGACAATTTTTTGCCCCTCCTAGGAGGGCCAACAGCTGGAGATGCCCTAAGTGCCACACACACTCAGGTATGAGTACATGGCAATTTCAAACATTTCTTATGGTAAGTTTAGTTACGCCGGGATGGCAACTTTTGTTGGCAAGCATAGCAATGCTTCAGTTTATTTTTTGACAAAAGCTTATCGTGTGTTACTGCAATTCATCATCCTTACATGACTGAAATTGTCATCAAAAAACATGTGAGCCGGAGTGCCACACACCTAACGTGTGGCACTTATCATTTAGCTTTGGTTTATAGGAAATGAGCATCCTAGATCCTTAATAGTATTGTTCATTTCGAATGTTTTGAGGACAAAACATCCAGTCAATGCTCTTTTCGTGATTAGGAAGGAAACTGGGCAATTCTCGAGTTGACAACATCCAGTCAGTTCTATTTATGTAGAGAAAATTCCTTATTTAATATTATCTTAAAATCTGCTTTCTTATTTGACACTGAATTTTTTTTCTCCTATTTAACACAAGTTTTAAATTTTATTCCTTATATGACATTTCGTTTATTTTGAGCCTAAATGATATCTAAAAAGACTCTTTTACCCCTCATGTGATATGTGTGGGAGGCAATAGCGCACACACGCAGCACCAGTGCGAGGGCAGAAGCACACACGCAGCAACACATACACATGCACCAAGACACACGCAACAACACGCATGCGCACACACACGCAACAACACGCACGCGCACACACGCACACACATGCACGCGCACGCACACACGCAACAACACACACGCACGCAGCACACACGCACACACACGCAGCAGCAGCACACACGCAGGCAACACATAGACACGCAACAGCACACACACGCGTGCACGTACACACGCAACGGCGCACATGTACACACACATGCAGCAGCAGCACACATGTGCGCGCGCACCCACACACGCAACAGCACACACGTGCGCACACACATACCACATGAGGGGCAAAATCGTCTTTTCAGGTGTCATTTAGGCTCAAAATAAACAAAAGTGTCGTATAGGGAATAAAATTTAGGACTAGTGTCAAATAAGGAAGAAAAACTTTTCCAGTGTCAAATAAGGAACCAAATTTTAAAACAGTGTTAAATATGGAATTTTCTCATTTATGTACTATTTCTATTTTCTTTGTTTTGGTTTTCTCAAAACTGAATGAACCCATTGATTAACAAAATTGCATAGGATTTGTGGAGGGCTTGAGTCCATTTCCCCCCCTATGTGGATGCTCTAATTCACGTGAATGGAATCTTTAGGGAGTTTTTTCATGAGAAATCTTTCGTACTATGTTTTGGAGGAAAGTTTCCATCCAATCAAACAACTTTCTTCACTTCTTTTGTTTTCTTGCTGTGTATGAAACACTCTTTGATGCCATTTTTTCCCCAATAAACAGGGGACAGACCTTTGGTTTCTTTTCATTATCAAAACGAAACCGCAACACATCATTCAGTTCACAAACTCCGACCCCTAGCTACAACAAATGTAGTTCTAAACATAGGAAATACTGGCATCACACCCACAAATGAAAAACTTGAAAACAACACTAGATATCAAAACAAAACTTGGGGCCCAAAAAAAGGCTCAGCCTGAGAGGATAACATGAACGGCATCACTGCTCGATTGTTCTTTAGAGACTCAAGCAATGCACTCCCTCCATTCCCAACTCCTCGTAGTGAGTTTCTCCAGAGGATTTGTAGTGAAACAACAGTCGCTCCCTGGCTCCCATGTCGCTCCCGCGGGCGGCTCGGGAGCAAACCTATCTGCCGCCGCTAGCAACCCCACTACCACCTCTCCCTCCCCTCGCCACCGCCGGCAGCGCGGCGGCGACGGGGCCCCTTCCTCCTTTCGTCAGGAGGTGCTGGCGCGGGCCGGTGGATTCCGGGGGGAGCCCGAGCGGCTGCGCGTGCTCGGGACGGCACAGCAGGCCGGCGAGGCAGCGCACGGAGGCGCGGGCGCGCAGGCCGCAGGGCGCGGATCTGGCGCGTGGCGTGGATCTGGCGTGTGGAAGCGACGGGGGTAGCTCCTCCGCCTGGCGAGGTGCTGGTGTGAGGCGCGAGCGGGAAGGCGAGGATGGCGGCGACGCGTCGTGCCACATACTGGAGCACACGGGGTTGAGTTGGGCGCGGCCGCGCCGCTCCATACGAGCTCCAGCGGGAGCTGTGGCAGATCAGACCCCGGCGTCCTACTCTGCGGGTGGCTGCGATGGACGTCGGGCGCATGGGGCTGACCGCCATCCGGCATGGACCGGCAGCAATGGTGTAGATCTGGGCCCCGGCGTTCAGATCTGAAGGTTTCGGTGGACGTGGGGCGCATGGGGCCGGTGGCCGCCGGACGGGTGGCTGTGGCGGTGGACTGGCCGGGTTGGTGGTTGTCGGCACAGCGCCAGGTGAAGACCTTGCTGCCGGACTTGGAGCCGGGGCAGGCGACGGCGACGCCTGCGAGCGTCGCTTCCTTCTAGAAGGCGTCGCTGAGGCGTCTTTGCTCGCTCCGCTACGCAAGAAAGCTCGGGGGAAACCCTTGAACCCGTGGGATCGGGCGATGATGGCGACGCGCATCGCACCTCTTGGGGCATCGTTCTAGGAGCTTCTTGCCGGTCAGGGAGACCAGTGATAGGAGGGAGGTGTTTCTTGCTGCTGGCCGTGTTCGGTTGGGCTTCTGTGGCAACGATGATGGTGATGAGCAGTTGGAGGCGTGGCATTAGTCGTGGTAGTCGGCTCTTCTCCGGCGTGTCCATGAGTTTACCTTGGCTATCTGTTGCTGCGAAGTCAGAGCTGCGGTGCGGGGCCCCGGTGGCGTACGATGACTGGCGACAGGTGGTCTGTTCGGCGATCTCCCGTGACGCCAACCTTGTCTTAGTTTCTCTGTAGTTCTTCACCGGAGTCGGAGCTGTGTTGTTCTTTTGTGGGTGGAGGGCGATCCACCGTGTAAGCGTAGTGTTGTTCTGCAGCCAATAGGGTTGCCGTTTTTCTTCTTTTTTCTTTGATCTTCGGATCCTCCCATATTGTTCTTCCGTTGCTTTCTGCTAAGTCTAATTGAAGCCAGCAATTTGCTGGATCTTTCAAAAAAAGAAGTTTCTCCATGAATCTAGAGCCGAAACACAGTGGCATCTAATCAGCCACGTTCCAGCTCTAGAGGGTCCCTCATTTTCTTGCTTTCAGAAGATCTAGGAAGAGCTTCATCTTTCCACTTTGAAGATCCTTGAACAACCGTGTCCACTCGGTCAGATATCAAAAGACCAGTCCCAAAACTTGCTTCATTGATATCCAAGTATGTTTATTAAAAAACTATAGCATTATTATTGTTTCAAATTGAAAGATCGTGGATGTTGCCTACAAAGGGGTGAATAGGCATTTTAAAATAATTGCTGTTTAGGCTTGAACAAATGCGGAATAAACTTAGTGGTTAATTTGTCAAGCACAAAACCTAAAACGACTACGCCCACCTATGTGCACCAATAACTTATGCTAAGCAAGATAAACAATTAGGTGATAGCAAGATATATGACAAGAAACAATATAACTATCACAAATTAAAGTGCATAAGTAAAAGGCTCGGGTAAGAGATAACCGAGGCACGCTGAGACGACGATGTATCCCAAAGTACACACCCTTGCGGATGCTAATCTCCGTTTGGAGCGGTGTGGAGGCACAATGCTCCCTAAGAAGCCACTGGGGCCACCGTAATCTCCTCACACCGTCGCACAATGCAAGATGCCCTGATTCCACTAAGGGACCCTTGAGGGCGGTCATCGAACCCGTACAAATGGCAACCCTTGGGGGCGGTCACCGAACCCGTACACTTTACTCGGGGCGATCTCCACAACCTAATTGGAGATCCCGACGCTTGCCCGGAGCTTTACACCACAATGATTGAGCTTCGAACACTACCAACTGTCTAGGGCACCAAGGCACCCAAGATGAACAAGCTCAAGGGTGCCAAGCACCCAAGAGTAATAAGCTTCTCAACTTGTAACTTCCACGTATCATCGTGAAGAACTTAAACCGATGCACCAAATGCAATGGTAAGGGCACACGGAGTGCCCAAGTCCTTCTCTCCCAAATCGCACCAAAGCAACTAATGCTAGGGAGAAAAATGAGAGGAAGAACGAAGAAGAGAGCTCGAAGAACTCCAAGATCTAGATCCAAGGGGTTCCCCTCACTTAGAGGAGAAAGTGATTGGTGGAAACTTAGATCTAGATCTCCTCTCCCCCCCCAAACTAGTAAGAATCCATGGAGGGCTAGAGAGATAGCAAGCTCGAAGAAGGTCAACAATGCGGGAAGAACACGAGCTTAAGAGATTCGGTTTATTGGGGAAGAACACCCCCTTTTATAGGTGGGGAAAAATCGAACCGTTATGCTCACAGCCTGCACATAGCAGTACTACCGCTCATGGGAGCGGTACTACCACTAGGGCGTGGAAGCCCTTTGAAAAACAAAAGCGAGGAGGCAAAAGGCCGGTAGAACCGCCGGAGCGGTACTATCGCTCGTCCTCACGGTACTACCGCTAGGGGTAGCGGTACTACCGCTTGCGAGCGGTACTAAAAAAATACATTCGTGCCTGCCAACGCTAGACTTAAGACGAGTTTTTGGTCCAGAGCAGAAGTAAACACGGAAGTAGCCACGGTAGTACCACTCCCAAGAGTGGTAGTAAAAAAACATCCCCTGCAAGCGGTAGTACCTCTCCCATGAGCGGCAGTACCGCTGCAGCCTTTTTAAGGACACCAAAACTGACACAACTTCTGCAAACGGACTCCGAATTCAACGAAACCAAGTTTGTTAGAAAGCTAGCGACAAGGGCTAACACAATCTTGATAGAAATAACAATAATAAGGAACTTAAAAAGGCCCATAAGAAAATGGTGAGAACCCTTCCTCGAATAAGACCAGTAAAACCTCCAACACCGAAAACGCAATAGAAGAAGCATGTGAACTCTGTTTTCGATGAACTCGAGCTTGTCAAGAAGATGACCGTAAGCTCCAAATATCACAAAGAGAAAACCAAACAAGAACCAAGAAAGATGATGCAAGCATGCAATGGTTTGAGCTCTCTACGAACGATACGATCAAGCTACTCACTTGAGAGCCCCCCTGATAGTACGGTAATCGATCCTATAACCCGGTCTCCGAACTACCACCATGAGACCGGTAAGATAGAGAACCTATTGTTGGAAATATGCCCTAGAGGCAATAATAAATTAGTTATTATTATATTTCCTTGTTCATGATAATCGTTTATTATCCATGCTAGAATTGTATTGATAGGAAACTCAGATACATGTGTGGATACATAGACAACACCATGTCCCTAGTAAGCCTCTAGTTGACTAGCTCGTTGATCAATAGATGGTTACGGTTTCCTAACCATGGACATTGGATGTCGTTGATAACGGGATCACATCATTAGGAGAATGATGTGATGGACAAGACCCAATCCTAAGCCTAGCACAAGATCATGTAGTTCGTATGCTAAAGCTTTTCTAATGTCAAGTATCATTTCCTTAGACCATGAGATTGTGCAACTCCCGGATACCGTAGGAGTGCTTTGGGTGTGCCAAACGTCACAACGTAACTGGGTGGCTATAAAGGTACACTACAGGTATCTCCAAAAGTGTCTGTTGGGTTGGCACGAATCAAGACTGGGTCCATGTAAACGGAGAGGTATCTCTGGGCCCACTTGGTAGGACATCATCATAATGTGCACAATGTGATCAAGGAGTTGATCACGGGATGATGTGTTACGGAACGAGTAAAGAGACTTGCCGGTAACGAGATTGAACAAGGTATCGGGATACCGACGATCGAATCTCGGGCAAGTATCGTACCGATAGACAAAGGGAATTGTATACGGGATTGATTAAGTCCTTGACATCGTGGTTCATCCGATGAGATCATCGTGGAGCATGTGGGAGCCAACATGGGTATCCAGATCCCGCTATTGGTTATTAACCGGAGAGTCATCTCGGTCATGTCTGCATGTCTCCCGAACCCGTAGGGTCTACACACTTAAGGTTCGGTGACGCTAGGGTTATAGAGATATTAGTATGCGGTAACCCGAAAGTTGTTCGGAGTTCCGGATGAGATCCCGGACGTCACGAGGAGTTCCGGAATGGTCCAGAGGTAAAGATTTATATATGGGAAGTCTTGTTTTGGTCGCCGGAAAAGTTTCGCGCATTATCGGTATTGTACCGGGAGTGTCGAAAGGGGTCCGGGGGTCCACCAAGGGGGTCCACCTGCCCCGGGGGGCCACATGGGCTGTAGGGGTGTGCGCCTTGGCCTATATGGGCCAAGGGCACCAGCCCCAAGAGGCCCATGCGCCAAGAGATAAGGGAAAGAAAGAGTCCTAAAGGGGGAAGGCACCTCCTAGGTGCCTTGGGGAGGATGGACTCCTCCCTGGCCGCACCCTTCCTTGGAGGAAGGGCCAAGGCTGCGCCCCCCCTTCTCCCTTGGCCCTATATATAGTGGGGGGAAGGGAGGGCAGCCGCACCTAAGCCCTGGCGCCTCCCTCTCCCTCCCATGACACATCTCCCTCCTCCCGCAGCGCTTGGCGAAGCCCTGTTGGAATCCCGCTACTTCCACCACCACGCCGTCATGCTGCTGTTGGACTCTCTTCCTCAACCTCTCCCTCCTCCTTGCTGGATCAAGGCGCGGGAGACGTCTCCGTTCCATACGTGTGTTGAATGCGGAGGTGCCGTCCGTTCGGCGCTAGGATCATCGGTGATTTGGATCATGACGAGTACGACTCCATCAACCCCGTTCTCTTGAACGCTTCCGCTTAGAGATCTTCAAGGGTATGAATATGAACTCCCTCTCTCTCGTTGCTAGTATCTCCTAGATTGATCTTTGTGACGCGTAGGAAAATTTTGAATTATTGCTACGTTCCCCAACAGTGGCATCATGAGCTAGGTCTATGCGTAGATTATATGCACGAGTAGAACACAAAGTAGTTGTGGGCGATGATTTGTTCAATTTGCTTGCCGTTACTAGTCTTATCTTGATTCGGCGGCATTGTGGGATGAAGCGGCCCGGACCGACCTTACACGTACTCTTACGTGAGACAGGTTCCACCGACTGACATGCACTAGTTGCATAAGGTGGCTAGCGGGTGTCTGTCTCTCCCACTTTAGTCGGATCGGATTCAATGAAAAGGGTCCTTATGAAGGGTAAATAGCAATTGGCATATCACCATTGTGGTTTTGCGTAGGTAAGAAACGTTCTTGCTAGAAACCCATAGCAGCCACGTAAAACATGCAACAACAATTAGAGGACGTCTAACTTGTTTTTGCAGGGTATGCTATGTGATATGATATGGCCAAAAGGATGGGATGAATGATATATGTGATGTATGAGATTGATCATGTTCTTGTAATAGGAATCACGACTTGCATGTCGATGAGTATGACAACCGGCAGGAGCCATAGGAGTTGTCTTAATTTATTTATGACCTGCGTGTCAACATAAACGCCATGTAATTACTTTACTTTATTGCTAACCGTTAGCTGTAGTAGTAGAAGTAATAGTTGACGAGACAACTTCATGAAGACACGATGATGGAGATCATGGTGTCATGCCGGTGACGATGATGATCATGGAGCCCCGAAGATGGAGATCAAGAGGAGCAAAGTGATGATGGACATATCATGTCACTATTTGATTGCATGTGATGTTTATCATGTTTATGCATCTTGTTAATTAGAACGACGGTGGTAAATAAGATGATCCCTCATAATAATTTCAAGAAAGTGTTCCCCCTAACTGTGCACCGTTGCGACAGTTCGTTGTTTCGAAGCACCACGTGATGATCGGGTGTTAGATTCTAACGTTCACATACAACGGGTGTAAGACAGATTTACACACGCGAAACACTTAGGTTGACTTGACGAGCCTAGCATGTACAGACATGGCCTCGGAACACAAGAGACCGAAAGGTCGAGCATGAGTCGTATGGTAGATACGATCAACATGAAGATGTTCACCGATGATGACTAGTCCGTCTCACATGATGATCGGACACGGCCTAGTTGACTCGGATCATGTAATCACTTAGGTGACTAGAGGGATGTCTATCTGAGTGGGAGTTCACAAGATGAACTTAATTATCCTGAACATAGTCAAAAGGTCTTCGCAAATTATGTCGTAGCTCGCGCTTCAGTTCTACTGTTTAGATATGTTCCTAGAGAAAATTTAGTTGAAAGTTGATAGTAGTAATTATGCGGACTAGGTCCGTAAACTGAGGTTTGTCCTCATTGCTTCATAGAAGGCTTATGTCCTTAATGCACCGCTCAGTGTGCTGAACCTCGAACGTTGTCTATGGATGTTGCGAACATCTGACATACACATTTTGATAACTACGTGATAGTTCAGTTAAACGGCTTAGAGTTGAGGCACCGAAGACGTTTTGAAATGTCGCGAAACATATGAGATGTTTCGAGGGCTGAAATTGGGATTTCAGGCTCGTGCCCACGTCAAGAGGTATAAGACCTCCGACGATTTTCTTAGCCTGCAAACTAAGGGAGAAAAGCTCAATTGTTGAACTTGTGCTCAGATTGTCTGAGTACAACAATCGCTTGAATCGAGTGGGAGTTGATCTTCTAGATGAAATAGTGATGGTTCTCTGAAGTCATTACCACCAATCTGCTTGAGCTTCGTGATGAACTATAATATATCAGGGACATATATGATGATCCTTGAGATATTCGCGATGTTTGACACCATAAAAGTAGAGATCAAGAAGGAGCATCAATTGTTGATGGTTGGTGAAACCACTAGCTTCAAGAAGGGCAAGGGCAAAAAGGGATGCTTCATGAAACGGCAAATCAGCTGCTGCTCTAGTGAAGAAACCCAAGGTTGAACCCAAACCCGAGACTAAGTGCTTCTGTAATAAAGGGAACAGCCACTGGAGCAGAATTACCCTAGATACTTGGTAGATAAGAAGGCTGGCAAGGTCGATAGAAATATATTGGATGTATT
Organism: Triticum urartu; assembly: GCF_003073215.2. Taxonomy (NCBI): domain Eukaryota; kingdom Viridiplantae; phylum Streptophyta; class Magnoliopsida; order Poales; family Poaceae; genus Triticum; species Triticum urartu. The sequence continues at coordinate 605,955,205 of NC_053024.1, read as the reverse complement.
ATGTTAATGTGTACTTTACTAGTACTCCTAGTAGCACCAGGGTATTAGATACCGGTTCGGTTGCTAAGTGTTAGTAACTCGAAATAAAAGCTACGGAATAAACGGAGACTAGCTAAAGGTGAGATGACGATATGTGTTGGAAGTATTTCCAAGGTTGATCAAATATCGTACGCTCCCTCTACCATCGAGATTGGTGTTTGCGTTGAGCATAGACATGATTGGATTATGTCTATCGCAATACGATTATTCATTTAAAGAGAATAATGGTTACTCTGTTTATTTGAATAATACCTTCAATGGTCTTACACCTGAAATGAATGGTTTATTGAATCTCGATCGTAGTGATACACATGTTCATGCCAAAAGATAGTAATGATAGTACCACCTACTTGTGGCACTGCCACGTAAGTCATATCGGTATAAAACGCATGAAGAAGCTCCATGTTGATGGATCTTTGGGCTCACTTGTTTTGAAAGGTTTGAGACATGCGAACCATGTCTATTGGTGTATATGCATGAAGAAACTCCATGCAAATGGACCATTTGGACTCACTTGATTTTGAATCACTTGAGACATGCAAATCATACCACATGGGCAAGATGACTGAAAGCCTCATTTTCAGTAAAATGGAACTAGAAAGCAACTTGTTGGAAGTAATACATTTTGATGTGTGCAATCCAATGAGTGCTGAGGCATGTAGTGGATATTGTTATGTTCTTACTTCACAGATGATTTGAGTAGATGTTGAGTATATTTACTTGATGAATCATGAGTCTGAATTATTGAAAGGTTCAAGTAATTTCAGGGTGAAGTTGAAAGATTGTCGTGACAGGAGGATAAAATATCTATGATATGATCATAGAGATGAATATCTGAATTGCGATTTTGGCACAGAATTAAGACATTGTGAAAATTATTTCACAACTAATACAGCCTGGAACACCATAGTGTGATGGTGTGTCCGAACATCATAACTGCACCCTATTGGATATGATGCATACCATGATGTCTCTTATCGAATTACCACGATAGTTTATGGGTTAGGCATTAAAGACAACCACATTCACTTTAAATAGGGCACCACGTAATTCCGATGAGATGACACCATATGAACTATGGTTTAGAGAAACCTAAGCTGTCATTTCTTAGAAGTTTGGGGCTGCGACGCTTATGTGAAAAGTTTCAGGCTGATAAGCTCGAACCCAAAGCGGATAAATGCATCTTCATAGGACACCCAAAACAGTTGGGTATACCTCCTGTCTCAGATCCGAAAGCAATAAGGGATTGTTTCTAGAATCGGATCCTTTCTCGAGGAAAAGTTTCTCTCGAAAGAATTGAGTGGGAGGATGGTGGAGACTTGATGAGGTTATTGAACCGTCTCTTCAACTAGTGTGTGGCAGGGCACAGGAGTTGTTCCTGTGGCACCTACACCAATTGAAGTGGAAGCTTATGATAGTGATCATGAAACTTCAGATCAAGTCACTACCAAACCTCGTGGGATGACAAGGATGCGTACTACTTCAGAATGGTATGTAATCCTATCTTGGAAGTCATGTTGCTAGACAACAATGAACCTACGAGCTATGGAGAAGCGATGGTGGGCCTGGATTCCAAAATGGCTCGAGGCCATATAATCCGAGAGAGGATCCATATATGAAAAACAAAGTGTAGACTTTGGGAGAACTACTTGATGGTCGTAAGGTTGTTAGGTACATATGGATTTTAAAAGGAAGACGGACAATGATGGTAGGTATCACCATTAAGAAAGCTCGACTTGTCGTTAAGATGTTTTCCGACAAGTTCAAGGAGTTGACTGCAATGAGACTTTCTCACTCGTAGCGATGCTAAGAGTCTGTTGGAATTATATTAGCAATTACTGCATTATTTGTGAAATCTTGCAGATAGGATGCCAAAAACCATTGTTTCCTCGACGATTTTTGAGGAAAGGTTGTATGTGATACAACCGGAAGGTTTTGTTAATCTTGAAAGATGCTAATAAGTATGCAAAGCTCCAGCAATCCTTCTAAGGACTAGAGTAAGCATCTCGGAGTTGGAATGTATGCTTTGATAAGATGATCAAAGTTTTGGGTGTATACAAAGTTTATGAGAAACTTGTATTTCCAAAGAAGTGAGTGGGAGCACTATAGAATTTCTGATAAGTATATGTTGACATATTGTTGATCAGAAATGACGTAGAATTTCTGGAAAGCATATAGGGTTATTTGAAAGTATTTTTCAATGGAAAGCCTGGATTAAGCTACTTGAACATTGAGCATCAAGATCTATAAGGATAGATCAAAATTCTTAATGGTACTTTCAAATGAGCACATACCTTGACATGATCTTGAAGGTGTTCAAGATGGACCAGTCAAAGAAGGAGTTCTTGCCTGAGTTGTAAGGTATGAAGTTAAGACTTAAAGCTCAACCACGGCAAAAGAAAGAGGAAGGACGAAGGTCGTCCCCTATGCTTTTGTCATAGGCTCTATACGGTATGCCATGCTGAGTACCGCACCTGATGTGTGCCTTGCCACATATCTGGCAAGAGGGTACAAAGGTAATCTAGGAGTAGATCACCAGATAGCGGTCTAAATTATCCTTAGAGGAATAAGGATATGTTTCTCGGTTATGGAGGTGATAAAGAGTTCGACGTAAAGAGTTACGTCGATGCAAGCTTAACACCTATCCGGATAGCTCTGAGTAGAGATACCGGATACGTATAATGGAGCAACAATTTAGAATAGCTCCAAGTAGAACAATTATTTGAAATGGCTCCAAATATAGCGTAGTAGCTGCATCTACAAGATGACATAGAGATTTGTGAAGTACATACGGATCTGAAAGATTCAGACCCGTTGACTATAACATCTCTCACAAGCATAACATGTTCAAACCCAGAACTCGTCGAGTGTTAATCACATGGTAATGTGAACTAGATTATTGACTCTAGTAAACTCTTTGGGTGTTAGTCACATGGGGATGTGACCTTGAGTGTTAATCACATATCGATGTGAACTGGATTATTGACTCTAGTGCAAGTGGGAGACTGTTGGAATATGCCCTAGAGGCAATAATAAATTAGTTATTATTATATTTCCTTGTTCATGATAATCGTTTATTATCCATGCTAGAATTGTATTGATAGGAAACTCAGATACATGTGTGGATACATAGACAACACCATGTCCCTAGTAAGCCTCTAGTTGACTAGCTCGTTGATCAATAGATGGTTACGGTTTCCTGACCATGGACATTGGATGTCGTTGATAACGGGATCACATCATTAGGAGAATGATGTGATGGACAAGACCCAATCCTAAGCCTAGCACAAGATCATGTAATTCGTATGCTAAAGCTTTTCTAATGTCAAGTATCATTTCCTTAGACCATGAGATTGTGCAACTCCCGGATACCGTAGGAAGTGCTTTGGGTGTGTCAAACGTCACAACGTAACTGGGTGGCTATAAAGGTTCACTACAGGTATCTCCGAAAGTGTCTGTTGGGTTGGCATAAATCGAGACTGGGATTTGTCACTCCGTGTAAACGGAGAGGTATCTCTGGGCCCACTCGGTAGGACATCATCATAATGTGCACAATGTGACCAAGGAGTTGATCACGGGATGATGTGTTACGGAACGAGTAAAGAGACTTGCCGGTAACGAGATTGAACAAGGTATCGGGATACCGACGATCGAATCTCGGGCAAGTATCGTACCGATAGACAAAGGGAATTGTATACGGGATTGATTAAGTCCTTGACATCGTGGTTCATCCGATGAGATCATCGTGGAGCATGTGGGAGCCAACATGGGTATCCAGATCCCGCTATTGGTTATTAACCGGAGAGTCATCTCGGTCATGTCTGCATGTCTCCCGAACCCGTAGGGTCTACACACTTAAGGTTCGGTTACGCTAGGGTTATAGAGATATTAGTATGCGGTAACCCGAAAGTTGTTCGGAGTCCCGAATGAGATCCCGGACGTCACGAGGAGTTCCGGAATGGTCCGGAGGTAAAGATTTATATATGGGAATTCTTGTTTTGGTCGCCAGAAAAGTTTCGCGCATTATCGGTATTGTACCGGGAGTGTCGAAAGGGGTCCGGGGGTCCACCAAGGGGGTCCACCTGCCCCGGGGGGGCACATGGGCTGTAGGGGTGTGCGCCTTGGCCTATATGGGCCAAGGGCACCAGCCCCAAGAGGCCCATGCGCCAAGAGATAAGGGAAAGAAAGAGTCCTAAAGGGGGAAGGCACCTCCTAGGTGCCTTGGGGAGGATGGACTCCTCCCTGGCCGCACCCTTCCTTGGAGGAAGGGCCAAGGCTGCGCCCCCCCTTCTCCCTTGGCCCTATATATAGTGGGGGGAAGGGAGGGCAGCCGCACCTAAGCCCTGGCGCCTCCCTCTCCCTCCCATGACACATCTCCCTCCTCCCGCAGCGCTTGGCGAAGCCCTGTTGGAATCCCGCTACTTCCACCACCACGCCGTCGTGCTGCTGGATCTCCATCAACCTCTCCTCCCCCCTTGCTGGATCAAGAAGGAGGAGACGTCTCTGCTCTGTACGTGTGTTGAACGCGGAGGTGCCGTCCGTTCGGCGCTAGGATCATCGGTGATTTGGATCACGACAAGTACGACTCCATCAACCCCGTTCTCTTGAACGCTTCCGCGTGCGATCTACAAGGGTATGTAGATCCACTCCTCCCTCGTTGCTAGATGACTCCATAGATAGATCTTGGTGACACGTAGGAAAATTTTGAATTTATGCTACGTTTCCCAACACCTATCAAGGCCAAACCTTTGCCTTGCACAAAGTCCACTTGAGCTAGATGTAGACGATCTTGACTTCGTCAAGTAGGACCACCTCTCTTGATTGCGTTGGCTCGGTGAAGTCTAGTAGATTGCTCCCCCGTGCTCCACTATGGGTGAGCCACTCTTGGAACATCTTCACAAGTCCATTGACACCACAATGGATGGCAAGCTACAAGCATGATTTCTCTGTGATGCTCCACTTGAACTTGCACAACACAACCTTGATTTGATGTCATCCTCCATGGGTTGTATGCGATCTTCCTCTTGACGCAAGCCCGTGGAATCAAACCTAACCCCACATAGAACTCTCACAAAGACCATGGGTTAGTACACAAAGTGCAATGGACAATGCTTACCAAACCGTGAGATCACTTGAGTGGCTCACCCATAGTGGATCTTCTACGCTTTGTGGATGATCAACTTGAATCACTCGGTGTACTTAGTCTTGATCAGATCAACCTTGACTCTTTCCAACTCTCTTCATTTGGATCATGTATGACCAAACTTTGGATAATTTCTTAATAGCACCTTGGTCAACTCATAAACTCCTTGAAACCAACACATGGACTTCAAGAAATGCCTATGGACAAATCCTTCAAATATAACTCAATGCAACCATTAGTCCATAGATAATGTCATCAATTACCAAAACCACACATGGGGCACCGCATGTCCTTTCACAAATTCCCCACAAAATAGAAGAGGAAAGAACCTTTAAATATAGGCGCTTCTTATTGCATGGTAAATATTTAGCTACAAACTCAAAGTTTTGAAAGCTATAGCCAGAAACTACTTCCGCTTCATGCAGACTACTCTATCAACAACACATTCAAAAAGAGGTGATAAACATATCCAATCTCAATGTGCATGACACACTCAAGTGGTTTAGGTAAATCCCTTTTTCCTCAGGTTGTCATAAGTCATGATCTTGTTTTGGGAGAACAACCAAAGAAATCCTTGGATCTAGGGGAACTTTAATTTGACAAACGGTAGGTAAGAAGATGGGTTGTGTTCGTTTGCATAGAACACCCCTAAAATTAATTATAGCATATAAATATTTAGAAAAATATATCCCTTGGGATTCATACCGCCAGCCCAACGAATCCTCTTGATTTGAGAAAACAATGCCTTTAGCCATACTCAATAAATGCTGCTATAAATACAATATCTCCTCTGAGAAGCGAATGGGCATGTAACCTAGTGGTTGCAGCAACCTTAGTAGCACCCAGGTCCTGGGTTCGACTCTCGGTCGGAGCGGATTTAAACAGGCCTGGGCAAAATTTTCTGGAATAAAAGGACTATGGGGATGTTGCTCTACAGTAAATAATCAAAAAAATATCTCCTCTGAGAAAGTTCTTATAAATGCTATCTTAAGCTGAGATCCATGCCAGAGTTCAACAACATTCCGTTCTTCTCATTAGCAATATAATAAAGATCCCAAAATTGGGAAACAAGGGCATTCCCAAACCAACTATCTTCGCAAAACCTAGCTTGCCTACCATTACCTCATAACCCATTCATATCCCATTTTGACTACCTTCATGGCCCACATAAAACCTTTCCAAAACTAGGAATGGTGTGTGTCATGAAAGTAGAAAATGTATGGGCATCTAGTATTATATTTAGCATCTACTATCCTTTTCTAGAGAGGACCTTCATGGGGAATATATCTCTTAAACCATATCCTATAAACTGGGGATAACCATACCCCCAAAATTCTTTCTTCATGCAAATAGAAGGCCGGTTAGCAAGATGAATTTTATCTGTGCCCTCACTATCACTCCAAAGGCAATTAGCCATCTGAGAATCAATCAGGGTTATGGATCATTTTGGAAGAAGGAAGGCATATAAATCGGGATAATAGCCAGACAAGGCTTAATCAAAGTGATTACCCTAAATAAGAAAGTAATTTCCCTCTCCAAACTGGAATCATAGCAAGGAGTTTGTCTATTAGAGGTTGTAAATCATAGCTCCTCAATTTATCAAAGTTTAAGGGAAAACACAAATACTTAATACGAAAAGCATCGGCTCTACATTGGAAAATCTGAAGGAAAGAATCAAGTTCATTATCTTCTAAATTAATAGGGACTAAGTAATTCTTATGATAATTAAACCTCATACATGGAACTTGTTCAAAGAATGTGCGGATCCATTTTAGATTAAGAGCTACATTTAGATCATTTTCTAGAAATAATAGTGTGCCATCTTCATATTGCAAACATACCACACCCCCAGAGAGGACTCTCATGGGAAATATATCTCTTAAACCATATCCTATAAACTGAGGATAACCATACCCCCCAAATTCTTTCTTCATGCAGATAGAAGGCTAGTTAGCAAGATGAATTTTATTTGTACCCTCACTATCACTCCAAAGACGATTAGCCATCTGAGAATTAATCAGGGTTATGGATCATTTTGAAAACATGAAGAATGAAGGCACATAAACCGGGATAAATAGCTAGACAAGGTTTAATCAAAGTGATTTACATAAATAAGAAAGTAATTTCCCTCTCCAACTTGGAATCATAGCAAGGAGTTTGTCTATTAGAGGTTGTAAATCATAGCTCCTCAATTTATCAAAGTGTAAGGGAAAATTCAAATACTTAATAGGAAAAAAATCAGCTCTACACTGGAAAATCTGAAGGAAAGAATCAAGTTCATTATCTTCTAAATTAATAGGAACTAAGTAATTCTTATGATAATTAAACCTCATACCTGGAACTTGTTCAAACAATGTGAGGATCCATTTTAGATTAAGAGCTACATTTAGAGCATTTTATAGAAATAATAGTGTGCCGGCTTCATATTGCAAAACATTGTAATCAACTGGCGATGATTCTTAGGGGCACGTACACGAAGACTTTTCTGATGTCATCGACAACGGTCAAGTTGGCTCGGTTAGAGGAGCGCCGATAGCGGCGCGTTGGCGGCTCGTTCTGGCGGCAGTAGTGGTTGTTCGGTGGTCTTGAAATATCGATGTTTTATACTTGCGATGAACTCTGGTCATAGATCTGGATTAGTTTTGCCAAAAGAAGGCGTCATAGACAAAAGTACTACAAATATGCCGGAATGGAGAACACATCTAACACACACACACATATATATATATATATATATATATATATATATATATAAAACTATTATGATTAGTAACCCAACCACCACATATTCCCGTCTCGACGTCCCTCCTGAAGACAAATTATGCATCATCGAGCTCCCCATGGACGCCAATTCGAGTTTCTATTTGGATTGTGGTGTCCTTATCCAATGTTTTTTTATTGAGAAAAAGAAAATATATACATCATCGTCCCCTGCATTTATTTTCAAGGAAAACATTTCTCAATGTCGACACATAGACCACCATCTCCCGCGAATTCAAACATCCTCCTTTTATCCTCATCGACTCATCACTACATAAAACCACTTTGGAATAGCCAAAAACTGCTTCGGAACATTTGGAGGTGTGGTCTGCATAGTTTTGACAATTTAATAAGTGCCGAGTGAAGTTTGGTCGTGCAATTTGCTCTGAGAAAAAACAGTTTCAAAAACGTAGTAGTACCACACATTTATTAGGCTAACGTTCTGACTTATAGATTAAGCAAAATATGCAGTTTCTGTAGTACTGAACACCATTTTGTTCTATTGTAAACAATGTATTGCTAAGGGCATCTCCAGCCGCGCCCCCAACAGGCCCCTCCAGACCACTTTTTCGGCGCCGGCGCCAAAAAAATGGCCCAGTCGCGCCCCCAGGACGCCGAAAATCGCCGGTTCGGACCTTTTTTCCGCCCAGCGGTCACAGGCCGAACCCGGCACGCCGGAGAGCAGTTGGGGGCTCCGGCGTTAGGGAAAAGCACGCCTGGCCCACACCGATAGGGAAAAAGTCAAGGTTTTCTTCCCCCGACTCGCCTCGCACCCCCCGCGCCCTCGGCCACCACTAGCTATATCCCGGCGACGGCCGCCGCCCTACTCCGGTAGATAGACATTCCCCGCTGGAAATAGCAGCGCTTCGCCGCGGCAGCCCCTCCCACAGCAGCTGGGCGTTTCCGGCCGCCGTTTTCGGCCGCGGAGGCGCGGTTTAACGGCGGGTACACGCCCACCGAGCGCAAGGTGTTCGGCGTTTTTCCTGTCTCGGCGATGGACTCGTATGAGGAGGAAGAGCTCACCGCGCTGCTGGAGGAGGAAGCCGCGGCCGACGTCCAGGAAGAAGAGCATCTCATGGTGCTCGCCGCCCTCGCCCAGCTGCTGGCGAGCAATGAAAAGCCGCGGCGAGGTGGCTCGGGGACGGGGTGGGTGAAAGCAAAGAACCGGCATCGTCTCCAAGGCTACTGCATGCTCTACTCCGACTACTTCGCCGATGCTCCACTTCATGGCGAGAGAACATTTCGGCGCTGTTATCGGATGAGCTGAAAGCTCTTCCTCAGGATTGTGAATTCCATCCGGGAGTTCGACAACTACTTCAAGTGCAAGATGGATTGCACTGGCGCTCTTGGATTCACCTCCATCCAGAAGTGCACGACAGCGATGAGGATGCTTGCATATGGAGCTCCCAGTGATTCACTCGACGACTATGGGCGCATGGCCGAGCCCACCAGCATAGAGTGTTTCTACAAGTTCTGTCGGGCAGTGGTGGCAGTGTTTGGGCCACAATATTTGAGAACACCCAATGCGGAAGACACTGCTCGGATCCTAACCCAAAATGCAGCAAGAGGATTTCCTGAGATACTTGGAAGCATCGACTGCATGCATTGGAAATGGAAGAACTGCCCATTTGGTTGGCAGGGGATGTACAAAGGCGCCAAAGGCGGTTGCAGTGTGGTGCTTGAGGCGGTAGCCACACAGGACCTCTGGATTTGGCACTCCTTCTTTGGTATGCCAGGAACTCACAATGACATCAACGTGCTGCAGTGCTCTCCTGTTTTTGCCAAGCTCGTTGAGGGCCATTCTCCTCCGGTGAACTTCGAGATCAATGGGCACCAATACAACAAGGGGTACTATCTAACTGACGGCATCTATCCGAGATGGTCGACATTTGTGAAGACGATCTCAAACCCTGTGGTAGGAGGCAAGAACGCCTGGTTTGCGAAACTTCAGGAGGCTTGCAGGAAGGATGTCGAGTGGGCATTTGGTGTGCTCCAATCTCGATTTGCTGTTGTTCGGTACCCCGCTCAGACCTGGTCCAAAGATCAAATGTGGGAGATTATGACTTGTTGTGTCATCTTGCACAACATGATCATCGAGAGCGAGCAAGAAGACCCAGTGTTTGACACTGAACCATACTACAGCCAGGGTCCTCTACCTGAAGTTGATCACCAGCTACCGGCAACTTGGACTGCCTATCTCAGTATGTGTCAGGAGATCCGAAACCCACAGGTGCATCATCAACTGCAGAAAGATCTGATTGAGCACCTATGGAGGCTCAAGGGGGACGCCGTGTGATGAAATACGAGTTTTTATTTGTTGAACTATATAATTTGTATTGAACTATTTATTGTTGTATTATTTTGTTGAAGTATTTGATTTTTCTGTGATAAAATATGTGATAAGAAATAATTGTGTTGATAATTAAACGCCGAGACACGGCGAAACCACGCCGAATATGGGCCTATTCTCGCCCATATGGGCCCTTTATTCACCAAAATTGGGCTACAAAGTGGGCCAATTTCGGCGCCTGGGGGCGACGACTGGGCGCAAAACCGCCCCCAGCGCCGAGTGTATCGCCGGCTCGCCCCCAGAGGGCGATTTTTATGTGTCCTGGGGGGGCCAACGGCTGGAGATGCCCTAATCAAACGTCTGCTTTTGAATTTGACACAAATCACTGTGGCCTCTGCATTTCTTTTATTGACATCTGTGGGCTCTGCTTTTGGATGTCAGAACCAAAAATTCCATGAGGTAAATACACCACAAGTCACAGAACTTGCACACGACAGTCAGTTTAGTGCATAAACTTGTAAAATACGTGTTTTTAGTCATCTAACTTGTCCTCTTGTTTATATACGGTGCTTTCTACCGTATCCAACTGTATCATTACGGGTGCCAACGTGATGGGGCCTACAGTCAGTGGCTGAGGTGGTGGTAATCCGCACGCACTGTTTTTTTCTCAGATAGCACCCTTGCATTTTATTTATTTATATGCAGAAAATTCTCAAATAAAAGTAAAAAAATTGTTGCACACAGTGGGATTTGAACCCACGACCGACCATGATTCACCCCGCATAGAAGCCATCAGACCAACTGCAACTTTGCGTTTAATGGAAAAAATTATCTTTATATAACTAGACCACGCGAATTAAAGTAAAATCAAAACGGAGACAAGGTAATCCCCACTTCGAGCTTGAGGGCGCAGTCCAAAAGAAACCTATATGCATTCATTCTGAAGTATATTTTCTTTTATGTACATAATTCACATTCAAACAAAAATTTCGTTCATTTGTCCTAAAAAACTATGTACATTCATTTTGACCTATATTTTCGTATATCTAAATTTTCAAATTTTAAATTATTCAAACTCAAAAAAATGATGTTGATTTGTCCAAAGAAATTTATGTACATTAATGCTGCACTATATTTTCTTTTATCTAGATTTTAAAATTAGAAATATTCTAATTGAAAAAAATAGTTGATTTGTCCCAAAAATTTACGTACATTCATTTTACACTATATTTCCTTTTATCTAGATTTTAAATATTTAATTATTCGAAATCAAACAAAAATTACTTGATTTTTTTTGCGGGGGTAAAGGGAGTTTCATTACATATGAATAGAGTTACAGTCGAGGGGCCAAATGTCCTCGATATATGGAGCCGAACCAAGCCACACAGCCGTAGCTCGTTCGGACCGGCTATATTTTGCCAGACGATCGGCAACTCTATTTTGAAGTCTACTAATCTTTTGTGGAAAAAACTCCCTACTACCAAGCAGATCTTGGATTTCCAAAACGATATGACCGTATCGCGAGTGAACCAACGCACCATTAGTCAAGCTAGACAGCTGTTCATGAAGGTGCTTGCGATGCGTCTCGCACGGCGGATTGACGAACTTGTTGGCCCGGCCCAGTCTGCGTTCATCAAAGGCCGCTGCATCCAGGACAACTTCATGTTCGCCCGAGGGATGGCACACCACTTCCACCGTGTCAAGCGCGCCATGCTTTTCGTTAAGCTCGACATCGCCAAAGCTTTCGACAGCGTCTCCTGGCCATATCTGCCTGACATGCTCCGTGCTCGAGGTTTTGGTCCGAGATGGTGCGATTGGATCTCCATGCTCCTTGCCACCTCCTCGTCGCGTGTTCTGATCAATGGGGTGCCTGGCCAGCCCATAATCCACTGTTGCGGCTTGCGTCAGGGTGACCCTCTGTCGCCGTTCTTATTCATCCTCGCCATGGAGCCCCTCCAACGGCTTCTCGATGTTGCAGTGGACACAGGGGTCATCTCCAAGCTCCAGGGTCGGCTGCCGCAGCTGCGGGCTTCCCTCTACGCCGACCATGTTGCTCTCTTCCTCAACCCCGTGAAGACCGAGCTGGCAGCTCTCCGCTCCATTCTTACTGCTTTTGGCCTGGCTTCCGGGCTTAAGGTAAACTTCGAGAAAAGTGTCGTCCTCCCCATAAGGTGCAAGCAGTTGGACGTGCATGACGTGATCTCACCTCTAAGGGCTAGGGTTGAGAGCTTCCCCTGCAAATTTTTGGGGCTGCCGCTGTCGCTTCGGACCTTGCGTAAAGTGGACCTGCAGCCGCTGCTGGACAAGATCCACACACGCCTGGCGCGCTGGAAGGCCAGGCTGCTCACCCTTGCTGGTAGACTGGTTCTCCTCAACTCCGTCCTGACTGCTTTCACCATATACTGGTCGGCCGTCTATGCGCTCCCGCCATGGGTTCGTAAGGAGCTGGATCGGCTACGGCGTGCATGGTTATGGCGTGGGGAGGAGGTGTGCCATGGCGGGCACTTCAAAGTTGTGTGGAGCCGCGTTTGCCGCCCGCGTGATCTTGGCGGGCTCGGTATCGTCGACCTGGAGCGGTTTGGCATGGCGCTCCGCCTCCGCTGGCTCTGGGCGGAAAGGACCTCCGTTGTCCCCTGGCAGGGTTTACCGGTCCCAGTTGAAGGAAATATGCCCTAGAGGCAATAATAAAGTTATTATTTATTTCCTTATATCATGATAAATGTTTATTATTCATGCTAGAATTGTATTAACCGGAAACATAATACATGTGTGAATACATAGACAAACAGAGTGTCACTAGTATGCCTCTACTTGACTAGCTCGTTAATCGAAGATGGTTATGTTTCCTAACCATAAACAAAAGAGTTGTTAATTGATTAACGGGATCACATCATTAGGAGAATGATGTGATTGACATGACCCATTCCATTAGCTTAGCACCCGATCGTTTAGTATGTTGCTATTGCTTTCTTCATGACTTATACATGTTCCTATGACTATGAGATTATGCAACTCCAGTTTGCCGGAGGAACACTTTGTGTGCTACCAAACGTCACAACATAACTGGGTGATTATAAAGGAGCTCTACAGGTGTCTCCAAAGGTACATGTTGGGTTGGCGTATTTCGAGATTAGGATTTGTCACTCCGATTATCGGAGAGGTATCTCTAGGCCCTCTCGGTAATGCACATCACATAAGCCTTGCAAGCATTGCAACTAATGAGTTAGTTGTAAGATAATGTATTACGGAACGATTAAAGAGACTTGCCGGTAACGAGATTGAACTAGGTATTAAGATACCGACGATCGAATCTCGGGCAAGTAACATACCGATGACAAAGGGAACAACGTATGTTGTTATGCGGTCTGACTGATAAAGATCTTCGTAGAATATGTAAGATCCAATATGGGCATCCAGGTCCCGCTATTGGTTATTGACCGGAGACGTGTCTCGGTCATGTCTACATTGTTCTCGAACCCGTAGGGTCCGCACGCTTAAGGTTTCGATGACAGTTATATTATGAGTTTATGAGTTTTGATGTACCGAAGTTAGTTCGGAGTCTCGGATGTGATCACGGACATGACGAGGAGTCTCGAAATGGTCGAGACATAAAGATTGATATATTGGACGGCTATATTCGGATACCGGAAGTGTTCCGGGTGATTTTGGAGAAAACCGGAGAGCCGGAGGGTTACCGGAACCCCCCGGGAGAAGTAATGGGCCATATGGGCCTTAGTGGAGAGAGAGGGGCAGCCAGAGGTGGGCTGCGCGCCTCCTCCCCCTGGTCCGAATTGGACTAGGAGAGGGGGGCGGCGCCCCCCCTTTCCCTCTCCCTCCCCACTTCTTTCCCCCTCCTAGTAGGGAGGAGGACTCCTCCTGGCGCGCCTATAGGGGCCGGCCGGCCTCCTCCCCTTGCTCCTTTATATACGGGGGCAGGGGGGCACCCCTAGACACACAAGTTGATCCGTGTGATCATATTCTTAGCCGTGTGCGGTGCCCCCCTCCACCATAGTCCTCGATAATATTGTAGCGGTACTTAGGCGAAGCCCTGCGACGGTAGTGCATCAAGATCGTCACCACGCCGTCGTGCTAACGGAACTCTTCCCCGACACTTTGCTGGATCGGAGTCCGGAGATCGTCATCGAGCTGAACGTGTGCCAAGAACTCGGAGGTGCCGGAGTAACGGTGCTTGGATCGGTCAGATCGTGAAGACGTACGACTACATCAACCGCGTTGTCACAACGCTTCCGCTGTCGGTCTACAAGGGTACGTAGATCACACTCTCCCCTCTCGTTGCTATGCATCACCATGATCTTGCGTGTGCGTAGGAAATTTTTTGAAATTACTACGTTCCCCAACAGTGGTATCAGAGCCAGGTTTTATATGTTGATGTTATATGCACGAGTAGAACACAAGTGAGTTGTGGGCGATATAAGTCATACTGCTTACCAGCATGTCATACTTTGGTTCGGCGGTATTGTTGGACGAAGCGGCCCGGACCGACATTACGCGTACGCTTATGCGAGACCGGTTCTCCCGACGTGCTTTGCACATAGGTGGCTTGCGGGTGACAGTTTCTCCAACTTTAGTTGAACCGAGTGTGGCTGCGCCTGGTCCTTGCGAAGGTTAAAACAACACCAACTTGACATACTATCGTTGTGGTTTTGATTCCTAGGTAAGATTGGTTCTTGCTTAAGCCCATAGCAGCCACGTAAAACTTGCAAGAACAAAGTAGAGGACGTCTAACTTGTTTTTGCAGGACATGTTGTGATGTGATATGGTCAAAACATGATACTAAATTTTATTGTATGAGATGATGATGTTTTGTAACTGAGTTATCGGCAACTGGCAGGAGCCATATGGTTGTCGCTTTATTGTATGCAATGCAATCACGCTGTAATGCTTTACTTTATCACTAAGCGGTAGCGATAGTCGTGGAAGCATAAGATTGGCGAGACGACAATGATGCTACGATGGAGATCAAGGTGTCGCGCCGGTGACGATGGTGATCATGACGGTGCTTCAAAGATGGAGATCACAAGCACAAGATGATGATGGCCATATCATATCACTTATATTGATTGCATGTGATGTTTATCTTTTATGCATCTTATCTTGCTTTGATTGACGGTAGCATTTTAAGATGATCCCTCACTAATTATCAAGAAGTGTTCTCCCTGAGTATGCACCGTTGCGAAAGTTCTTCGTGCTGAGACACCACGTGATGATCGGGTGTGATAGGCTCTACGTTGAAATACAACAGGTGCAAAACAGTTGCACACGCGGAATACTCAGGTTATACTCGACGAGCCAAGCATATATAGATATGGCCTCTGAACACGGAGACCGAAAGGTCGAGCGTGAATCATATAGTAGATATGATCAACATAGTGATGTTCACCATTGAAACTACTCCATCTCACGTGATGATCGGACATGGTTTAGTTGATTTGGATCACGTGATCACTTAGAGGATTAGAGGGATGTCTATCTAAGTGGGAGTTCTTAAGTAATATGATTAATTGAACTTAAATTTATCATGAACTTAGTCCTGGTAGTATTTTGCAAATTATGTTGTAGATCAATAGCTCGCGTTGTTGCTTCCCTGTGTTTATTTTGATATGTTCCTAGAGAAAATTGTGTTGAAAGATGTTAGTAGCAATGATGCGGATTGGATCCGTGATCTGAGGTTTATCCTCATTGCTGCATAGAAGAATTATGTCCTTGATGCACCGCTAGGTGACGGACCTATTGCAGGAGCAGATGCAGACGTTATGAATGTTTGGCTAGCTCGATATGATGACTACTTGATAGTTTAGTGCACCATGCTTAATGGCTTAGAATCGGGACTTCAAAGACGTTTTGAACGTCATGGAGCATATGAGATGTTCCAGGAGTTGAAGTTAATATTTCAAGCAAATACCCGAGTTGAGAGATATGAAGTCTTCAACAAGTTCTATAGCTAAAAGATGGAGGAGAATCGCTCAACTAGTGAGCATGTGCCCAGATTGTCTGAGTACTACAATCGCTTGAATCAAGTGGGAGTTAATCTTCCAGATAAGATAGTGATTGACAGAATTCTCTAGTCACCATCACCAAGTTAGTAGAACTTCGTGATGAACTATGATATGCAAGGGATAACGGAAACGATTCCCAAGCTCTTCGTAATGCGGAAATTAACGAAGGTAGAAATCGAGAAAAATATCAAGTGTTGATGATAGACAAGACCACTAGTTTCAAGAAAAGGGCAGAGGGAAGAAGGGGAACTTCAAGAAGAATAGCAAGCAAGTTGCTGCTCAAGTGAAGAAGCCCAAGTCTGGTCCTAAGCCTGAGACTAAGTGTTTCTACTGCAAAGGGACTGGTCACTGGAAGCGGAACTACCCCAAGTGATTGGCAGATAAGAAGGATGGCAAAGTGAACATAAGTATATTTGATATACATGTTATTGATGTGTACTTTACTAGTGTTTATAGCAACCCCTCAGTATTTGATACTAGTTCAGTTGCTAAGGTTAGTAACTCGAAACGGGAGTTGCAGAATAAACAGAGACTAGTTAAGGGTGAAGTGACGATGTGTGTTGGAAGTGGTTCCAAGATTGATATGATCATCATCGCACACTCCCTATACTTTCGGGATTAGTGTTGAACCTGAATAAGTGTTATTTGGTGTTTGCGTTAAGAATGAATATGATTTGATCATGTTTATTGTAATATGGTTATTCATTTAAGTAAGAGAATAAATTGTTTTTCTGTTTACATGAATAAAACCTTATATGGTTACACACCCAATGAAAATAGTTCGTTGGATCTCGATTGTAGTGATACACATAATCATAATATTGAAACCAAAAGATGCAAAGTTAATAATGATAGTGCAACTTATTTGTAGCACTGCCGTTTAGGTCATATTGGTGTAAAGCGCATGAAGAAACTCCATGCTGATGGGATTTTGGAATCACTTGATTATGAATCACTTGATGCTTGCGAACCATGCCTCATGGGCAAGATGACTAAGACTCCGTTCTCCGGAGCAAGCAACTGACTTATTGGAAATAATACATACTGATGTATGCGGTCCGATGAGTGTTAAGGCTCACGGCAAGTATCGTTATTTTCTGAACTTCACAGTTGATTTGAGCAGATATGGGTATATCTACTTAATGAAACATAAGTCTGAAACATTTGAAAAGTTCAAAGAATTTCAGAGTGAAGTTGAAAATCATCGTAACAAGAAAATAAAGTTTCTACGATCTGATCGTGGAGGAGAATATTTGAGTTATGAGTTTGGTGTACATTTGAAAAATTGTGGAATAGTTTCGCAACTCACGCCACCCGGAACACCACAGTGTAATGGTGTGTCCAAACGTCGTAACCGTACTTTACTAGATATGGTGCGATCTATGATGTCTCTTACTGATTTACCGCTATCGTTTTGGGGACACGCTCTAGAGACGGCCGCATTCACGTTAAATAGGGCACCATCAAAATCCGTTGAGACGACGCCTTATGAACTATGGTTTGGCAAGAAACCAAAGTTGTCGTTTCTGAAAGTTTGGGGCTGCGATGCTTATGTGAAAAAACTTCAACCTGATAAGCTCGAACCCAAATCGGAGAAATGTGTCTTCATAGGATATCCAAAGGAGACTATTGGATACACCTTCTATCACAGATCCGAAGGCAAGACTTTTGTTGCTAAGTTCGGAAACTTTCTGGAGAAGGAGTTTCTCTCGAAAGAAGTGAGTGGGAGGAAAGTAGAACTTGACGAGGTAACTGTACATGCTCCCTTATTGGAAAGTAGTGCATCACAGAAAACTGTTTCAGTGACACCTACACCAGTTAGTGAGGAAGCTAATGATGATGATCATGTAACTTCAGATCAAGTTACTACCGAATCTCGTAGGTAAACCAGAGTGAGATCCGCACCAGAGTGGTACGGTAATCCTGTTCTGGAGGTCATGCTACTTGACCATGACGAACCTACGAACTATGAAGAAGCGATGGTGAGCCCAGATTCCGCAAAATGGCTTGAAGCCATGAAATCTGAGATGGGATCCATGTATGAGAACAAAGTATGGACTTTGGTTGACTTGCCCGATGATCGGCAAGCAATTGAGAATAAATGGATCTTCAAGAGGAAGACGGACGCTGATAGTAGTGTTACTATCTACAAAGCTAGAATTTTCGCAAAAGGTTTTCGACAAGTTCAAGGTGTTGACTACGATGAGAGTTTCTCACTCGTATCTATGCTTAAGTCTGTCCGAATCATGTTAGCAATTGCCGAATTTTATGAAATCTGGCAAATGGATAAACAAAACTGCATTCCTTAATAGATTTATTAAAGAAGAGTTGTATATGATACAACCAGAAGGTTTTGTCAATCCTAAAGGTGCTAACAAAATATGCAAGCTCCAGCGATCCATCTATAGACTGGTGCAAGCATCTCGGAGTTGGAATATACGCTTTGATAAGTTGATCAAAGCATATAGTTTTATACAGACTTGCGATGAAGCCTATATTTACAAGAAAGTGAGTGGGAGCACTACAACATTTCTGATAAGTATATGTGAATGACATATTGTTGATCGGAAATAATGTAGAATTATTCTGCAAAGCATAAATGAGTGTTTGAAAGGAATTTTCCAAAGAAAGACCTCGGTGAAGCTGCTGACATATTGAACATCAAGATCTATAGAGATAGATCAAGACGCTTGATAAGTTTTTTTCAATGAGTACATACCTTGAAAAGATTTTGAAGTAGTTCAAAATAGAACAGTCAAAGAAAGAGTTCTTGTCTGTGTTACAAGGTGTGAAATTGAGTAAGACTCAAAATCCGACCACGACAGAAGATAGAAAGAGAATGAAAGTCATTCCATATGCCTCAGCCATAGGTTCTATAAAGTATGCCATGCTATGTACCAGATCTGTTGTATACCCTACACTGATTTTGGCAAGGTAGTACAATAGTGATCTAGGAGTAGATCACTGGACAGCGGTCAAAATTATCCTTAGTGGAATAAGGATATGTTTCTCGATTATGGAGGTGACAAAAAGGTTCGTCGTAAAGGGTTACGTCGATGCAAGTTTTGACACTAATCCAGATGACTCTAAGTCTCAATCTGGATACATATTGAAAGTGGGAGCAATTAGCTAGAGTAGCTCTGTGCAGAGCATTGTTGACATAGAAATTTGCAAAATACATACGGATCTGAATGTGGCTGACCCGTTGACTAAACTTCTCTCACAAGCAAAACATGATCACACCTTAGTACTCTTTGGGTGTTAATCGCATAGCGATGTGAACTAGATTACTGAATCTAGTAAACCCTTTGGGTGTTGGTCACATGAAGATGTGAACTAATCACAAAAAGATGTGAACTATTAGTGTTAAATCACATGGTGATGTGAACTAGATTATTGACTCTAGTGCAAGTGGGAGACTGAAGGAAATATGCCCTAGAGGCAATAATAAAGTTATTATTTATTTCCTTATATCATGATAAATGTTTATTATTCATGCTAGAATTGTATTAACCGGAAACATAATACATGTGTGAATACATAGACAAACAGAGTGTCACTAGTATGCCTCTACTTGACTAGCTCGTTAATCGAAGATGGTTATGTTTCCTAACCATAAACAAAAGAGTTGTTATTTGATTAACGAGATCACATCATTAGGAGAATGATGTGATTGACATGACCCATTCCATTAGCTTAGCACCCGATCGTTTAGTATGTTGCTATTGCTTTCTTCATGACTTATACATGTTCCTATGACTATGAGATTATGCAACTCCAGTTTGCCGGAGGAACACTTTGTGTGCTACCAAACGTCACAACATAACTGGGTGATTATAAAGGAGCTCTACAGGTGTCTCCAAAGGTACATGTTGGGTTGGCGTATTTCGAGATTAGGATTTGTCACTCCGATTATCGGAGAGGTATCTCTAGGCCCTCTCGGTAATGCACATCACATAAGCCTTGCAAGCATTGCAACTAATGAGTTAGTTGTAAGATGATGTATTACGAAACGAGTAAAGAGACTTGCCGGTAACGAGATTGAACTAGGTATTAAGATACCGACGATCGAATCTCGGGCAAGTAACATACCGATGACAAAGGGAACAACGTATGTTGTTATGCGGTCTGACCGATAAAGATCTTCGTAGAATATGTAGGAGCCAATATGGGCATCCAGGTCCCGCTATTGGTTATTGACCGGAGACGTGTCTCGGTCATGTCTACATTGTTCTCGAACCCGTAGGGTCCGCACGCTTAAGGTTTCGATGACAGTTATATTATGAGTTTATGAGTTTTGATGTACCGAAGTTAGTTCGGAGTCTCGGATGTGATCACGGACATGACGAGGAGTCTCGAAATGGTCGAGACATAAAGATTGATATATTGGACGGCTATATTCGGACACCGGAAGTGTTCCGGGTGATTTCGGAGAAAACCGGAGAGCCGGAGGGTTACCGGAACCCCCCGGGAGAAGTAATGGGCCATATGGGCCTTAGTGGAGAGAGAGAGAGGGGCAGCCAGAGGTGGGCTGCGCGCCTCCTCCCCCCTGGTCCGAATTGGACTAGGAGAGGGGGGCGGCGCCCCCCCTTTCCCTCTCCCTCCCCACTTCTTTCCCCCTCCTAGTAGGAGTCCTACTCCTACTAGGAGGAGGACTCCTCCTGGCGCGCCTATAGGGGCCGGACGGCCTCCTCCCCTTGCTCCTTTATATACGGGGGCAGGGGGCACCCCTAGACACACAAGATGATCCGTGTGATCATATTCTTAGCCGTGTGCGGTGCCCCCCTCCACCATAGTCCTCGATAATATTGTAGCGGTGCTTAGGCGAAGCCCTGCGACGGTAGTGCATCAAGATCGTCACCACGCCGTCGTGCTGACGGAACTCTTCCCCGACACTTTGCTGGATCGGAGTCCGGAGATCGTCATCGAGCTGAACGTGTGCCAAGAACTCGGAGGTGCCGGAGTAACGGTGCTTGGATCGGTCAGATCGTGAAGACGTACGACTACATCAACCACGTTGTCACAACGCTTCCGCTGTCGGTCTACAAGGGTACGTAGATCACACTCTCCCCTCTCGTTGCTATGCATCACCATGATCTTGCGTGTGCGTAGGAATTTTTTTGAAATTACTACGTTCCCCAACACCAGTGACATTTGCGGAACGACATATGTTTGCGGCGGCATGTGTGGTCACCGTTGGGGATGGCAACCGAGTCAGTTTCTGGTACGATAGCTGGCTGCCCGAGGGCGCGCCGCTCGTGATTGCCCCTGATCTATTCAAGGTCTCAAGACGCAAGGTGCGCTCCGTGCGTCAGGCACTGTTAGGGAGCAGATGGATTCAAGACCTCCGTGGCCGGGTGACCACCGACCTGTTGCCTTCCTTTGTCAGGCTATGGGCGTGTGTCAATTCCCGGCAGCCGCTTTCCCCTGGCACCATGGATTCCTTCTGCTGGAGGCTAACAGAAAATGGCGTCTACACGACGGCCTCCGCGTATAGGCTTTTCTTCATCGGATCCACTATTTTCCCACTGTGTCAGGAGATCTGGAAAGCTTGGGCTCCGCCCAAACTCCGTACCTTTGCATGGCTGCTCGCCCAACGGAGGATCCTCACAGCCGACCGCCTACTTGCCCGGCATTGGCCCAATTCCTATTTTTGCCCGCTATGTTTGTGGAACCTCGAGACATCGGTGCATCTCATGAAGGAATGCCCGTGGGCGCGTCGGCTATAGGAAATGGTGGCGCACCGTTTCGCAGTCCCGAAACTAAATCCGGCTGCATGGACGCTGGATGTGCCATGGATCGACTGGATAAGCAGCAGGAGCCGCGCGCCTTCCACTCGGAAGCTGGCGAAGTCGGTTGCCCTCCTAGTATTTTGGTGGATTTGGAAGGAGCGTAACATGCGCATTTTTGGCGGCGGCACGGAGCACTCGCCGCGGCAAGTCTTGCATCTCCTGCTATCGGAGGCAAGCGACTGGGCGCTGGCAGGAGGCCGGCATCTAACTCTGCGAGAGTAGCCCCTTTATTTCCTCCTTTTGCTTTCTCTCAATTTTTTTTCCCGCAAGCTAATGCGTTAGCCTGCACCCTGTACTCGGCGTTCCTTCGCCTCCCCTTCTAATCAATGAAATACGCAGCTCTCCTGCGTTTATTTCAAAAAATATTTCGAACCGGGGCTTCTCCTTTTCAGCACACAATTTTGTCGTTTTGATTTCTATTTTAATTAGTGCGGTACATGTTCAATAAATAACACTAACTGTACATTTGACACATCAAACGTTAGTTGGTCTAGTGGTTTTCTATGCGAGGCGAAGGGCAGCAGGTCATTGGCTCAAATCCCATCCCGTTCTCCATACTTTTTCATTTTATTTGAGGATTTTCTGCATAAATTAATAGAATGTAAGGGTCCTTTCTGACAACAAACCGGCCTCAGCCACTGACAGTGGCCCTGCCACGTTGGCGCGCGTATGGATACGACTAGATATAATGGGAAGCACCGTATATGAACGAGGCGACAAGTTAGATGATCAGAAATACGTATTTTACAAATTTGTACATCAAACTGATGGTCGCATGCAAGTTCTATGACTTTTGATGTATTTACCTCAGATTCCACGGAATCGCACGGTACATGACGCGGCGTCGCCCCATTTACTACTCGGGGAGACTGAGCACGACCCGTCGTGACGCAGACGCAGACGCCGTTCCAACCCCGTCGTCTCGTCTTTTCGCCATCTCTTCCCCAACCCGACAAGCGCGCAGCAAGTCTTTTCTTCCCCCCTTCTCTCCTCCGCCGGAACTCTCTCTCTCTCTCTCGCTCGGCATTGGGACTGCGCACTCCATCGCGTCCACCCCCTTTCTCTCCCCCCTTCTGCGGCCTGCGGGTATGGATCAGGAGCACACTTAAAAATCCAGCACGTCCACCCACCTCATGCGTCGTCGGTAGGGGCATATTTCCGATCCCTTTAGGCTCTACCAACCTTGGATTCTTCCTGGGCCTCTCGCCGCTTCCCGTGATCGGCCGCATTGTGTTCTGGCCGGGGTGTCCTTGGAGTGGCCCGCGGCCGCGTGAGTGGTAATTAGTGCGCGCTTTCGGCGTTCCTTGTTTGCTCCTGCCCCTGTCTGTGCTCTTGTCTGGATTTGGTAGCGGGGAAGCAATTGGACTGATCTCGTCTCCTTTTCTTGGTGGATTGTCTGTAGGTTTCTACTTCGAGAAAGTTGCCTTTTTTCCGTGCGGGCGCAATGGCGAACGACGGCGAGCTGTCGGCGGTCGCCGCCGCCGCCGCCGAGCCTGACTTGGAGCGGGGCCGCGTCGGCGGCGGAGGAAAGCGGCCAGGCGGGGAGAGCTCCGTGGAGGAGGAGGAGCAGGGGGAGGGGAGCCAGCGCTTCTCCGACGCCGAGGACCGGTCATGGCACTCGCGCCAGAACTCCGCCGCCCTCGAGGACCGCGCCTCGACGTCCGCGTCCGTCCGCTCCGGCGCCGGCGCCGCCGCAGGGGACGGGGACAAGGAAGGCGAGGCCGCGGCCGGGC
Organism: Triticum urartu; assembly: GCF_003073215.2. NCBI lineage: Eukaryota > Viridiplantae > Streptophyta > Magnoliopsida > Poales > Poaceae > Triticum > Triticum urartu. The sequence continues at coordinate 605,931,431 of NC_053024.1, read as the reverse complement.
GCGACAGGAAGTCGTGCGTGTCGGAGTGCTCGCTGGACGACGTGGACCTGGAGGCCGGGCCGGCGGCCGAGATCACCAAGGCCAGCCCCGACAAGGACGAGATGAACTGCCGCATCTGCCACCTCGGCCTCGAGAGCGCCGCCGCCGAGTCCGGCGCCGGCATCGTGCTCGGCTGCTCCTGCAAGGACGACCTCTCCTGCGCCCACAAGCAGTGCGCCGAGACCTGGTTCAAGATCAGGGGCAACAAGTAAGCCCATCCATCCGCTCCCCCACTTCCATTTTCCTCACCTGGATAAAAGAGTGCCATGAGCTGTCAGTGTTCACGCACAACAACTGAAATAAAAATGTTTTCTACGGCGAGTTCGGTAAAACTGCAAACCTGTCATCGTTTTGTTTATCAGGATAATAGATGCCTGCAAAAGATAACATCTGGATGCCTGAACACGATTGAGGAATCTTTAGCAGGAACACGATTGTGGAATCCTTAGCATTATTTAAGTAGGTTGCAAGGAGGTGGGAGGGGACAGTGTAAAAGTTGAGTATGATCGAACAGTAGGCTACAGTAAAAGGCTTAGGAATCCCGGTATGATGGGTAAAGTCAGATTCCTTCTTCCGGCCGCCTTTTCTCGCAGATTCTTGTGTAATTCTCTTGATATCCGTAAGTGGAAGTGTTCACCTTTCTGTTTGATTTTTGTGGAAATGCCTTTCTGGTGGTTAGATTCTAGAGGGGGCTGCTATTGTGTCACCTTCCACTAGCTAGGTATACTTCATGAGAATTGGCCTACAATCACAACTCACTGCTCTATGGGTGTGTTTGGCTTTTGCCCAATATTGCACTACCAAAAGTTTTGCTAGCCAAAATATTGGTCAAAGGTTTTGCTTATCCATGAGTTTACCGGCATTGGCGGAAAAAGTGAAGCAGAATTTGCATGCAAAAAAGTTGGTAACAATCCAAAAGGAGATATTCCCACATGAAGGTTTTTCTTTAAGTTCATGTCAGAAATTTGAGAAGTGCGCGAAAGTTATAAGCAGTACACGTTTAGCAGGAATAGTTATTTAGCAGCCGCCTCGTTCAAGTTTCCAGAATTAAGCATGGTCCACCCTGTTTTCTGAGGGCAAGATTTCGCCCATTGTCCTTACAACGATGCTAATGAATTAGTGCAGGAATTCTATTTGACAATGGTTGTAAAAATGAAGTGGGAAGAAGATAAAGGCGATACAACAGCTGTAAAAAGAATGGGGCTACATATTCTAATCTGCCACAATAACTTCGGAACGTGATATTATCTTTAAGCAATTACTTAAATATGCCTTTCGGAGTGCAAGCTTCATCGAAAAGATAGCAACAAGAGCCTCTTTAAAATTTAAATGCAAAGAATTGGAATGGATATGCAACCTATTTTCTGTCTGAGTACATTACTGTCTTAATGAAGCTATTCTAGTGAGGGCTATGCTGTCTTTTGCCGAAAAAACCTTTTCTCTCATGTGATCTTATTACATCGGCTAATGTTTTGGTTGAAGTTGTTAAATGCGGAAGATCTTTTACCTTGATATTTGTGTTGTTTTTGCATAGAAGCGAAGACACTATTGAAGTGAGACCATGTTCTTATGCATGGTACCATATTTAGTTTAAGAGTCAAGAAAAAAAATTGGAAGTTACTACAGCCCCCTGACCAAATCACAAACATAGTATTATTGTCATCTATTGAGTTGATATTTCCCTTCGATCTGAATTCAGATGTAACTGGCTTAGGCCTTTCCACTGCCTACTGTACTGTCCGGTGGGTCAGTGCAATATTGCTATTGTCCGTGCGTTACCCTCTGAAGGGACATTAGCAAAACTGCATTTCATCATTTTACTCTTGAGTTATAAGCATAACCTCGTTTCGTGTTATTTGAATGTGGGTAAATTTATTGAAACATGTCCCTGTCTTTCCTTGTCTTAGGATTTGCGAGATCTGCGGCTCGACGGCATGCAACGTGGTTGGCTTCGGTGACGCGGAGTTCATGGAGCAGTGGAACGAATCGGGCAACTCCGCAGCTACGCAGGCGCCGGCGAACGAGACGCGGAGGTTCTGGCAAGGCCACCGGTTCCTCAACTTCCTCCTGGCCTGCATGGTGTTCGCCTTCGTCATATCCTGGCTCTTCCACTTCAACGTCCCCGGATGAGCCTCGTCGTGCCGACTTGTTAATAAAAAGAGCTTCAAAGACGTTGCTACTGGGAAAATCGTGGGTGGTGTCAGGTCAAAAACTTGAAAGGCAATCTGGGTGGGAGTGAGCCGAAGAGCTGGGTGGTCATTGTTGAAGTGGAGGTGAAATATTGGTGAATGGTGTCGTTAGTTTTGTAGAAAGTTGGCGGTGTTGCACTCAGCAGAGATGGAAGAGGGGCAAATTTATGGGGAAAATGGGGGCATGGTGCGCATCATGCTCTGTGATTCTCGTGCTGGGTGGCTTAATTAAATATTGTTAGCAAGGTTTGAACAGGTCCGGCGTTGATGTTCCTGTCAGATGTTCTCCGTTTGCTTCCGTTATTTTCTTCTTGCAACTCAAACGGCGCATGTTGTGTTTCTCACCCAACTGATGGACTGAACCTCTGTCAGCGACTCAGATGGGAACCAAATGTGTGTCGTAAATGGTTCCTTCTGGGATCCTGGCTCGTGAACGACTAGGGAAGTCAAATGACCCAACGTTTATTAGCGAATCGATGCACCCCGGCTGAGAGATTTTCCAGTGTAAAAAATGGGGAAAATGACCCAACGTTATGCAGGTGGAGTACTAGTAAGGTGTAGCCAGCAGGATTCAGGAGGACTGCGTGGGCACGCGGGCACCCCAGCACGAGTCAATAGCATATCTCACTTTTATTTTCGCCACCCGTCACCACGTGTGACAGCGGCGAGGATGCCATGCGATGCCATCATCGGCTGGGTCAGCCACCGGCCACTTGTCGCGCCGCAGGCTGCACATGTCATTCAGTGCACACACGCACGGCATGAGCCTTCACCGTGGGGGCAAAATTTCGTGTTCTGAGCCTCTTCTAAAATCTATTTGAGATCTAACCTTAGTTTATTTTTTTTTGAGATCTGACCTTTTTACTATTGTCGGGGTCCATGGTGGTAGGGTGTAACAGCCTACTGCCAGGGACTTTGACGATAGGAAACATCCCTATCGCCAGTGACGAATCTAGGACGCAAATGGAGGGTAAGCTCAACTTCAAATACGCTAATTTTTGTTAGAGGTAGTGCAGCGAGATGCAATAAGATGGCTGGAAGTTGCTATTTTCTAGGCTAGGCCTAACTAGTGTGCTTGGTGGAATTTTTTTTGGCGATTTTTGAGGGCAGGCTTGAGCCTGTTGAGTACAATCGCCCCTTGCCTGTACACCCCTACCGCCAAGGTGCTCGGCGGTAGGCACGAGCACGCACTGTATTTAATACTTAGGAGGATTTTACGGTAGGGTATGCAACCCTACCGTCAGGGATCTTGGCGGTAGGCTGTTGGGCCAGTTTTTTTGGACGATTCTACCAGAATCACCCCCCTCCCTAGCTTCTCCCAGAATAATCACTCCATATGTTTTTTTACAATCCTAGCTAATTAGACCTTAACTAAATAGGATTGTAAAAAGAAATATGGAGTGGCGATTATGGGAGAAGCTGGGGAGGGGGGCGATTCTGGAAGAATCGCCGAAAAGAACTGCCCCGTTATATCCTACCGTCATGGACCCTGGCGATAGCAAAAAGGTCAGATCTCGAAAAAGTTTCAAATTAGGGTCAGATCTCGAATAGGTTTCCAAAAAGAGGTACCGCCAAGGACCCTGGCGGTAGTAAAAGGGTCAGATCTCAAAAAAAAATCAAACTAGGGTCAGATCTCGAATAGGTTTCCAAAAAGAGTCAAAACGCAAAATTTAGCCACCGTTGGTGCACATGATCGCAGGATGCCATACAACCAGATGGTGAACACCACAAGGAATTCACAAGCTCCTCACCTCAACCACGACCTCTGCCTTTTCATTGAAGAATTGACTAATTAACTAGGAACCGCATATAGTCAGATAACTGAAAAATATTTCAGTGTTGGTTACTTTCTCTCTTGATCGTTCGATCAGCACCCAACGGTCAGCAGCGTGCACCCTAACCACCTGCCACTGCCGCCCCGCCCCGCCCTCCCCCCTCCCCTCCCCCCAAGCCTGCTGGCCACTGCCCCGGCCACCCCACTAAAACCCGTCGATCTATAGTACCCAAGCTACCCCCCCCCCCCCCCCCGCGCACTATCCGAGCCCAACCCCATCCCAACAACGTCCACCGACCATGTTGGCAAGGTGACATATCGTGACAGAAGCTCGCCTGACTAGGTGAAGGCCTCCAAAGGTGACGCCTCGTGGGAGTAACTGATGATGACGCCACCATCGCTTACTCCGACGTAGTTTGCATTCACACCTATCTAAGGGGTTGTCCCTATTATAAATAGGCTAGCTCTTCCCCTCATGGGAGAATTTTGCCATTGTTATCGAAAACCAAATACATAGACTCCTCCTGAGATTGAAGAGCTCTTGTTATCCTTATTCTCGTGATTCCTTGAAAAGTCGCTCCTAATCTGTGCTCCATGACTGTGTGGGTTAGAGTTCGTGGTTTCCCTTGCGGATTGCACCTATCTCGTGCTCCACGACTTCATGATTGTGTGGGGTGGTATTGTGGGTTTTGGATTGGCGAATGCTCGGATTGCAGGCTATGGTTAGTATCCTCCTTGTCGGGTCATAATCTCTTGTTTTCATTTTCGGCTATTGCAGCTAGTTATCCCCTTTGTTCATCGACCCTATGCCGTGAAGATCGGACCGCCCCTTGTACATCCTCTTCTCCGAAGACGGTGTCGCATCAAATACTTTAGAAGTTTTTCGTAGTGTGATCGCCAAATGTCCGGCTCTCGTCTGGATGTCCGGGGCCTCCCCAGATATCCGACCACCAGTATCCAACAGCATGTCTAAGATTGTGGGTGTGCTCACCGATGTCCGGCACACTGCCAGATGTTCGGGAGTTCCTGATCAGCCGTATGTTTGGGCCCTCCTCTGGATATCCGGGCATTCTATTTTTCCTCTCGCTGGTACAATTCGTGTGGCTGTTCCAAACTACGCCGGATGTCCAGCGCGGCCCATCCACTTATGCTCCAATGACCATTTTTGCACCACCACTATAAATAGCCTTCCTCCACTCCAGGAGAAGGTTGACCATTCACTTTGAGCTAACCCCATAACACATTTCACTCTCTCTCACATCCTCATACACCAAATCCTAGATCCCAGAGGGATTTGTGAGCGTTCTTGAGAAGTTGTCCAATCAAGAGATAGATCCACTCATTCCCCTTCACTTGACCAAAGGAATTCGTGAGCAAGTCTTGAGCTTTTCCCCATCGTACTTATTACTCTTGGAGGTTGGAGACTCCTAGGTGGTAACAATTCTTCGCTGAGGAATCGTTCATTGTGATTACCCCCGGAAAGTTTGTGAGGGTTTGGATACCACTCCAAGGTCTACCGCTAGTGGTTGGGAATCGCCTTCATGGTGATATCTCAAGAAGAGAAAAGGGTGAGCCTTCATGGTGTTGGTGTGCCTTCGTGGTAACATCCAACTCTCTAAACAGTGACATAGCTTCCCTCCAAGGAAGTGAACATCGGCATACATACTCATCCCTTGGAGTTGCGTTTATTCCTAACCCTAGCTCCCTACTTGTGGTTATTTATCTCTTAGTCTTTATTTGCATTATATTGTACTCCCTCTGTAAACTAATATAAGGGCGTTTAAATCATTATTTTAGTATTCTAAACACTCTTATATTAGTTTACGGAGGGAGTACTTGTCTATTGCTAGCTCTTGAGCATGCGTTGGTTTTTCCTTGAAGAGGAAAGGGTGATGCAGCAAAGTAGCATAATTATTTCCCTCAGTTTTTGAGAACCAAGGTATCAATCCAGTAGGAGACTACACGCAAGTCGCCTAGTATCTGCACAAACAATTAAGAACCTTGCAACCAACGCGATAAAGGAGTTGTCAATCCCTTCACGACCACTTGCAAAAGTGAGATCTGATAAAGATAATAAGATAAATATTTTTGGTATTTTTGTTGTATAGATTGAAAAGTAAAGATTGCAAAATAAAATAAATAGTAAACTAGAATTGTAGATCAGAAACTTATATGATATAAAATAGACCCGGGGGCCATAAGTTTCACTAGTGGCTTCTCTCATGATAACATGTATTACGGTGGGTGAACAAATTGAAGGAAATATGCCCTAGAGGCAACAATAAAGTTATTATTTATTTCCTTATATCATGATAAATGTTTATTATTCATGCTAGAATTGTATTAACCGGAAACATGATACATGTGTGAATACATAGACAAACAGAGTGTCACTAGTATGCCTCTACTTGACTAGCTCGTTGATCAAAGATGGTTATGTTTCCTAGCCATAGACATGAGTTGTCATTTGATTAACGGGATCACATCATTAGGAGAATGATGTGATTGACTTAACCCATTCTGTTAGCTTAGCACTTGATCGTTTAGTATGTTACTATTGCTTTCTTCATGACTTATACACGTTCCTATGACTATGAGATTATGCAACTCCCGTTTACCGGAGGAACACTTTGTGTGCTACCAAACGTCACAACGTAAGTGGGTGATTATAAAGGTGCTCTATAGGTGTCTCCGAAGGTACTTGTTGAGTTGGCGCATTTCGAGATTAGGATTTGTCACTCCGATTGTCGGAGAGGTATCCTGGGCCCACTCGGTAATGCACATCACTATAAGCCTTGCAAGCATTGTAACTAATGAGTTAGTTGTGGGATGATGTATTACGGAACGAGTAAAGAGACTTTCCGGTAAAGATATTGAACTAGGTATTGAGATACCGACGATCGAATCTCGGGTAAGTAACATAGCGATGACAAAGGGAACAACATATGTTGTTATGCGGTTTGACCGATAAAGATCTTCGTAGGATATGTGGGAGCCAATATGAACATCCAGGTTCCGCTATTGGTTGTTGACCGGAGACGTGTCTCGGTCATGTCTACATAGTTCTCGAACCCGTAGGGTCCACACGCTTAAAGTTTGGTGACGATCAGTATTATGAGTTTTTGTGTTTTGATGTACCGAAGGTAGTTCGGAGTCCCGGATATGATGACGGACACGACGGGGAGTCTCGAAATGGTCGAGACGTAAAGATCGATATATTAGACGACTATGTTAGGACATCGGAAAGGTTCCGGAAGGTTCCAGGCATATACCGGAGTACAGGGGGGTTACCGGAACCCCCAGGGGGCTTAATGGGCCTACATGGGCCTTAGTGGAAATAGAGGGCAGCAAGGGGAGTGTGGGGTGCACCCCGCAACGCTTGGTCCTTCTCCTCCTCTCCCTTTCCTTCCCCCTCACCTACTCCTACTAGGAAAAGGAGGAGTCCTATTCCTAGTGGGAGTAGGACTCCCCCTTGGCGCGCCTCTCCCTAGCCGGCTGCCTCCTCCCTCTTGATCCTTTATATACGGGGGCAGGGGGGCACCCTATAGACACAACAGTTGATCATTGATCTCTTAGCCATGTGCGGTGCCCCCCTTCACCATAATCCACCTCGATCATATTGTAGCGGTGCTTAGGCGAAGTCCTGCGTCGGTAGCATCATCATCACCGTCACCACGCCGTCGTGCTGACAAAATTCTCCTGTGAAGCTTTGCTGGATCGGAGCCCGCGGGACGTCATCGAGTTGAACGTGTGCAGAACTCGGAGGTATCGTGCGTTCGATACTTGGATCGGTCGGATCATGAAGATGTACGACTACATCAACCGCGTTATGCTTCCGCTTCCGCTTTTGGTCTACGAGGGTATGTGGACACACTCTCCCCTCTCGTTGCTACGCATCACCATGATCATGTGTGTGCGTAGGATTTTTTTGAAATTACTACGTTCCCCAACAGTGGCATCCGAGCCAGGTTATTGCGTAGATGTTATATGCACGAGTAGAACACAAGTGAGTTGTGGGTGATACAAGTCATACTACTTACCAGCATTTCATACTTTGATTCGGCGGTATTGTTGGATGAAGCGGCCCGGACCGACATTACGCGTACGCTTACGCGAGACTGGTTCTACCAACGTGCTTTGCACACAGGTGGCCGGCGGGTGTCAGTTTCTCCAACTTTAGTTGAACCGAGTGTGGCTACGCCCGGTCCTTGCGAAGGTTAAAACAACACTAACTTGATGAACTATCATTGTGGTTTTGATGCGTAGGTAAGAATGGTTCTTGCTCAGCCCGTAGCAGCCACGTAAAACTTGCAACAACAAAGTAGAGGACATCTGACTTGTTTTTGCAGGGCATGTTGTGATGTGATATGGTCAAGACATGATGCTATATTTATTGTATGAGATGATCATGTTTTGTAACGGAGTTATCGGCAACTGGCAGGAGCCATATGGTTGTCGCTTTATTGTATGCAATGCAATCACTCTGTAATTGCTTTACTTTATCACTAAGCGGTAGCGATAGTCGTAGAAGCAATAGTTGGCGAGACGACAACGATGCTGCAATGGAGATCAAGGTGTCGCGCCGGTGACGATGGTGATCATGACGGTGCTTCGGAGATAGAGATCACAAGCACAAGATGATGATGGCCATATCATATCACTTATATTGATTGCATGTGATGTTTATCCTTTATGCATCTTATTCTGCTTTGTTTGGCGGTAGCATTATAAGATGATCGCTCACTAAATTTCAAGGTAAAAGTGTTCTCCCTAAGTATGCACCGTTGCCAAAGTTCGTCGTGCCGAGACACCACGTGATGATCGGGTGTGATAAGCTCAACGTTTATTTACAACAGGTGTAAGACAGTTTTACACACGTAGAATACTCGGGTTAAACTTGACGAGCCTAGCACATGCAGATATGGCCTCGAAAGACTGAGACCGAAAGGTCGAGCGTGAATCATATAGTAGATATGATCAACATAATGATGTTCACCATTGAAAACTACTCCATTTCACGTGATGATCGGTTATGGTTTAGTTGATATGGATCACGTGATCACTTAGATGATTAGAGAGATGTCTATCTAAGTGGGAGTTCTTAAATAATATGATTAATTGAACTTAAATTTATCATGAACTTAGTACCTGATAGTATTTTGCTTGTCTATGTTATTGTAGATAGATGGCCCGTGCTGTTGTTCCGTTGAATTTTAATGCGTTCCTTGAGAAAGCAAAGTTGAAAGATGATGGTAGCAATTACACGGACTGGGTCCGTAACTGGAGGATTATCCTCATTGCTGCACAGAAGAATTACGTCCTGGAAGTACCGCTGGGTGCCAGGCCTGCTGCAGATGCTGCTGATGACGTTAAGAACATCTAGCAGAGTAAAGCTGATGACTACTCGATAGTTCAGTGTGCCATGCTTTACGGCTTAGAACCGGGACTTCAACGATGTTTTGAATGTCATGGAGCATATGAGATGTTCCAGGAGTTGAAGTTGATATTTCAAGCAAATGCCCGGATTGAGAGATATGAAGTCTCCAATAAGTTCTATAGCTGCAAGATCGAGGAGAATAGTTCTGTCAGTGAACATATACTCAAAATGTCTGGGTATCATAATCACTTGACTCAACTGGGAGTTAATCTTCCTGTTGATAGTGTCATTGATAGAGTTCTTCAATCACTGCCACCAAGCTACAAAAGCTTCGTGATGAACTATAATATGCAAGGGATGAATAATACAATTCCCGAGCTCTTTGCAATGCTAAAGGCAGCGGAGGTAGAAATCAAAAAGGAGCATCAAGTGTTGATGGTTAACAAAACCACCAGTTTCAAGAAAAAGGGTAAAGGGAAGAAGAAGGGGAACTTCAAGAAGAACATCAAAGAAGTTGCTGCTCAGGAGAAGAAACCCAAGTCTGGACCTAAGCCTGAGACTGAATGCTTCTACTGCAAACAAACTGGTCACTGGAAGCGGAACTACCCCAAGTATTTGGTGGATAAGAAGGATGGCAAGGTGAACAAAGATATATGTGATATACATGTTATTGATGTGTACCTTACCAGAGCTCGTAGTAGCACCTGGGTATTTGATACTGGTTCTGTTGCTAATATTTGCAACTCGAAACATGGACTACGGATTAAGCGAAGATTGGCTAAGGACGAGGTGACGATGCGCGTGGGAAATGGTTCCAAAGTCGATGTGATCCCCGTCGGCATGCTACCTCTACATCTACCTTCGGGATTAGTTTTAGACCTGAATAATTGTTATTTGGTGCCAGCATTGAGCATGAACATTATATCTGGACCTTGTTTGATGCGAGACAGTTATTCATTTAAATCTAAGAATAATGGTTGTTCTATTTATATGAGTAATATCTTTTATGGTCATGCACCCTTGAAGAGTGGTCTATTTGTGTTAAATCTCGATAGTAGTGACACACATATTCATAATGTTGAAGCCAAAAGATGCAGAGTTGATAATGATAGTGCAACTTATTTGTGGCACTGCCGTTTGGGTCACATTGGTGTAAAGCGCATGAAGAAACTCCATACAGATGGACTTTTGGAATCACTTGATTATGAATCACTTGGTACTTGCGAACCATGCCTTATGGGCAAGATGACTAAAACGCCGTTCTCCGGAACAATGGAGCGAGCAACAGACTTGTTGGAAATCATACAAATGATGTATGTGGTCCGATGAATATTGAGGCTCGCGGCGGGTATAGTTATTTTCTCACCTTCATAGATGATTTGAGAATATATGAGTATATCTACTTAATGAAACATAACTCTGAAACATTTGAAAAGTTCAAAGAATTTCAGAGTGAAGTGGAAAATCATCGTAACGAGAAAATAAAGTTTCTATGATTTGATCATGGAGGAGAATATTTGAGTTATGAGTTTGGTCTACATTTGAAACAATGCGGAATAGTTTCGCAACTCACGCCACCCGGAACACCACAGCGTAATGGTGTGTCCGAACATCGTAATCGTACTTTACTAGATATGGTGCGATCTATGATGTCACTTACTACTTTACCGCTATTGTTTTGGGGTTATGCTTTAGAGACTGCTACATTCACGTTAAATAGAGCACCATCAAAATCCGTTGAGACAACGCCTTATGAATTATGGTTTGGCAAGAAACCAAAGTTGTTGTTTCTTAAAGTTTGGGGCTGCGATGCTTATGTGAAAAAGCTTCAACCTGATAAGCTCGAACCCAAGTCGGAAAAATGTGTCTTCATAGGATACCCAAAACAAACAGTTGGGTACACCTTCTATCACAGATCCAAAGGCAAGACTTTTGTTGCTAAGAATGGATCCTTTCTAGAGAAGGAGTTTCTCTCAAAAGAAGTGAGTGGGAGGAAAGTAGAACTTGATGAGGTAACTGTACCTGCTCCCTTATTGGAAAGTAGTTCATCACAGAAACTGGTTCCTGTGACATCTACACCAATTAGTGAGGAAGCTAATAATGATGATCATGAAACTTCAGATCAAGTTACTACTGAACATCGTAGGTCAACTAGAGTAAGATCCACACCAGAGTGGTACGGTAATCCTATTAAAGAGGTCATGTTGCTAGACCATGATGAACCTACAAACTATGAGGAAGCGATGATGAGCCGAGATTCCGCAAAATGGCTTGAGGCCATGAAATCTGAGATGGGATCCATGTATAAGAACAAAGTGTGGACTTTGGTTGACTTTCCCGATGATCAGCAAGCCATCGAGAATAAATGGATCTTCAAGAAGAAGACAGACGTTGATGGTAATGTTACTGTCTACAAAGCTCGACTTGTTGCGAAAGGTTTTAGACAAGTTCAAGGAGTTGACTACGATGAGACCTTCTCACCCGTAGCGATGCTTAAGTCCGTCCGAATCATGTTAGCTATTGCCGCATTTTATGATTATGAAATTTGGCAAATGGATGTAAAGACTGCATTCTTGAATGGATTTCTGGAAGAAGAGTTGTATATGATGCAACCTGAAGGTTTTATCGATCCAAAAGGTGCTAACAAAGTGTGCAAGCTCCAGCGATCAATTTATAGACTGGTGCAATCCTCTCGGAGTTGGAATAAACGTTTTGATAGTGTGATCAAAGCATATGGTTTTATATAGACTTTTGGAGAAGCCTGTATTTACAGGAAAGTGAGTGGGAGCTCTGTAGCATTTCTAATATTATATGTGGATGACATATTGTTGATTGGAAATGATATAGAATTTCTGGATAGCATAAAAGGATACTTGAATAAGAGTTTTCCATGAAAGACTTCGGTGAAGCTGCTTACATATTGGGCATCAACATCTATAGAGATAGATCAAGACGCTTAATTGGACTTTCACAAAGCACATACCTTGACAAAGTTTTGAAGAAGTTCAAAATGGATCAGGCAAATAAAGGGTTCTTGCCTGTGCTACAAGGTGTAAAGTTGAGTAAGACTCAATGCCTGACCACTGCAGAAGATAGAGAGAAAATGAAAGATGTTCCCTATGCTTCAGCCATGCATAGGCTCTATCATGTATGCAATGCTGTGTACTAGACCTGATGTGTGCCTTAGTTTAGCAGGGAGGTACCAAAGTAATCCAGGAGTGGATCACTGGACAGCGGTCAAGTACCTGAAAAGGACTAAGGATATGTTTCTCGTTTATGGAGGTGACAAAGAGCTCATCGTAAATGGTTACATTGATGCAAGCTTTGACACTGATCCGGACGATTCTAAATCGCAAACCTGATACATGTTTATATTGAACGATGGAGCTGTCAGTTGGAGCAGATCTAAACAAAGCATCGTGGTGGGATCTACATCTGAAGCGGAGTACATTGCTGCTTCGGAAGCAGCAAATGAAGAAGTCTGGATGAAGGAATTCATATCCGATCTAGGTGTCATACCTAGTGCTTCGGGTCCAATGAAAATCTTTTGTGACAATACTGGTGCAATTGCCTTGGCAAAGGAATCCAGATTTCACAAGAGAACCAAGCACATCAAGAGACGCTTCAACTCCATCCGGGATCAAGTCTAGTTGGGATACATAGATATTTGCAAGATACATACAGATCTGAATGTTGCAGACCCGTTGACTAAGCCTCTTCCACGAGCAAAACATGATCAACACCAAGGCTCCATGGGTGTTAGAATCATTACTGTGTAATCTAGATTATTGACTCTAGTGCAAGTGGGAGACTGAAGGAAATATGCCCTAGAGGCAATAATAAAGTTATTATTTATTTCCTTATATCATGATAAATGTTTATTATTCATGCTATAATTGTATTAACCGGAAGCATGATACATGTGTGAATACATAGACAAACAGAGTGTCACTAGTATGCCTCGTGGGAGTAACTGATGATGACGCCACCATCGCTTACTCCGATGTAGTTTGCATTCACACCTATCTAAGGGGTTGTCCCTATTATAAATAGGCTAGCTCTTCCCCTCATGGGAGAATTTTGCCTTTGTTATCGAAAACCAAATACATAGACTCCTCCTGAGATTGGAGAACTCTTGTTATCCTTATTCTCGTGATTCCTTAAAAAGTCGCTCCTAATCTGTGCTCCATGACTGTGTGGGTTAGAGTTCGTGGTTTCCCTTGTGGATTGTACCTATCTCGTGCTCCATGACTTCATGATTGGGTGGGGTGGTATTGTGGGTTTTGGATTGGCGAATGCTCGGATGGCATGCTATGGTTAGTATCCTCCTTGTCGGGTCATAATCTCTCGTTTTTCATTTTTGGCTATTGCAGCTAGTTATCCCCTTTGTTCATCGATCCTATGCCGTGAAGATCAGACCGCCCCTTGTACATCCTCTTCTCCGAAGACGGTGTCGCATAAAATACCTTAGCAGTTTTTCATAGTGTGATCGCCAAATGTCCGGCTCTTGTCTGGATGTCCGGGGCCTCCCCAGATATCCGACCACCAGTATCCAACAGCATGTCTAATATTGTGGGTGTGCTCACTGATTTCCGGCACACTGCTAGATGTTCGGGAGTTCTTGATCAGCCGTATGTTTGGGCCCTCCTCTGGATATCCGGGCATTCTATTTTTCCTCTCGCTCGTACATTTCGTGTGGCTGTTCCAAACTACGCCGGATGTCCAGCCCGACCCATCCACTTATGCTCCAATGGCCATTTTTCCACCACCACTATAAATAGCCTTCCTCCACTCCAGGAGAAGGTTGACCATTCACTTTGAGCTAACCCCATAACACATTTCACTCTCTCTCACATCCTCATACACCAAATCCTAGATCCCAGAGGGATTTGTGAGCGTTCTTGAGAAGTTGTCCAATCAAGAGATAGGTCCACTCATTCCCCTTCTCTTGACCAAAGGAATTGGTGAGCAAGTCTTGAGCTTTTCCCCATCATACTTATTACTCTTGGAGGTTGGAGACTCCTAGGTGGTAAAAATTCTTCGGTGAGGAATCATTCATTGTGATTACCCTCGGAAAGTTTGTGAGGGTTTGGAGACCACTCCAAGGTCTACCGCTAGTGGTTGGGAATCGCCTTCATGGTGATATCTCAAGAAGAGAAAAGGGTGAGCCTTCGTGGTGTTGGTGTGCCTTTGTGGTAACATCCAACTCTCTAAACAGTGACATAGCTTCCCTCCAAGGAAGTGAACATTGGCATACATACTCATCTCTTGGAGTTGCGTTTATTCCTAACCCTACCTCCCTACTTGTGGTTATTTCTCTCTTAGTTATAGTGTACTCCCTCTGTAAACTAATATCAGAGCGTTTAAATCATTATTTTAGTATTCTAAACACTCTTATATTTGTTTACGGAGGGAGTACTTGTCTATTGTTAGCTCTTGAGCATGCGTTGGTTTTCCCTTGAATAGGAAAGGGTGATGCAACAAAGTAGCGTAAGTATTTTCCTCAGTTTTTGAGAACCAAGGTATCAATCCAGTAGGAGACTACATGCAAGTCCCCTAGTATCTGCACAAACAATCAAGAACCTTGCAACCAACGCGATAAAGGGGTTGTCAATCCCTTCACGACCACTTGCAAAAGTGAGATCTGATAAAGATAATAAGATAAATATTTTTGGTATTTTTGTTGTATAGATTGAAAAGTAAAGATTGCAAAATAAAATAAATAGTAAACTAGAATTGTAGATCGGAAACTTATATGATATAAAATAGACCCGGGGGCCATAGGTTTCACTAGTGGCTTCTCTCATGATAGCATGTATTACAGTGGGTGAACAAATTGAAGGAAATATGCCCTAGAGGCAATAATAAAGTTATTATTTATTTCCTTATATCATGATAAATGTTTATTATTCATGCTAGAATTGTATTAACCGGAAACATGATACATGTGTGAATACATAGACAAACAGAGTGTCACTAGTATGCCTCTACTTGACTAGCTCGTTGATCAAAGATGGTTATGTTTCCTAGCCATAGACATGAGTTGTCATTTGATTAGCAGGATCACATCATTAGGAGAATGATGTGATTGACTTGACCCATTCCGTTAGCTTAGCACTTGATCGTTTAGTATGTTGCTATTGCTTTCTTCATGACTTATACATGTTCCTATGACTATGAGATTATGCAATTCCCGTTTACCGGAGGAACACTTTCTATGCTACCAAACGTCACAACGTAACTGGGTGATTATAAAGGTGCTCTATAGGTGTCTCCGAAGGTACTTGTTGAGTTGGCGTATTTCGAGATTAGAATTTGTCACTCCGATTGTCGGAGAGGTATCTCTGGGGCCACTCGGTAATGCACATCACTATAAGCCTTGCAAGCATTGTAACTAATGAGTTAGTTGCGAGATGATGTATTACAGAACGAGTGAAGAGACTTTCCGGTAACGAGATTGAACTAGGTATTGAGATACCGACGATCGAATCTCGGGCAAGTAACATACCGATGACAAAGGGAACATCATATGTTGTTATGCGGTTTGACCAATAAAGGTCTTCGTAGAATATGTGGGAGCCAATATGAACATCCAGGTTCCGCTCTTGGTTATTGACCGGAGACGTGTCTCGGTCATGTCTACATAGTTCTCGAACCCGTAGGGTCCGCACGCTTAAAGTTTAGTGACGATCAGTATTATGAGGTTTTGTGTTTTGATGTACCGAAGTTAGTTTGGAGTCCCGAATATGATCACGGACATGACGAGGAGTCTCGAAATGGTCGAGACGTAAAGATCGATATATTGGACGACTATGTTCGGACTTCGAAAAGGTTCCGAAAGGTTTTGGGCATATACCGGAGTACCGGGGGGTTACCGGAACCCCCCCGGGCTTAATGGGCCTACATGGGCCTTAGTGGAAATAGAGGGCAGCAAGGGGAGTGTGGGGCGCGCCCCCAAGGCCCAAACCGAATTGGTTTAGGGAAAGGGGGCCCCTCTTTCCTTCTCCTCCTCTCCCTTTCCTTCCCCCTCTCCTACTCCTACTAGGAAAAGGAGGAGTCCTATTCCTAGGGGGAGTAGGACTCCCCCTTGGCGCGCCTCTCCCTAGCCGGCCGCCTCCTCCCCCTTGCACCTTTATATACGGGGGCAGGGGGCACCCTATAGAAACAACAATTGATCATTGATCTCTTAGCCGTGTGCGGTGCACCCGTCCACCAAAATCCACCTCGATCATATCGTAGCGGTGCTTAGGCGAAGCCCTGCGTCGGTAGCATCATCATCACCATCACCACGCCATCGTGCTGACGAAACTCTCCTGTGAAGCTTTGTTGGATTGGAGCTCGCGGGACATCATCGAGTTGAACGTGTGCAGAACTCGAAGGTGCCGTGCGTTCGGTACTTGGATCCATCGGATCATGAAGACGTACGACTACATCAACCGCGTTGTGCTAACGCTTCCGCTTTCGGTCTACGAGGGTACGTGGACACACTCTCCCCTCTCATTGCTATGCATCACCATGATCTTGTGTGTCCGTAGGATTTTTTTTTGAAATTACTACGTTCCCCAACACAAATTACTGCCAAGCAATTGATAGAAAAGCACACATTTATGAGAATATCTAGGCATGATCATGAACATAGGCATCACGTCCGTGTTAAGTAGACCAAAATGATTCTGCATCTACTACTATTACTCCACACATCGACTGCTATCCAGCATGCATCTAGAGTATTAAGTTCATAAGAACAGAGTAATGCTTTAGGCAAGATGACATGATGTAGAGGGATAAACTCAAGCAATATGATATAAACCCTATATTTTTATCCTTGATGGCAACAATACAATACGTGCCTTGCTGCCCCTACTGTCACTGGGAAAGAACACCGCAAGATTGAACCTAAAGCTAAGCACTTCTCCCATTGCAAGAAAGATCAATCTAGTAGGCCAAACTAAACCGATAATCCGAAGAGACTTGCAAAGATATCAAATCATGCATATAAGAATTCAGAGAAGAACGAAATATTGTTCATAGATAAACTTGATCATAAATCCACAATTCATCGGATCTCGGCAAACACACCGCAAAAGAATATTACATCGAATAGATCTCCAAGAACATCGAGGAGAACTTTGTATTGAGAACCAAAGAGAGAGAAGAAGCCATCTAGCTAATAACTATGGACCCGAAGGTCCGTGGTAAACTACTCACACATCATCGGAGAGGCTATGGTGTTGATGTAGAAGCCCTCCGTGATCGATTCCCCCTCCAGCAGATCGCCGAAAAAGGTCCCAGATGGGATCTCATGGGTACAGAAGGTTGCGGCGGTGGAAAAGTGGTTTTGTGGCTCCCCTGGATGTTTTTAGGGTATAAGAGTATATATAGGCGAAAGAAGTACCTCGGTGGAGCTCCGTGGGGTCCACAAGGGTGGGGGGCGCGCCTACCCCCTGGGCACGCCCCCTGCCTCGTGGAAGCTTCGCGGGGTTCCAAACGTCTACGCCAAGTCTCCTGGTTTGTGTTTGTTGCAAGAAAGATCCTCGCGAAGGTTTTGTTCCGCTTGGATTCTGTTTGATATTTCTTTTCTGCGAAACACTAAAATAGGCAAAAAAACATAAACTGGCATTGGGCCTCCGGTTAATAAGTTAGTCCCAAAAATAATATAAAAGTGCATATTAAAGCCCATTAAACACCCAAAACAAATAATATAATAGCATGGAACAATCAAAAATTATAGATACGTTGGAGACGTATCAACATCCCCAAGCTTAATTCTTGCTCGTCCTCGAGTAGGTAAATGATAAAAACAGAATTTTTGATGTGGAATGCTTCCTAACATAATTTTTAATGTAATTTCCTTTATTGTGGCATGAATGTTCGGATCCAAGATTCAAGACAAAAGTTTAGTATTGACATAAAAATAATAATACTTCAAGCATATTAACCAAGCAATTATGTCTTATCAAAATAACATAGCCAAAGAAAGCTCATCCCTACAAAATCATATAGTTTGACCATGCTTCATCTCCGTCACACAAAATGCTCTCATCACGCACAACCCCGATGACAAGTCAAGCAATTGTTTCATACTTAGCCTTTTCAAACTTTTTCAACTTTTACGCAATATATGAGCGCGAGCCATGGACATAGCACTATGGGTGGAATAGAATGATGGTTGTGGAGAACACAAAAGGGAGGAAGATAGTCTCACATCAACTAGGCGTATCAACGGGCTATGGAGATTCCCATCGATAGATATCAATGTGAGTGAGTAGGGATTCCATGCAACGGATGCACTACAGCTATAAGTGTATGAAAGTTCAACAAAAGAAACTAAGTGGGTGTGCATCCAACTTGCTTGCTCACGAAGACCTAGGGCAATTTGAGAAAGCCCATCATTGGAATATACAAGCCAAGTTCTATAATGAAAAATTCCCACTAGTATATGAAAGTGACAACATAAGAGACTCTCTATCATGAATATCATGGTGCTACTTTGAAGCACAAGTGTCGAAAAAGGATAGTAACATTGCCCCTTCTCTCTTTTTCTCTCATTTATTTATATATTTTTTGTTTGGGCCTTCTTTTTTTTGGCCTCTTTTTTTCGTCCGTAGTCTCATCCCTACTTGTGGGGGAATCATAGTCTCCATCATCCTTTCCTCACATGGGACAATGCTCTAATAATGAAGATCATCACACTTTTATTTACTTACAACTCAAGAATTACAACTCGATACTTAGAACAAAATATGACTCTATGTGAATGCCTCCGGCGGTGTACCGGGATGCGCAATGATTCAAGAGTGACATGTATAAACAATTATGAGCGGTGGCTTTGCCAGAAATACGATGTCAACTACATGATCATGCAAGGCAATATGACTATGATGAAGCATGTCATAATAAACGAAACGGTGAAAAGTCGCATGACAATATATCTCGGAATGGCTATGGAAATGCCATAATAGGTAGGTATGGTGGCTGTTTTGAGGAAGGTAAATGGTGGGTTTATGGTACCGGCGAAAGTTGCGCGGCACAAGAGAGGCTAGCAATGGTGGAAGGGTGAGAGTGCGTATAATCCATGAACTCAGCATTAGTCATAAAGAACTCACATACTTATTGAAAAAATCTACAAGTCATCAAAACCAAGCACTACGCGCATGCTCCTAGAGGGATTGATTGGTAGGAAAAGACCATCGCTCGTCCTCGACCACCACTCATAAGGAAGGCACTCAAAGAACACCTCATGCTTCAAATTTGTCACACAACGGTTACCATACGTGCATGATACGGGACTTGCCAACCTTAACACAAGTATTTTTCAGTTTCACAATTACTAAACTAGCACGAATCTAATATCACCACATTTATATCTCAAACAATTATCAAGTATTAAACTATTCAATGCACTCTATATGAAAGTTTTTATTATACCCATCTTGAATGCCTATCATATTAGGACTAATTTCATAACCAAAGCAAATTAGCATGCTGTTCTAAAAGACTCTCAAAATAATATAAGTGAAGCATGAGAGATCAATAATTTTTATAAAATGAAACCACCACCGTGCTCTAAAAAGATATAAGTGAAGTACTAGAGCAAAATTATCTAGCTCAAAAGATATAAATGAAGCACATAGAGTATTCTGATAAATTCTGATTCATGTGTGTCTCTCTCAAAAGGTGTGTTCATCAAGGATGATTGTGGTAAACTAAAAAGCAAAGAATCAAATCATTCAAGACGCTCCTAGCAAAACACATATCATGTGGTGAATAAAAATATAGCCTCAAGTAAAGTTACCGATAGATGAAGACGAAAGAGGGGATGCCTTCCGGGGCATCCCCAAGCTTAGGCTTTTGGTTGTCCTTGAATTTTACTTTGGGGTGCCTTGGACATCCCCAAGCTTAGGCTCTAGCCACTCCTTGTTCCATAATCCATCAAATCTTTACCCAAAAACTTGAAAACTTCACAACACAAAACTCAACAGAAAATCTCATGAGCTCCGTTAGTATAAGAAAACAAACCACCACTTTAATGTACTATAATAAACTCATTCTTTATTTATATTGGTGTTAAACCTACTGTATTCCAACTTCTCTATAGTTCATACCCCCCGATACTAGCCATTGTTTCATCAAAATAAGCAAACAACACACGAAAAACAGAATCTGTCAAAAACAGAATAGTCTGTAGCAATCTGGAGGTTTCGAATACTTCTATAACTCCAAAAATTCTGAAAAATTAGGACGACCTAAATAATTTGTATATTGATCTACTACAGCTGGAATTTGTATTTTATCGCTCTCTGGTAAAAAATGAAATTATTCTCGTGAGTGCATACTTTCTGTTTTTTTCAGCAAGATAAACCAACAATCATCCAAGAAGATCCTAAAGGCTTTACTTGGCACAAACACTGATGAAAACATAAAAAACAAAATCATAACAGAGGATACATGATTTATTTATTACTAAATAGAAACAAAAAGCAAGGAACAAAAATAAAATTGGGTTGCCTCCCAACAAGCGCTATTGTTTAACGTCCCTAGCTAGGCATTGAGATTTCAATGATGCTCACATGAAAGACAAGAATTGAAGCGCAAACAGAGCATCATAAAACACGTGACAAACACATCTAAGTCTAACATACTTCCTATGCATAGGCATCTTATAGACAAACAAATTATCATAGAAAGCAAAAGCTAGCATATGCAAGGAAGTGGAAAGAAACAATAGCAATCTCAACATAACGAGAGGTAATTTTGTAACATGAAAATTTCTACAACCATATTTTCCTCTCTCATAATAATTACATGTGGGATCATACTCAAATTCAACAATATAGCTATCACAAAACATATTCTCTATATGATCCACATGCATGCAAAGTTGACACTCTTCCGGAATAGTGGGATTATCATAAAATAAAGTCATGACCTCTCCAAACCCACTTTCATCAAAAATTTCATAAGATTGAACGTTATCCAAATATGTGGGATCTAAAGTTGACACTCTTCCAAACCCACTTTCAATATTATTGCAAACATTATTATCAATCTCATATTCATCATGGGGCTTAAATAAATTTTCAAGATCAAAAGAATCACCCCAATCATGATCATTGCAACAAATAGTAGTCATAGCAAAACTAGCATCACCAAGCTTAGGGTTTTGCATATTATTAGCACAACTGACATTCATAGAGTTTATAATAACATCATTGCAATCATGCTTATTATTAAAAGATCTATTGTGAATCACTTTATAAAGCACTTTATCACAATTTTCAGATTCACGGATTTCAAGCAAAACTCCATAAAGATAATTTAGTGCACTCAACTCACTAGAAATTGGTTCATCATAATTGGATCTTTTACAAAGATTAGCAAGAGGATGAGGATCCATAACAATAGATAATTAGCAAGCGAAGATGTAAGCTAACAGAAGGCACATGGTAACACGAGAAAATAGAAGGACGAACGGAAGAGGGCGAATAAAACGGCAAAGGTGAAGTGGGGGAGAGGAAAACGAGAGGCGAATGGAAAATAATGTAATGCGAGGGAGAAGAGTTTAAGATGGGTACTTGGTATGTCTTGACTTGAGCGTAGATCTCCCCGGCAACGGCACCAGAAATCCTTCTTGCTACCTCTTGAGCATGCGTTGGTTTTCCCTTGAAGAGGAAAGGGTGATGCAGCAAAGTAGCGTAAGTATTTCCCTTAGTTTTTGAGAACCAAGGTATCAATCCAGTAGGAGACTACACGCAAGTCGCCTAGTACCTGCACAAACAATCAAGAACCTTGCAACCAACGCGATAAAGGGGTTGTCAATCCCTTCACGGCCACTTGCAAAAGTGAGATCTGATAAAGATAATAAGATAAATATTTTTGGTATTTTTGTTGTATAGACTGAAAAGTAAAGATTTCAAAATAAAATAAATATTAAACTAGAATTGTTGATCGGAAACTTATATGATATAAAATAGACCTGCGGGCCATAGGTTTCACTAGTGACTTCTCTCATGATAGCATGTATTACGGTGGGTGAACAAATTACTGCTGAGCAATTGATAGAAAAGTGCATAGTTATGAGAATATCTAGGCATGATCATGAACATAGGCATCATGTCCGTGTTAAGTAGACCAAAACGATTATGCATTTACTACGATTACTCCACACATCGACCGCTATCCAGCATGCATCTAGAGTATTAAGTTCATAAGAACAGAGTAATGCTTTAGGCAAGATGACATGATGTAGAGGGATAAACTCAAGCAATATGATATAAACCCCATCTTTTTATCCTCGATGGCAACAATACAATACGTGCCTTGCTGCCCCTACTGTCACTGGGAAAGAACACCTCAAGATTAAACCCAAAGCTAAGCACTTCTCCCATTACAAGAAATATCAATCTAGTAGGCCAAACTAAACCGATAATTCGAAGAGACTTTCAAAGATATCAAATCATGCATATAAGAATTCAGAGACCAAATATTCTTCATAGATAAGCTTGATCATAAATCCACAATTCATCGGATCTCGGCAAACACACCGCAAAAGAATATTACATCGAATAGATCTCCAAGAACACCGAGGAGAACTTCGTAATGAGAACCAAAGAGAGAGAAGAAGCCATCTAGCTAATAACTATGGACCTGAAGGTCTGTGGTAAACTACTCACACATCATCGGAGAGGCTATGGTGTTGATGTAGAAGCCCTCTGTGATCGATTCCCCCTCCGGCAGATCGCCGGAAAAGGTCCCTAGATGGGATCTCATGGGTGCAGAAGGTTGCGGTGGTGGAAAAGTGGTTTTGTGGCTCCCCTGGATGTTTTTAGGGTATAGAGTATATATAGGCGAAAGAAGTACGTCGGTGGAGCTCCATGGGGCCCACGAGTATGGGGGGCGCGCCTATCCCCCCGGGCGTGCCCCCTGCATCGTGGAAGCTTCGCGGGGTTCCAGACGTCTACTCCAAGTCTCCTGGTTTGCGTTTGTTCCAAGAAAGATCCTCGTGAAGGTTTCGTTCCGTTTGGACTCCGTTTGATATTCCTTTTCTGCGAAACACTAAAATAGGCACAAAAAAACTGGCACTTGGCCTCCGATTAATAGGTTAGTCCCAAAAATAATATTAAAGTGCATATTAAAGTCCATTAAACATCCAAAACAGATAATATAATAGCATGGAATAATAAAAAATTATAGATATTGTCGGGGGTGTCGTGCGACATATGCCAAAGGATGGCTTATCATGGAGGGGGCTAATAAGATGTCGCCGGTGCCAGGAAACGGGATGAGGCAAAGACATGCACGCCGGCAGATCTTACCCAGGTTCGGGGCTCTCCTAGGAGATAACACCCCTAGTCCTGATCTGCGGGGTCTCCGCATGATCACTAACTCAATAAGAGTGGCTACAAGATTGCTCCTTGAGTTGTTTCTCTGGAGGAGGAAGAAGAACAAGGCTAGCCCTAGCTCCCTCTCTATGTGTATGTGTTTCTCTAAGAATCTGAACCCTTTGCATGGGTGCCCTGGGGGGTTTATATAGGCCTACCCCCTAGGGGTACAAGGGTAAACTGGCCGGGTGTAGGTCCAGGCTGTGAGTGTCTCTTATGGCCGGCTTCTCCGCTGGCAGCTGGGGCCCGCCAACTGTCTTGTACTCGGCCTACAGGCAGCGCCCGCCGCTTGCGGGCCCTGCTGGCGGCTCATCACTGTAGCCGTGCTTCTAATGACGCTTGCTTTGTCGGGGAAGGCGTGGCTACAGTCTCACAGCCTGGCGGTCATTTACTGTAGCCATTCCCTATTTCTGTCGGCTGACGGTGCACAAACTCTTAAGAAGGGGAGGGTCGCCTGCTGGAAGCCGGCCTCTCCCCTAGTCGACTGGCTGAGCTTGCCACCTTCTGGCTTTCCACAGGCTGGTAGGACCCGCCAGCTGCGGGCCGTACTGACAGCCCGTTGTGGGAGCTGGGCCCCTTCTGTCTTGGGTGATGTCATGGGCGGAGGGGCTGCAGTGCCGCGCCGTGCGGGAGATCACCAGCCGGTACGACGCACTGTAGCCATGACCTGCCCTGGATTCGAGGGTGACATGCTTCTCTGTAGCCACGCCTCATCTCATCGCATTCATGGTGGCGCAGACTTTGAGGGCGTTTTGGGGCCGCCTGCTAGAAGCCGGACCCCTGGGGGCCGCCTGCTAGGAGCCAGCCCCTCTCGCAGCCGGCCGCTTGGACCAGCCGGCCACAAGAAGGCGGTGATCAATCTTTGAGGCTTGAGGGGCGCAGTCAGCCCTGATGTCTTGAAATGCCACGGGGGGCAGATGAGGCTACCCATGGCCAATAACTCCGACAGTAGTCCCCGAAGCTGGCAGGTCGCCACGGCTGACAAGGGGGAGGTGCCCCAGTAGCTTCCTACTCCGTAAAGTTTTGGTTTCTTGCACGATCCGTCTTCTGGAGCGCCGGTTGCCAGGGGCCGCCTTGGGCCTGGCAGGCCGACTGGCGGGAGGCGCGCGGCGCGCTAGGTAGGCGCCTAGGCTAGTCGCTCGCCGCATGCACGCCACGTGGCATTAGCTGGCCGGGCCGGCCTGCCAGCCCACGCGCGATGGGACGCATGATCAGGCTGGGCCCGCCACTACCAGGCCTCGGCACGCATGTGGATCTGCTGCGGCCGAGGCGGGCGGTTGGGATCCCGCGTGCTCTACCATGCGCCATTACGTTGCGATAAGTGCGGAGCCATGGGGTCGTGGGCGCAGTAAATCCCGCGACCCCATGCCCCCCTCGGCTTCGCGACCAGAGGGCTATAAGTAGGGGGAGATGGGAGGGGCAGAGGCACGCGCGCCCTCCCCTCACTCTTTCTTCTTCCTCGCCGCTGCCGCACTCCACGCTCGCCGAAGTGTTGCCGTGATCTGCTGCCGTCGTCGAGCTTCTCCCTCTCAAGCTCTCTCTCCTCTCCACCATGGGTCCGCATGCTCGTCGTCGCCTCTTTGCCTTCGTCGAGCTCGAGTCGTCATGGAGCGCTCCGGCGACTGGGACGGCTCCAACGTCCACGATGACCACCTCGAGTTCCTTCGCGACACGCGGCGGCTGCCCGGCGCGGATCGCGTCAGAGTGCGCGTGCCGCCCGCCCGCCAAGGAAATCTCGCCGGCGCCGGAGGAAGGCGAGCGCGTCTTCTTTCGCTCGCACTTCCTCCGCGGCTTCGGCCTGCCGGCGAGCGACTTCCTCCGCGCCTTCTTGGCCTTCTACCGACTCCAGCCGCACCACCTCACACCAAACACGGTGGTGGTGCTGTCGGCCTTCGTGACCCTATGCGAAGGGTATCTTGGTGTCCTCCCCACCATCAAGCTCCGGGGAGCTTTCTTCTACACCAAGCTCGGCACCTCCGCCAAGGAGGAGGCGGCCCACTGCGGAGCGTTCATCGCGGTGTGGCGTCCGGGTCCTGGAAACGCCTTCCCCGCCATCAAGCTAATCCAGTCGGTGAAGCTGTGGCAGATGGCGTACTTCTACGTGAAGAACGTCGACCCGACGCGCGACTTCATCAACCTGCCGCCTTATGTGGTAGGTTCGCCTGCCATGCCCCGCGTCAAGTTGGGCTTCAAGCCGAAGCCGCTGTCAGAAGACGCCTCCGCCGCCATCGCCTGCCTTAAGGTGATGAAGGAGTCAAAGGGCCTCAAGGCGTCCGACTTGCTGGTCGCCTTTGTGGTGCGCCAGATCCTGCCGCTCCAACGCCGGCCGCACATGATGAGCCAGATGAGAGGGCACCGCGACCCGTGCCAGACGTGCACCAAGGAGATGTCGACTGCGGAGGTGGCTCTCGTGGTGAACGAGATCGTGGATCTCAAGCTTGACGAGGGGAGGTGGCGATTCGGCAAGCGGTCGTACTCCCATGCCAACCCCCGCCTATGGTAAGCTCTTGATTCTTCTTTCTTCCTTCTGCCGGGCTCTGGTTTGCCGACTGACCGAACCGACTGTGATGCAGATCCTCCCCTCCCAGTCGGATGCCAACATCGTCTACCAGTCGGACCGGGACGTGAGCGACGTGGAGGACCCCGACTTGGGAACGGCCACCCTGGAAGACGACGCCACAGGCAGTGGAGGAGCAGGCGTCTCCGTAGGAAGATGCGGCGTGGAGGACTGGCCGGATGTTGATGAGGAGGAGGATGAGGAGGAGGAGGAGGAGGAGGAGGCGCCTCGCCGTCCGCCACCTTCCCACAAGGCGGGGCCGAGTTCCTCAACCGCACCATCAGCACCAGGCGGCGGGCCTAAATGTCGAGGCGCGCTACTTTTCGGCAGCCGCCCCAAGAAGCGAAGACACTCGGCTGCCACAGCCAAGGACACGACCGCTGCGACCAAGCGGCGTGAGGCCGCCGCGAAAGTGGCCAGGTTCCAGAAGGCCCCCAAGCAGCCTCCAATGGTGTCGGCGTAAGTCCTTAACCTTCCTTGTGTCTTCTTTTATTCTTTATCTTGTCGATTCCCTCTGAATCTCCTTTTTATTTTTTCTTTGAGCAGGGTCCCACTCTCTCTTGAGCGATCAACCTCAGCCTCCGTTGTTAGGATGGCGGAGGTCTCCACCAATACCCGATGTATAGACCCGGCCGCCGACCTCCGGGAAGTGCAGGAATGGAACGCACGGGAGGTGCGGGAGGAGAAGGAAGCCGCCGCCAAGAAGGCGGAGGCTGACAGGGCGGCCGTCGCTAGGGCAGCGCAGGCAGACGCAGATGCGGCGGCTAAGGCCCAAGCCGACGCGGCGGCGGAGAAGCGGGCAGCAGACGCCGCGCGTCATCAGGCCCCCCAACTTATCACCCCCCTATGCTCCGCGCCGCCAGCACCAGAGATCCCGGCGCCGGCTGGAGGAGCCAGCCGTGGAGAGGGATGGCGGCGACGCCGTCTTGCCAGAGATAGAGGCGCCTCCGCAACCGCCGAGTGCAGACGCGCAGGTCGCCCAGCCGGCTGCCCCATTGGAACCACCAGCCGGAGGCGAGTTGGTGGTGGCATCGACTCCCACGGCGCGCACTCCAGTGCGTCGCTGTGTAGAGAAAGCGGCGTCGGCGCCGAGGCCGATGGATATTGTGATCGCCAGCTCGTCGGCTCCCGAGGCCGAAGCCACCAGCGCCGCGCCGATAGAGTGGGTGCGTGGAGGCGGGACGAGCGCCTTGATCAAGGCGGCGCAGGACATCCAGGCCGATTTCAGGGCTGAAGCCGCCGCCCTCTCGCAATGCATGAAGGCGTTTGTCAAGACGCGGGCCGCCGTTCGGGTACGCGATTTGCTTCCTATTTTTTGTTTTCTGTAGTCTTCAGTGGGGGCGTGCCAGCGCACCCACTGGGCGTAGTCCCCGAGTCCTGGGCCGGCTACTGAGCAGGCGGCCTGGAACTTCATAGTGGGTTCTCAGCTTCTTACTGACTTCCCTTTTTGTTGCCTTGTTGCAGGACTATCACAACATCCGCGCGGCCAGCTTCAATGCTCATGTCCGAGAGCTGGACCGACGGACCACCGACTTGGCGGAAAGCCGGAGTAAGCACTCCATCTTCTTCTCTCCACGGGGGCGCGTCAGCGCACCCGTGGCCGGACTTTAGTCCTCGATATGCGGGCCAACTGCTGAGCAGTCGGGCTGGATCTGAAGGAAATATGCCCTAGAGGCAATAATAAAGTTATTATTTATTTCCCTATATCATGATAAATGTTTATTATTCATGCTAGAATTGTATTAACCGGAAACTTAGTACATGTGTGAATACATAGACAAACAGAGTGTCACTAGTATGCCTCTACTTGACTAGCTCGTTGAATCAAAGATGGTTAAGTTTCCTAGCCATAGACATGAGTTGTCATTTGATTAATGGGATCACATCATTAGAGAATGATGTGATTGACTTGAACCATTCCGTTAGCTTAGCACAATGATCGTTTTGTTTGTTGCTACTGCTTTCGTCATGGCTTATACATGTTCCTCAGACTATGAGATTATGCAACTCCCGAATACCGGAGGAACACTTTGTGTGCTACCAAACGTCACAACGTAACTAGGTGATTATAAAGGTGCTCTACAGGTGTCTCCGATGGTACTTGTTGAGTTGGCATAGATCGAGATTAGTATTTGTCACTCTGATTGTCGGAGAGGTATCTCTGGGCCCTCTCGGTAATGCACATCACTATAAGCCTTGCAAGCATTGTGACTAATGAGTTAGTTGCGCGATGATGCGTTACGGAACGAGTAAAGAGACTTGCCGGTATCGAGATTGACCTGGGTATTGAGATACCGATGATCGAATCTCGGGCAAGTAACATACCGATGACAAAGGGAACAACATATACCGTTATGCGGTTTGACCGATAAAGATCTTCGTAGAATATGTAGGAGTCAATATGAGCATCCAGGTTCCGCTATTGGTTATTGACCAGAGACATGTCTCGGTCATGTCTACATAGTTCTCGAACCCGTAGGGTCCGCACGCTTAACGCTCGGTGACGATTGGTATTATGAGTTTATGTGATTTGATGTATCGAAGGTTGTTCGGAGTCCCGGGTGAGATCAGGGATATGACGAGGAGTCTCGAAATGATCGAGCCATAAAGATCAATATATTGGAAGGCTATATTCGGACATCGGAAAGGTTCCAAGTGATCCGGGTATTTTTCGGAGTACTGGGGGAGTTACGGGAATACGGGAGTACATATGGGCCTTATTGGGCTTTAAGAGAAAAAGAGGAGAAGCCACGAGGGCTGGCCGCGCGCCCCCCATGGGCCTAGTCCGAATTGGACTAGGGGAGGGGCTGCGCCCCCTCTTTCCTTCTCCTCCCCTTCTCCTTCCTTCCCCCTCCTAGTAGGACTAGGAAAGGAGGAATCCTACTCCTACTAGGAGGAGGATTCCTCCCCCCTTTGGCGCGCCTAGAGAGGCCGGCCGGCCTCCCCCTTGCTCCTTTATATACGGGGGCAGGGGGCACCCCAAGACACCCATGTTGATTGTTTCAAGCCGTGTGCGGTGCCCCCTCCACCATAATCCACCTCGATCATATCGTAGTGGTGCTTAGGCGAAGCCCTGCGTCGGTAGTAACATCACCACCATCATCACATCATCGTGCTGATGGAACTCTCTCGTGAAGCTCTGCTGGATCGGAGTTTGTGGGACATCATCGAGCTGAACGTGTGCTGAACTCGGAGGTGCCGTGCGTTCGGTAATTGGATCGGTCGGATCATGAAGATGTTCGACTACATCAACCGCGTTCTCAAAACACTTCCGCTTACAGTCTACGAGGGTACGTGGACGATACTCTCCCCTCTCGTTGCTATGCATCACCATGATCTTGCGTGTGCATAGGATTTTTTTGAAATTACGACGTTCCCCAACAGTGGTATCAGAGCCAGGTTTATGTGTAGATGTTATATGCACGAGTAGAACACAAGTGAGTTGTGGGTGATACAAGTCATACTGCTTACCAACATGTCATACTGTGGTTCGGCGGTATTGTTGGATGAAGCGGCCGGACCGACATTACGCGTACGCTTACGCGAGACTGGTTCTACCGACGTGCTTCGTACACAGGTGGCTGGCGGGTGTCAGTTTCTCCAACTTAAGTTGAACCGAGTGTGACTATGCCCGGTCCTTGTTGAAGGTTAAAACAGCACTAACTTGACAAAACCGCGTTGTGGCTTTTAATGCGTAGGTAAGAACAGTTCTTGCTCAGCCCGTAGCAGCCACGTAAAACTTACAACAACAAAGTAGAGGATGACTAACTTGTTTTTGCAGGGCATGTTGTGATGTGATATGGTCAAGACGTGATGAGATATAAATTGTTGTATGAGATGATCATGTTTTGTTAAAGTTATCGGCAACTAGCAGGAGCCTTATGGTTGTCTCTTTATTTGCATAAGATGCAAGTGCTATGTAATTGTTTTACTTTATCGCTATGTGATAGCAATATTTGCAAGAGCAATAGTTGACGAGACGACCATGTGACGACACGTTGAAAGAGATCAAGATGATGGAGATCATGGTGTCATGCCGGTGACGATTGAGATCATGACGGTACTTTGGAGATGGAGATCAAAAGCACAAGATGATCGTGGCCATATCATGTAACATATTTTGATTGCATATGATGTTTATCCTTTATGCATCTTATTTTGCTTAGTTCGACGGTAGCATTATAAGATGATCTCTCACTAAATTTCAAGGTATAAGTGTTCTCCCTGAGTATGCACCGTTGACAAAGTTCGTCGTGCCGAGACACCACGTGATGATCGGGTGTGATAAGATCTATGTTCACATACAACGGGTGCAAGCCAGTTTTGCACACACAGAAACTTGGGTTAAACTTGACGAGCCTAGCATATGAAGATATGGCCTCGGAACACTGGAGACCGAAAGGTCAAGCGTGAATCATATAGTAGATATGATCAACATAGTGATGTTCACCATTGAAAACAACTCCATCTCACGTGATGATCGGACATGGTTTAGTTGATTTGGTCACATGATCATTTAGATGACTAGAGGGATGTCTATCTAAGTGGGAGTTCTTAAGTAAATATGATTAATTGAACTTTAATTTATCATGAACTTAGTCCTGATAGTATTTGCATATCTATGTTGTAGATCAATTGCTCGCGTATAGCTTCCCCGTTTTATTTATGATATGTTCCTAGAGAAAACTATGTTGAAAGATGATAGTAGCAATGATGCGGATTGGATCCGTGATCTGAGGATTATCCTCATTGATGCACAGAAGAATTATGTCCTTGATGCACCGCTAGGTGACAGACCGATTGCAGGAGCAGATGCAGACGTTATGAACATTTTGGCAAAGCTCGGTATGATGACAACTTGATAGTTTAGTGCACCATGCTTTACGGCTTAGAACTGGGACTTCAAAAATGTTTTGAACGCCACAGAGCATATAAGATGTTCCAAGAGTTGAAATTGGTATTTCATACTCATTCCCATGTCAAGAAGTATAAGACCTCTGACAGTACTTTGCCTACAAGATGGAGGAGAATAGCTCAACTAGTGAGCATGTGCTCAGAATGTCTGAGTACTACAATTGCTTGAATCAAGTGGGAGTTAATCTTCCAGATAAGATAGTAATTGACAAATTTCTCTAGTCACTATCACCAAGTTACTGGAACTTCGTGATGAACTATAATATGCAAGGGATGACGAAAACGATTCCCTAGCTCTTCGTGATGCTGAAATCGACGAAGGTAGAAATCAAGAAAAGCATCAAATGTTGATGGTTGACCAGACCACTAGTTTCAAGTAAAAGGGCAAGGGAAAGAAAGGGAACTTCAAGAAGAATGGCAAGCTAAGTTGTCACTCCCATGAAGAAGCCCAAAGCTAGACCCAAGCATGGAATTGAGTGCTTCTACTGCAAAGGAAATGGTCATTGGAAGTGGAACTGTCCTAGATACTTGGCGGATAAGAAGGATGGCAAAGTGAACAAAGGTATATTTGATATACATGTTATTGATGTGTACTTTACTAGTGTTTATAGCAACCCCTCAGTATTTGATACTAAGTTCAGTTGCTGAGATTAGTAACTCGAAATGGGAGTTGCAAAATAAAGAAAGACTAGTTGAGGGCAAGGTGACGATGTGTGTTCGAAGTAATTCCAAGATTAATCTGATCATCATCGCACACTCCCTATACTTTCGGGATTAGCGTTGAACCTAAATAAATGTTATTTGGTGTTTGCGTTAAGCATGAATATGATTTGATCATGTTTATTGCAATACAGTTATTCATTTAAAGTCAGAGAATAATTGTTGTTCTGTTTACATGAATAAAAGCTTCAATGGTCATACACCCAAGGTGAATGGTTTATTGAATCTCGATCGTAGTGATACACATATTCATAATATTGAAGCCCAAAGATGCAAAGTTAATAATGATAGTGCAACTTATTTGTGGCACTGTGATACGTCTCCGTCGTATCTACTTTTCCAAACACTTTTGCCCTTGTTTTGGACTCTAACTTGCATGATTTGAATGGAATTAACCCGGACTGACGCTGTTTTCAGCAGAATTGCCATGGTGTTATTTTTGTGCAGAAATAAAAGTTCTCGGAATGACCTGAAAATAAACGGAGAATTATTTTGGAATATATAAAAAATACTGGAAGGAAGATCCATGTCAGGGGGGCCTCCACCTGTCCACGAGGGTGGGGGCGCGCCCTACCCCCTGGGCGCGCCCCCTGCCTCGTGGCCCCCCTGACGGTCCACCAACCTCAACCCGGACTCCATATATTCACTTTCGGGGAGAAAAAAGCCAGGGAGAAGGATTCATCGCGTTTTACGATACAGAGCCGCTGCCGAGCCCTAAACTCTCTTGGGAGGGCTGATCTGGACTCCATTCGGGGCTCCGGAGAGGGGAATCCGTCGCCATCGTCATCATCAACCATCCTCCATCACCAATTTCATGATGCTCACCGTCGCGCGTGAGTAATTCCATCATAGGCTTGCTAGACGGTGATGGGTTGGATGAGATTTATCATGTAATCGAGTTAGTTTTGTTAGGGTTTGATCCCTAGTATACACTATGTTCTGAGATTGATGTTGCTATGACTTTGCTATGCTTAATGCTTGTCACTAGGGCCCGAGTGCCATGATTTCAGATCTGAACCTATTATGTTTTCATCAATATATGACAGTTCTTGATCCTATCTTGCAAGTCTATAGTCACCTATTATGTGTTATGATCCGTTAACCCCGAAGTGACAATAATCGGGATACTTACTGGTGATGACCGTAAGTTTGAGGAGTTCACGTATTCACGATGTGTTAATGCTTTGTTCCGGTACTCTATTAAAAGGAGGCCTTAATATCCCTTAGTTTCCAATAGGACCCCGCTGCCACGGGAGGGTGGGACAAAAGATGTTATGCAAGTTCTTTACCATAAGCACGCATGACTATATTCGGAATACATGCCTACATTACATTGATGAACTGGAGCTAGTTCTGTGTCACCCTAGGTAATGACTGTTACATCATGAACCGCATCCGGCATAATTCTCCATCACCGATCCATTGCCTACGAGCTTTCCATATATTATTCTTCACTTATTTACTTTTCCGTTTCTATTATTATCATCACTACAAAACACTAAAAATATTACTTTTGCTACTGTTACTTTTGCTACCGTTACCACTATTACCATATTACTTTGCTACTAAACACTTTGCTACAGATACTAAGTTTCCAGGTGTGTTTGAATTGACAACTCAGCTGCTAATACTTGAGAATATTCTTTGGCTCCCCTTGTGTCGAATCAATAAATTTGGGTTGAATACTCTACCCTCGAAAATTGTTGCGATCCCCTATACTTGTGGGTTATCAAGACTATTTTCTGACACCGTTGCCGGGGAGCATAGCTCTATTCTTTGAGTCACTTGGGATTTATACCTGCTTATCATTATGAAGAACTTGAAAGACGCGAAAACAAAAATTTATCCCTCAACAACGAGGGGAGGTAAGGAACTGCCATCTAGCTCTGCACTTGATTCACCCTCTGTTTTGAGTAAGCTTGCGACACCTACACCTGCTATTCATTCTGATATGTCACATGTTATTGAGGATGCCACTTCTGCTATGCATCATACTTATGATGAAACTACTTCTATGCTTGATACTACTGTGCCACTTGGTGAATTTCTTGATGAACAACTTGCCAGGGCTAAAGAGAATGAAATTATTGAAACTGATAATATTGATGAAAGTGATGATGAAGACTCTCCCCCTAGATATGAATTACCTATTGTGCTTGAGGGCTATGTTATGGATGAAGAAACTGCTAGAGATTTTCTTGCTTGCAATGATAGGAGTGATCTTAAGAAATTATTTGCTAAGCTAAAAGAAAAAACTCTGAATGCTAGAATGAAATATGATCATGCTTATGCTACTTCACCTATCTTTGTTATTGATAAGGATTATGATTTCTCTGTTGATCCTGAGATAATTACTTTAGTTGAATCTTATCCTTTCTATGGCTATGAATCTAAAACTGTTGTGGCACATCTTACTAAATTAAATGATATAGCTACTCTGTTCACTAATGATGAGAAAACTCGCTACTATTATATCCTTAAATTATTTCCGTTCTCATTAAAGGGTGATGCTAAGACATGGTTTAATTCTCTTGATCCTGGTTGTGTGTGTAGTCCCCATGATATGATTTATTACTTCTCAGCTAAATATTTCCCCGCTCATAAGAAACAAGCTGCTTTAAGAGAAATATATAATTTTGTGCAAATTGAAGAAGAGAGTCTCA